>NC_028637.1:17244010-17427587 GCF_001406875.1 Solanum pennellii | reverse complement strand
CCACCCGCGAAACCATCTATAGAGGAGGCTCCAAAGTTAGAACTAAAAGCTCTCCCACCTCATCTCAGGTATGAATTCTTAGGAAATGGTGACACTTTGCCGGTAATCATTGCATCAGACCTTAATGAACAACAAGTTGAGAGTTTGGTGAAAGTGCTAAAAAGGTTCAAAAGAGCTATTGGGTGTACTATTGCGGACATTATTGGGATCCCTCCTGGTATTTTCTCTCATAAAATCAAACTCATGCGTGATCATAAGCCAAGTATTGAGCACCAGAGACACTTAAATCCTCCTATGCAAGAGGTCGTGAAGAAGGAAATCATTAAGTGGTTGGATGCCGAAGTAATCTATCGGAACACCGATAGTAGTTGGGTATGCCCTATTTAGTGTGTACCTAAGAAAGGGGGAATGACTGTGGTCCCCAACGAAAAAAATGAACTTGTTACAATGTGACCGGTTACTGGATGGAGGGTGTGTATGGATTACCGCAAATTAAATTCATATGCCCTTCATGGATCAGATGTTGGATAGACTTGCCGGAAAAGGGTGGTACTGTTTTCTTGATGGATATTCGGGGTATAATCAGATTTCTATTGCACCACAAGATCAAGAGAAACCACTTTTACTTGTCCATATGGGACCTTTGCGTTCAAAAGAATGCCGTTTGGGTTGTGTAATGCACCCGCCACATTTCAGAGATGTATGATGTCGATATTTTTCAACATGGTGGAAGATACTATAGAAGTTTTTATGGATGATTTTTCTGTGGTTGGTGATTCATTCGAGCGGTGTTTGAACAATTTATCTGAGGTCCTTAAGAGATGTGAAGACTGCAATTTAGTACTGAATTGGGAGAAATTTCATTTCATGGTGAAAGAGGGTATTGTGTTGGGTCATCGCATTTCAGAAAAGGGCATAGAGGTTGATCGAGCTAAATTCGAGGTAATAGAGAGACTTCCCCCACCGATCTCTGTGAAAGGTGTTAGAAGCTTTCTTGGGCATGCAGGTTTTTACCGGAGATTCATCAAAGACTTTTCAAAGATTGCACATCCATTGTGCAAACTGCTGGAGAAAGATTGTAAATTTTGTTTTGATGAATCTTGTCTTAAAGCATTCGGTGAGCTAAAAGAAAAATTGGTGTCTGCACCTACCATTATTTCTCCGGATTGGAAAAGTCCATTTGAGGCGATGTGCGATGCTAGTGGGGTTGCTCTTGGTGTAGTATTGGGACAAAGAAAGAACAAAATCCTTCACCCCATTTACTATGCTAGTAAAACGCTAAATGAAGCTCAGAAGAACTACACAGTGACTGAGCAAGAACTCCCTGCAGTAGTCTTTGCTTTTGAGAAATTCCGCTCATGTTTGCTAGGTACTAGAGTTATAGTGCATACTGACCACTCAGCATAGAGATATTCGATGGCAAAGAAGGATGCGAAACCTAGGTTGATTCGTTGGGTATTACTGCTACAAGAATTTGACTTTGAAGTGATGGATAGAAAAGGAACTGAAAATCAAGTTGCTGATCATTTGTCCCTTCTAGAGGATGAAGCTATGAGAGAGTTGGGGGATAAGACTGACATTGATGATACTTTCCCCGATGAGCATGTATTGGCTGCTTCACAAGACTTGATTCCATGGTTCGCAAATTTTGCGAACTATCTGGCTAGTGATATTGTTCCATCAGACTTGTCCTTTCATCAAAGAAAAAAGTTCATGTACGATGTGAAGAAGTTCTTTTGGGATGAACCATACTTATATAGGAGTTGTGCCGACGGGCTTATTCGGCGTTGTGTGCCAGAATGTGAGATGTTGAGTGTGGTGGAAGCATGCCATTCCTCACCCGTTGGTGGACATCACAGCGGTATCCGAACCACTCATAAGATATTACAATGTGGTTACTATTGGCCAACTCTTCATCAAGATGCTCATGAGTTTGCTAAAGAATGTGATCGATGCCAACGAGATGGTGGCATTTCAAGAAAGCAAGAGCTCCCTCTAAACCCTATTTTTGTGATTGAGTTATTTGATGTTTGGGGTATTGACTTTATGGGCCCTTTTGTGAGTTCTCATGGAATAAAGTACATTCTAGTAGCGGTTGATTATGTATCTAGATGGGTCGAAGCCATCCCCCTCGCAAACAATAAAGGGAAGAGTGTCACTGCATTCTTAATAAAGAATATATTCTCCCGTTTTGGCACCCCAAGGGCAATTATTAGTGATGGGGGCTCCCACTTCTGCAACAGATTGTTCAAGGGGTTATTGGAGAAATATGGGGTTCGCCATAATGTGGCCACTCCTTACCACCCTCAAACTAGTGGGCAAGTTGAAGTATCGAATCGGGAGATCAAACAGATATTGTCAAAAACAGTGAACGCTAGTAGAACGGATTGGTCAAGAAGGCTTGATGATGCCCTTTGGGCCTACCGGACAGCGTATAAGACTCCCATAGGTATGTGTCCATACCAACTTGTATATGGGAAAGCTTGTCATCTTCCGGTTGAGTTAGAGCATAAAGCCATGTGGGCTATGAAGAAGTTGAAAATGGATTGGAGTGAAGCTGCAGAACAACGGTTAACTGGGTTGAATGAACTCGATGAATTTCGCCTGAAAGCTTATGAAAGCTCAGCCCTATACAAAGAAAAAATTAAGAAGTACCATGACAAAAATTTTGAAAAACGAGAGTTTATGGTCGGGGATTTGGTGCTTTTATTCAATTCTAGGTTGCGCTTGTTTCCGGGCAAGCTCAAGTCCAAATGGACTGGTCCTTACTTGGTTACCCAACTATTCCCTCATGGAGCAGTTGAGTTGGAAACTAAGAAGGGTGTGCGGTTCAAGGTAAATGGAAAATGCATAAAAACCTATCTCGGGCATGCTGAATCGGCGAATGAAGTGATCGAGGCATACCATCTTGATGAAGTCTGAGTAATCAAGTGTCCTCAGTCGTGCCGCGACGTTAAATGAGGCGCTTGTTGGGAGACAACCCAATACTTATAGTTTTTCTTTCTAGTAATGGTAGCATTTTCTACTAATGGGTTTTTAATTTGCAGGCACATCACCAGGAAATTCTGCAGAAAATTACTCTGCAGCAGTCACTGACGGATTCCACGATGGACCGTTTCAACTGTAACGGACCGTCGCATGAATCTGTCGTGCCAGGTACGTCTTTCTTTCAAACTAGCGCACACGCGACGGAACAAATGACAGATCATCACAAATAAGACGGACCGTCGTCGTTGAATCGTCGCGTCATTAATGAGGCGTACCCGACCCGACCCGGCTGGGTTTTTTTTTAAAATTCAACATTTAAAACCCCCAACCCTTCATTTCACCCCATTCCTTCACTCTTCCTCCTATTTCCCTCCCTTTTCAACTTCCAAAATCATCTCCCTCTTCAACCGATCATTTTCCCCAAATTCTACAAAGTCCTAAAAGTCGTCATCTACTAGTCGGAGCTGCTGCTATGGGTGTCTTCTTGATCACCAAGTACCTTTTCCCTCTTGTTTTTCTCAAATTCTTAGGTATGTGCCTTTAATTTCTACTCATTTATGTTGCATTTTTTTTATCAATTAGTAGTAGTCTAGTTCTTCTTGATACGTTCATTCTTTATCAAATTTTGTCTGACCTAGGTTAAAAAAAATTCCTGAAATTGCTGTGTTAAAACCCTAGAAATAAGTGCCTTAGCATTGCTAGTTTACTAGACATTTGGGTTAGACAAATGTAGGTCAAAACAGTACCAATTCGATTTGGGTCATAGGGGATGAATGGGGCATCTCCAGTTCTGTCAGTGAGTTACAGAACGAGACCCCGATGACGGACCGTCGTATTCACGACAGACCGTCATTGGGTCCGTTCCAACCGCCCTAATACTCCACTGTCCAATTTTTCTCCAAGTGTCCACCAATGGCCACATGCGACGGACCTTTGTTCTCGCGACGGTCCGTCCTGCACAACCGTTCTGGTTGTCAGAGACCCTATTCCTAAGGGTCTCTCACTTTTTCCAAGTGTCCTTCAACGGACACATGAGACAGACCGTCTTACCTACGACGGTCCGTCCTGCATAACCGTTCTGGTTGTCAAAGACCCTTTTCCTAAGGGTCTCTCTCTATTTTTCTAAGTGTCCTCAAACGGACAACTACGACGGATCGTCGTACCTGTGACCATCCGTCTTGCATGACCGTCATCACGGTAAGAGACCCCTCTCCTAGGGTCTCCATATTTCTTTTAAGTGTCCTCTGACGGACACCTACAATGGATCATCGTACATGTGACGGTCCGTCCTGCATGACCGTTTCGATGGTCAGAGACCCCTCTCCTAAGGGTCTCCATATTTTTTTCAAGTGTCCTCTGACGGACACCTACGATGGACCGTCGTACCTGTGACGGTCCGTCCTGCACATACCGTCATACTTGTCAGAGACTCTCCTTCAGGGTTCTCCATATAAACATAGTCTAACTAAGACACGACGGACCCCATGACGGTCCGTCGTACTCATGACGAACCGTCACCTGGTCCGTTGTGTTTCAATGTTACTATAGCAATGTCATTTTATTTTAATTTTATTTATTTATTTTGTGTGGTTTTTCTTGTCTTGTTTGCTCCTTCTAGTACTAATATTGATCCTTTACAAGTACTATCTACTATGGCACCAAAACAAGATCGAGTCTATGCACGCGGGCGATCGAAGTCTGTCGCCCCGTCTGCCTGCCTGATCATTGGCTCTGACGATGAGCGTGACCCCGAGTACGTGCCCCCAGGCACTTCCACCCCATCCCGTGCTGCACGTGCTGCCAGAGCCACACCCAAAAAGGTGGTGTCTGACGTAGTGACTGCCTCCCAGTCTGATGAGGAGCGCACACTGATCGGCACACCTTTTGGGTTATCCACTAATGAAGAAGGAGCGTCTGGCTCCTTAGGAATTTCGTGGTGGAAGAAGCCTCCGGATCTGCTGAGGTTCCTGCGCCCGCCACCGTTGCAGCGTCGGCCTCGTCTGATGAGGCTAACAGTTCGGAATCCACACCCGGTTCACCAGCTCGTGCTCTCACCCCGGTCATCGACCAGCCCAACCGGTGGTGTGTAGACGGGCAGTTTCAAGTCTATTCTGATGCCAAGTTCCTGAATGACAAAGGAGTTATGACTCGGACACTTACATTGGAGCGGCAGGTCCTTACGGGAAGTCTCCCGACGATGCCTGAGATCCAAAATCTCTTCACCAGACATCGACTGGAGTGGACAGCACGTCCGTTGGGACGTTATAGTGAAGAGCTGGTCTGAGAGTTCTACGCATCCTACGTAGCGACTCTCCGATCGCAAATTTATAGGCGGGCTGCCCCCGCCAAACAGGCCCCACTGGAGCAGGTCCGAGTACGTGGCGTTCCAGTTGATATCTCCCTGCCTGCTATCCGCCGGTTTCTATACGGCGAGAATGTTGATGCTAATCGGACCCCTCTCACTGTCGAGTTTGACTACCGATGGCAGATTGTCAAAGATGACCAATTTCTGCGTGAGCCATCGTTGAGAGAGACCACCAAGAGGTGGATGGCCCTGCACTTGTCCGTTGATGGAGAGGGTGCCGACTGGGTGACTGAGCCGAAGGGGGCCATCAAGAAGGCCAACCTGACTTTCACGGCGAAGTTTTTGTGGTTGATTGTCCGCCACTGCCTTTCCCCCACAGCCGCTGATAATATCGTCACATGGGATCGAGCAGTACTGATGGCGGCGATGATAGCCGGGTTTGAGGTGGATTTTGCGTGGCTTCTACAGGCGGTCATGCACGAGAGGGCTTTTAAAGTCACAACTACTTACCCTTTCCCGTGCATGATATTTTCCCTATGCAGGTCTGCCGGTGTGCCTATATGGCACGTTGAGCAACTCAAGACCCCGCTGGGCGCAGTTGATATCGGCCTCATCAGGGATGAGGCCAATAAGTTGGCTCCACGCAGAGGGCCTCGTTCAGAGTTGCCTCCTGTTGGTGACAATCTGGCTGAGACGGTAGCACAGGCCCGCACAACTACGCAGGCAGCTTCCACTGACACTACCCCGGTCGAGTCTATCCGGGTAGTAGCACTGCCCCGAGCTCCTCTCGCTCAGCCCCTTTCTCTACTCTGGTCCTGCTTCCTAGGGTCCAGAAATTAGAGGCACAGATGGCCACACTTGTGCATCACATCCAGCCTTGGATGCAGAAGTCTATTGCTGAGGCAGAAGAGCGCTTGGAGCGGAGAATGATCCAGCACACAGAGCGGAAGATCGCTGAGGTTCATCAGCGCTTGGACGCTTGTCAGTTGCGAGTGCTAGCCCGACCAGCCCCTCCGGTGGATGTGTCGACCCTTCAGGATGCGGTCGACAGTCTTCGAGCAGATATTGATACGATCTTAGAGGCTAGGGTGCCTGAGTCTGAGGCCCCTTCTGCAGAGCCTGCTGAAGACACAGTGATGGCGGCCCTATTCGCCACTTCAAAGATTCCACCACCTCCCCCTCGAGATCATGCCAAGAGGCGTAGGGGTCGAGAGGAGGATGAGGCGCGAGCACGGAAGAAGGAGCCCCATGAGATGGAGGCTGCAAGGAGAGCCTCGCTTGCTGAGGATGAGGCGCGTCAGATGAGAGCAGAAGAGTTAGCTGCTGGGGCGTCTAGCCCCTCAACTGTGGAGATAGCGGGAGGCACTGCTGATAGTGTTGTTGATGCTGAGGACACCACTGAGGTTGTCCAGATTACAGAGGTAGTGGGTTCCGGGGAACCAGACCCACCAGCTTGCTGATCGTCGGCTCTTTCCGCAGCAGGTTTGCTTCACCTACCACTCTAGTATTTCAATTTTTTATGCATTGGGGACAATTGCATGTCTTTTTGTTGGGGGTGGGGTAAATGGAAAGTGAGTGCTAGGGTGAAGTCTGAGTAGCCCAATTCACTATCCTCTTTTGGGGTTTTCTTGCCTGTGTTCTTTTTCCCCAAGAGACTGATTACTTTTTCTGTTGAACCGGCATGTCTATATCTTGTGTACATAGTTTAATTCTGGAGCATGATGGCTAAAATGATATCCTGATAAAATGGAAAATGATGCATGACTAGGCATAGTAATTGATAAATGTGTGGCTCTAAGCATGACATAGAGGTACACCACTGCATGACCCTAAGTCTAAAATTCGAACTAGGTGTCTGATAATCTGGTAGAGTAATGAGATGTCAAGTGAGTGTGAGGAAGATTTGAATAGTCCACTATTTGTACTGAGCTAGAACTTGCCTGGTTAGTCCTGCTAAAAGTAAGCTGTAATAGACAATTAGGAAAGGATCATAGGCCCTTATTCAATATAGCCAATTTTTAGCCTAAATAAAAGAAAACCAAATGAAATTTATCCTTCTTTGATCCAAATGATTTGAGCTTAAATTAGACCTTTCTTTCTCACCCCAACTGATCTTTTCTGGGAATAATGTGTTGGCCCTGGTCCCTCCTTGGACATTTGCACCTCAGGTTATGCCAAAAGCATAAGTAAAGGGTGGATAATGCAGTAAACAACCTTTTTATGGCCCTAACCCAACTTTGAGTATTGTGTACTTCGACTCATGGCAAAGCCATGAGTTGAGCGTGGCTATTATGAGGAATTCTCTGGAAAGTGGGGTTGAAAGAATAAAGAGAGAGAAAGAATAAAAGTAAAGTGACTCAAAAACTAGTTGAAAGAAAAGTAAAAATGAAAAAAAAAATAAAAAAAAATATACAGGCAAGAAAAGAAGAGAGTCACTTACACAAATGAAAAAAAGGGAAACTGGGCAAAATAAAATGATAGAAAATGGTATGTTTAGCCGATATGTCAAGGAGGGCAAAAAGTCACTAAAGTATACCTAAATATACCCTACCTGACCCTGAGCCTATGTTACAAGCTAAGAAAGTCCTATCGTGATCCTAAGGGTTGTATACCGAACTTAAAGCAGTGAAAATAAGGGCAAGCTTATGGCAATAGGTATGAATGAGTGTGAATTTGTTCTGAGAGTGAGTGTTAAAAAGTAATCCTTATACTCAAACTAAAATCATTTTGTGAAAAATGAGGATTTTTTTTTGAAATGAGGACACTACTTGCATTACCACAAAATATTAGCACCTCGGTGAGAAATTGAAGAGGATAGGTGTTAGTGCATGGTGAGTCTGTGTCATGGTCTGATTCCACATAATTCAAGCCTAATAGTGATAGCATGCATAAATATGATGAGATTAATCGGGATTGATAGCCAAACGATTGCAAATGATAAAACATGGATACTATTGTACAAAGATTGTGTATTGAGTCATAGTGCGTCGCTTAAGGACAAACAACGAATTTAAGTTGAGGGTGTTGATATACCGTGGTTTCACGGTATTATCAATACTTGTTCCTTAAGTTTAGTGTGTCCAAAAGCCTTTTTGTGCTAATTTTTATATAAGTTTCTCCTTATTTGCAGGAAATCTGTCCAAAGATGAATGCGGAGGTTTTTGAGCGAAGAAATGCAGAAGAGACCACCGACGGAGCTTGTGACGGTCTGTCATGCTTGTGACGGTTCGTAGGTGGCAGCGTAGTGCAGCTGCTGAACGAAGATGGGGAAGTCTGACCAAGTGTGGGGTTATGGAAAACGTGACGGACCGTCGTAGCCATGACGGTTTGTCCTGCAGGTTCGTCATGAAGATAAGAGAAGTAGACCTAGTACCCATATTCCAAGAGTTCAAGTGTTTTGAAACGGAGACCCTCGACGGACCGTTGTGCTCGTAACGATCCGTCATACCTGCCGTCGAGGGTAATGAAGAGAGCAGCAGAAGAAATTGCACAAGTATGGGACGACGGAGTCCATGACGGTCCGTCGTGACCACGACGATCCGTCGCGAGGTCCGTCGACCCAGCCGCGTTTTGACAGATTTCCAGCAAATAGAGTCCTTGTTTAATTAGGTTTTTATTTTCTATAAATAGTTCAAAAAACCTCGATTATTAGGTGAGACTCTAGATCATTGTTAGACCTTTGAATATTGGGAGACTCTTGATTATTTTGTAGACTCTTTGAGAGATTATTGATTATATTGAGACTTTTATCATTGATTGTTGGTGACTTTTGCTGATTAATCAAGTGAACTTTCGGATTTTACTCTTTCTCATCGAAGTAAGTGAGTGAATTCTGATATCACATATTTGAATATTGTAATTATGACTATGGGTAACTAAACTCCATAACTACGGTTGTGGGAACCATTTGCTAATAATGAGGTAAAAACTAACTAAAATAACAATTCTAGAATAGTGTCTTGCATGTATTGATAATTCTTTCGTTTAGATGTCTTTTTAACGGATGGCCAACGTTAGAACTTGCGTTATGGCTACTTGCCGGACCAAGGAGGTAGATAATAGGAAAAGAATTATCAACATAGATTAAGTGTATACTATCTAATAGGCTAGTATTGATTGGTACGAGGTAATAACTGAGTCAAATATCGAATACGATCCTTAATATGAGGTAAAGATAAGGGTTAGTATAGCAACACACGTAGCCGGACCATGGTGCGGAGTGAAATTTTCTAGATGCCGGACCAAGGATTTAGAAATAGATAACTTATCACTTTGCATGCAAGATACTAGGAAAGAATTGTTATAGTTAGACTTATCAAGTTATGAACCTGTGGGGAACACATAAACCCTAGTTACTTTGATTATTTGATTAAACTCCAAAATGTTAAGCTGTTAGTTGTCTCCTTTTATTTCTCTAGTTATTTTCATTTATTTAGGAATAGAAACCCCCCCCCCCCTTTTTTTTTATCATTTTATGCTTTCTAAGGAAGTAATTGACTGAACAATAGTAATAATAGATTGAAGTTAAGTCTAAACTATTTTTCTCGTGGGAACGATCCCGACCTCACTAGTTGGGTTTTTTATTTGACACGACCGCTTTACTTCTTATTTGAGAAGTAAGTTTGAGCGTATCATGTAATCATCCCATTTTCCCTTGAAGTCGATCACACAAGCTCTCAACATATATTCTAAGATCTGCTTGTCCATGTGTCTGAGGATGAAAAACATTGCTGGAATTCACCTTGGAACCCAAACCATTCTGGAAAGGTTTCCACAATAGTGCAGTAAATTGTGCACCTCTATATGAAATAATGGAGATCGAAACTCCATGAAGTCTTACCACTTCTTGAAGGTACAACTTAGCATAATCCTCAGCCGAATAGGAATTCTTAACCGACAAGAAATGAGCTTACTTTGTCATTCTGTCGACAATCAACCAAATGGAATCATGTTGCCTTCGCGATCTTGGCAAGCCTGTGATGAAGTCCATATTAATCATCTCCTACTTCCATTTCGAAAGTTCTATATTCTTAGCTAAACCTCCAGGCCTTTTGTGTTCCACTTTCACTTGATGACAATTCGAACACTTGGCAACAAACTCAACAATATCTTTCTTCATGCCTTCCCATTAATATACCTCTCTCAAATCATGGTACATTTTTGTGGAACCTGGATGATTGGAATACCTGGAGAGATGAGCCTCTTCAAAAATTCTCTCTTGGAGTCCATCCACCTTAGGTACACATAATCTTCCTTGTTATTTTACCACACCATCTCTCCCTTGTTCGAAGACCAATGCTCTTTGGATATGGACACTTTACTTCAAATCAAGCAAAATAGGGTCTTGGTCTTGCTTCACTTTCACCTCTGACACCAAGGATGATTCAGCCCCATTGGTCACTAATATGCCTACTTATGTGGAATCCATAAGGCTGACTCCTGGTTGTGCAAGTCTGTGCACGTCTTTTGCTAACTCCTCCTTTCATTCTTCAATATGGGAAGTACTTCCTATGGACAACCTGCTTAAGGCATCATCAACAACATTAGCCTTTCCTGGGTGATAAAGAATACTCATGTCATAATCTTTGAGTAATTCAAACCACCTTCTTTATATGAGGTTGAGCTCTTTCTAAGTGAACACATATTGGACACGAATATATCCACATGAACACCATATAAACAATGATGCCATATCTTTAATGCAAACACTACTGCAGCCAATTCTAAGTCATGAGTTTGATAATTCTTCTCACGAACTTTCAAATGCCTAGAAGCACAAGCTATAACCTTGCCATTCTGCATTAATACACAACATAATCCATCTCTTGATTCATCATAATACACCACAAATCCTTGAGTAGCCCCTGGTAAAGTCAAAACTGGAGCGATAGTCAATCTCCTTTTCAACTCCTGAATGCTTTTTCACAAGTTTCAGATGACTGAAACTTGACTGTCTTATGAGATAACTTGGTCATAGGAGAGGATATATATGAGAATCCTTCAACAAATCTCCTATAATACCCAGCCAATAAACCCAAGAAACTCCTTATATCTTTTGGAGATGTAGGTCTAGGCCAACTCTAAACTGCCTCAATCTTGTGAGTGTCAAATCTAGTACCTTCACCAGAAACAATGTGGCCTAAGAATGCCACAGAATTAATCCAAAACTCACACTTGGAGAACTTGGCATACAATTCCTTGTCTCTCAATGTTTGAATAACAATCCTTAGGTGACTAGCTTGATATTCTCCATTACTTGAATAAATCAATATGTCATCAACGAAGACGATGACAAACAGATCTAAATAAGGTTTGAAGACTATGTTCATAAGATCCACGAACGGTGCAGGTGCATCTGTCAAACAAAAGGACATAACCAAAAATTCATAATGCCCATACCTTGTTCTAAAAGCTGTCTTGGGAATATCACATTCCCTTACTCTCAACTAATGATAGCCTGATCTGAGGTCAATCTTAGAAAAGCAAGAAGCACCGTGAAGTTGATAAAAAAAGGTCATCTATCCTTGGAAGAGTATATTTATTCTTGATGGTCATCTTATTCAGCTGACCGTAATCTATACACATTCTAAGGGACCCATCCTTCTTCTTAACAAACAAGACCGGAGCTCCCCAAGGTGAGACACTCAGTCGAATAAAGCCTTTATTTCAATTGCTCTATTAGCACTTCTAACTCTGGTGGTGCCAATCTATATGGCAGAATAGAGATAAGACGAGTATCTTGGACGACATCTATGCCAAAGTCTATCTCTCTATCAGGAGAGACTCCAAATAGATCATCAGCAAAGACTTCTGGAAACTCATTGTATATAGGGACTGATAAAAGGGAAGGTACCTCAACGCTTGAGTCATTAACTCTGACTAAGTGAAAGATTCATCCCTTAGGAACTAACTTCCTCACCATAGGCACTGCTGAACTACTAGCCCACTCTATGACTGGCACATTAGGAATCTGAAACTTGAAAACTCAAGTTCTGCAATCTATTGATCATAACAGGTATGGAGCCAGTCCATACCTAGAATGACATCAAAATTAACTCTATTAAATAGTCATGGTACTCTTATGACTGACGAAAACAAGATAATCACGATAGACTCTTTGTGGTAGAATGGATTCACCAATAGCTGTGGATACACTGAATGGTTCACTAAGTTGCTCAGGAGAAATCTCAATGTTCATAGCAACGTAAAGAGTTATAAAATATAAAATAGATCCCGAGTCTAGTAATGCATAAGCAGTAAAGTCAAAGACTCGAATCATACTAGTGACAACATCTTGCAAATTCTCTTGTTCATGGAGATTATTAATAGCAAACAAGCATTTTGTTCCTCTCCTATACAAGAAGCAACTCCCGTAGGTGCAACCCTGTTTGATGGAGCAAGTGATAAAGATTGAGTTCTATTGCTCGGATTTCCATTGCCTTGCTTGTCCTTGGGGAACTCTCGTATGAAGTGACCCTTTTGACCACACTTGAAACAATCCGTGAAGCCTTCACGACAGATGACAAAGTGATTCCTACCACACTTGGCACAGGGAGGAGGCTTAGTACCTCCTTGCGTCACACTACCGTGAGACTGACTCGGTCTAGCCTTAAAGTGTTGCGAATTCTGGCCACTATACTCACTCCGGTTTTTGGGTGCAGGTGCACTAGCAAATGATGGTGCATACCCCTTTGGTTTCTGGAATTGGAGTCGGCTTGAACCACCTTTCTGTTGGCCAGACTCATTTCCAGTCTTGGCCTTCTTGTTTCGGTACTCTTCTCGATCCTTCACCTACTCTTCTTCAATTTGTTGAACATATCTATAAGAGTTGATATGTCCATGTCACCTATAAACATGGCAGCCCTACCTTCCTTACTTGAAGCGCGACCCAACCCTGCAACAAACAAACTCATTCTGCTCCTCATGTCTTTCACCATCTCCGGAGCATAGCGAGGTAGTTGGGTGAACTTCATCCAATACTCCTGTACACTAATGGAGTCTTGTTTCAGAGTAAGGAACTACCTCACCTTGGATTCCTTTAGTTCACGAGGAAAGAATCTCCAAGAAGGCTTCTTCGAAGCAAGCCCAACTTGGATGCGGTGCATCCTCAACTCTACTATCCTTCAATTGATCAAACCAGATTTTAGCCACACCTTTAGTTGATATGCAGACAATTCAACCCTCTCA
The DNA here is from genome assembly GCF_001406875.1 of Solanum pennellii. Lineage (NCBI taxonomy): Eukaryota > Viridiplantae > Streptophyta > Magnoliopsida > Solanales > Solanaceae > Solanum > Solanum pennellii. The sequence continues at coordinate 17,414,107 of NC_028637.1, read as the reverse complement.
ATATCTACCACATGCATTACCCCAAAAAAACTTCTTTAATTCATCCACAAAGTTCTCCGGATCCTCAGTGGGGCTTGGTCCAGTGAAACTATGAGGGTTAATTCTCTAAAACACACGAAATCTCAACGTACTAGCTCCTTCTTGTCGATCTTCTCTCTGTTGCCCAACTTGGTTGGTCACAACCTGACTTAACATCCGAAAAGCTTCCCGTAATTCGGCATTGGTAACCTCTCCTTAGGGTTGCACCTCTAGTGCATTTGGAACCTCTTATTCCTCAACATTCCTTCGTGGTCGACCTCTGAATGCTCTTCTTGGAGGCATGATGATATGAAAAATACGTGTAAGCATGAATTAGAGAGATATATTAGAGATAAAATCCTTGCACGAAAGGAGCACAAAAGAAGGGAAACATTCCTAAATGTTATAGCCTTATAATCATAGATGTGGCGTGCTTCAAACAAATGAATAATACTATACATACATGACTTCATAGACTTCCTAGAACTCTTAAACTCTGTGCTCTGATACCAAGTTTGTCACGCCCCGAGCCTACACCTGGACGTAGCCGGCACTCAAAGACCATTGCTGACCCTCAAGTTAACCCTTCGCTTGGCTTTCTTAACTCAGCAGAAGACTAAACTCAACTTAAAAAAGAAGTAAGACATGTTCAAAGGATAGTACTTCATATAATATCTGGCCATGATGGCACTTAAGTCTCAAAAAGTAACAATAAACTCTAAACTGATTGAAGAGGGATTTTGGAAAGACCCCACAACATCCTAAAACTAAACTACTAAAAGCAAAAGAAATGGATGTCCTAAGGAATGCAAGGAGGCTCACCACTGACTCTGGAGTACAATATGGATCAACGAAATGCTGTATGATTATCCTGGTTACATATGTCTGCATTATAAAATGATGCAGGCCAACAATTATCAGTACATTGAGTGTACGAGTATGCTAGTCGGAAAGCTAAACAAAACATAGGCTTGAAAGAGAGTAAGAGTGAATACATACCTTGGCTTTGTTCAACTCATGCTCTACTAACTCTTATTCAATATACGCAGTTAATATAAATGCAATATAATGAAATGTTGACTTAAACATGCTTAAACCTCTGAGTATATACATATACAAGAACCCAATAATGTCTGAGATGTACATAAAATAAAATACTGATGTATTATGGTAATACAATACTGTTGTGTATTAAAATACAATTTACATGAGGGAAATTATCTAACCGACAACCATCACTTAAGAGATATAGTGATGATACAGCGGTGAAACGCACGCTGCCAGCGCATCCTATGCACGACCAAAGGTATAAGATATGTATTGCATAATGGATTCACTAGTATACTGTGAAAAGGAATCATCTAAAAAGTATGACCCTTTTCTACCCATGGTGTCTAACATGGTTTATGGGTGCTATTAGGTATTTGAACTCTCCCCCATATCATTTCTCAATACTACTCCCAAAAATATACTGGCCCTTATGTGTAAAAACATACTGATTATGTTGTTTGATATTAGTGCTCAAAACTTAGCTTTTTAAAATGCTCTCTTGGAAATCAGTGTCCTCTTTCTTCTATTAAAGCTAGCCATAGGCTCTGTGGAAGTCTAACTTCCGGTCCTTCTCAAAAGTTTGAACACATTTTGTTTAAATCCTTAGGGACTACTTAGTTTCCTTATAACTCTTGAGAAGTGAACTCAACTTGATACTCTTTGCTTACGTGAAACTTTAACTCTTAAGGAATACTAGTTCCCTTATAGTTTTTGAGAAATAAATTCTACTCTTGTTATTTACTTAACTTGAACCTTAAGTCTTTAAAATAAAGTGAAAACATTTGTGAAAGACTTTAGAAAGCTTATAACTTTACTTTGACTCGCTTTTTAACTTCTAGACTTGGTTCTAAACTTCTTTGACTTTGATCTTAACTTTCCTTGAATTGAATTATGGATTCAAGGATCATGATCTAATGTTTATGGTTGATTTCATGATGCTTGGATGTACATTAGAGTTTTGGAAACAGCAAGGAATGAGGGGTGCATCACTTAGAAACTAGTACGAAAAGATAGGGGAGGTATGGGGTCTCCAGGAGGTCGGGGTGCTCTGAGAGGCGCGGACCTCCATAGCCTGACGGACAGAGGGTGTCCTCAGGCGCTCTGAGAGGCGCGGCGTTCCAGAGTCTGACGGACAAACTCTTTCCTGAGAGGCTTTGGAGGCGCGGCGCCCCAACATCTGTCCAACGGGATTTCCAACTTTCTTCTTCGTTTTCCACCTCTAAACCTTCCCAAATTTCAATGGATCCCACCACAAACACTTAGGATCACTAAATAACTTATAACCCAATGTTTAGACCCAAAAACAGTCCGTAAATATGGATTAAAACTAACAGAGATCAACATCAATTCAACAAACAAGAACTTCAAACTTTTCATAAAGAACTTCAAGATATCCTTTCAATTAACTATAAATTTCAATAATGAATCAAATTGGAGAGTGGGTGAAAGAACCCAACACCGAATGATCTCACATACCTTATTAGAAATCACCCCCAACGAAATCCATGAACGATTTTTTGGAGTTCTTGCGTCTTCTTCTCCCTTCTCCTCTTTTGTCCTTTCTCTCAAAGCCCTACCTTATATTCGAAGTGTGTAAACTGAATGAGATCAGTTTAGACCCAAACATATTACCCCAAAAACTAATTTAATAATTAACTTAGGAAATGAACAAAACACCCTTAACAAATAAGGATTTTGAACATTCCCTGCTCAACAACCCAACTTCGAAAGTCATATCTCCCTCATACGCCTTAGAAATTCGCAAACTTGGCATCGTTGGAAAGATCTTCTGATGATCTTTCCATCCATATAAAGAAATTATGCAAACTTCTCTTGAGCATGGAATTATGGCTATTTGAAAATGACCAAAACTCACTTTTGAAATCTGAAAATTTTTCAAATTCCCTTACTTATTTCCAAATTTGATTCTTTTTTTTTTCATAACTTGCCTTAAATCTAAGAAGCCGAGTCGGTGGGTTGGTCCTGGTGGAGAGAAAAAAAAACGAATTGAACTGAAAATATTTTCTGGAGATATCCATTATCTGCATGTGGCCTTTTTTTCCTAGGTGCTCATTTTGTTTGGGCTTTTAGTTTAATGTTTCTATTCAGTGGACGTGGTTATTGGCAAGAACATATTGAATCCATCGTTTGGGCTCATAATAAATTAAAAGTTGCTAACCTTAGTTTATCTAGACTATGAAAATAAGATAGAAGAATAAAAAAGTTAAATATTTTTCACCAAAGGTGATGTTGTTCATATATTAAATTTATGCTACGAATATATGTATATCTAAAACAAAGAATTTATGAACTGAAATATTATATATATACTCAAACTTCAATTTATCCATCAAATCGTCATAACAATAAAGGACCTTTTTTATATGTAGAGTTATCTTTCTATGATAGTCTTACTCAAATAGTAATTGGTAAACGGTAGATTACGTATAAACATAAAATATAAAATATTTATGTTAATCCTTATTAGTGTCATGCACTTGCTAATTTTAAAGTATGAATATTTAAGAGAAAAATATACTTAAATGGTGTCCATCATTTATGTTCATAGCCTCAAGAGGAAAGACTATTTGTGACATTTTTTAAAAATTGTCCTAGTTAAATTTGTTTACAAAATTGAGTGAACTAAATAATACTACTTCTAAAGAAATTTCACTTTCTCTCCAAATTTAAACATTAAATCTATTCTGAAATGTTTAATAATTTTGGTCATTTTGATCTCAAAATACAAGTAACTGTATGAAAATCTTTGTAAATCATTTAAAAGCACTTGTCCTATGTTCTTTAAATTTAATTATTTACTAATTATATATAATCTAGTAATATTAATTTTATTTTGCAATATTATATGATATACATATCCAATATGCACTTGCAACGCACGTGCCCTAAACCTAGTAAGTATAAAAAGAAAATAAAAGAAATATTGTCTTATTCACACTTTTAGTGGTCTTTTGAGTTTTTTGAGTTAAACGTATTTTGCCAGTGTCTTTTTCATACCACTTCCAAATATTTTTAATTTTCAATTACTTGACTTACAGTAATTTTTACATAATTGTTGGAAATATAATTTTATTATGGAAACCTTGTAGATTTAATACCTATATATACCATCACATTTAAAAAAAAATTGACTTCCGAAGTCTTAAATATCCCATATAAATTGAGATCTATTAAAGAACATGTTTCCCAAATAAACATGTTGCGTTCTCATGGATGAATATACATAAATGAAAGTTGCACAAAATTTCTTTGGAAGGAAATGAGTTATATTGCCTTTTACCAAATTTTTTTTTTTTTAAAAGGATTGTCTTTTCACATCACTTAGGTGTAAAAAATTAAAATTTCACAAGGTTATTAAATTAAAAGAAATTTGTATAGGGTAGAAATAATTTTCGCCGGTTTATACCCACTTTCACGAATGAAGACTCCATAATTTAAATGAAATAAGATCTCTTGCCCTTTTACAATTTAAATACAACAAAATGACATTTTTCAAATTTCTAATGTAAAAAAATGAAGATATTTTAAAACTACTAAATCTCTTATTTATTAAAATGCTATAAACTAAAATGAATTTTAGAAAGGACTAGAAAATTATCTCCTTCAAACACACTTAAAATCCTGGATTCACTTTTGTTATGTTATTTCTGTAGAATTTCAAGTAGAAAATTTTCATGATTCAAAAATGGACGTGATGACACTCATCTTATCTCATCAGGACAATTCAGTCTGAAACCTAGCCTTCACGATAAGATGCGGAATTTTATAATCAACTTGAAAATAAAACTCAAAAAACGTTGTATGTGTACAAGACTCTAATGTGTTAAAGCAAAATTAAAAGAAAATATAAGTCATAAATGACATTGTTTCTAGAACAAAATAAGATTATAATAAGGAGGAAGAAGTTCTGCCGAAATAACAAGCAAATGCCTCACAAATCTCTAGAAGAAGCATCAGACAAGACAAGGAGAAGAGAAAGTATCACAAAGGTTCGGGCTAGTAACCTACAAAAAAAAGTAGTTGCAAGGGGTGAGTACCAAACCAAATGATACTCATCAATTAAACTTCTAAACATAAGCGAAGGGAATAGAATTCGGGTAATCCTTACACCCCAACCAAACCTCCACAATCACAACCTGTATCAAACAAGCACAACCTAATATTTCACAACCTAAATAGCAACCAGCTCAACAACAACACTGCAACAATTAAATATCCTCAACAACAAGCTTAATATTCATCAATCACAAACATAACCTGCAGAAAATTAGCCCAACCTAGCAGTTCACAGTTTACAGAACACACAACTCAACACAAACACTTTAACAATTATATATCTTAAATATTAAACTCATGATTCATCAATCATAACTTTCACAACGAGGCACTCACAAGATCATGTTCATCAATGATAAAGATGTGCTATGCAATGAAATGGAATGTCATAAATAATAGCTCTCTATGAAATTGATTTGATTTAATTAACAATACAATCATGATACAACATCAACAATGAATCAATAAGTCTTTCAAAACCATTCTCAACACATTACACACCAAAAATTAATCATAGTACTTTTTACTACCCCTTTTTCATCGTTAGAATTATTCAATATGGACAAGTCAACCCATCACTGATTCCCCTTACTCCCCCACACATACCACAAGGAAATACACGATTCTATGCACTTAACAAGGGTTTAGAAGTCCACTTGCCTCAAATAACCGAATAAGTACTTCGGGACTAGAGTCTTCCCTTTTCATTGAGCTTTCAAAATAATGAAATCTATTCAAGTACATATTCACAATAAGATTTAAAAACTAACAAGACCCACATTACTATATCTTTAGCCTTGACTTAAAAATTCATTAAAAAATTTATGACCATGTTGGTAAATGTTGATGTTAATTAATATTTCAACTATTATATTTTTCATGTGTCAAGTCTAGAATTATGTCTGAATTCCTCCAATATTATAATCTAATGGTATTGACATAATACCATGTAAGCATAAATAGGCTGGAAAACTTAAAGAAGAAACAGAGGCTTAAAGGTTATGAGAATTGTATACTTATGTCTTTTATATTTCTCAGGATATGAAATCACAGGAAAGTACAACTTTATACAGGCTTAAAAAAAATACTAAGTAACTAAATGACCACTACTTCTATTAATTAAACAACTAATTATTAACCAAATTACAACTAGAATGTACAGCACCATGATCTACATATTTGCAAACAACTAGCCCAAGAATATAGGACTCTACTAAAAAAAATAATTGACATGGTCATAGTTTAAATTAGTCTTCAGTATTCCCCCTTGATTTAGAGTTACAGACACCAAGCAAAGCCCTCAAATAAATAAACTTGTCTGCTGCCAACAACTTCGTAAATATATGGGTTAATCGCTTATGAGTGTTGCAATACTTCAATACAATATCGTCCTTTGCAAGCAAATCACGAACGAAATGTAAGCGAACATCAATGTTCTTCTTTCTACTATGAAAATTTGGATTCTTTGTCATGGGGATTGATGCTTTATTGTAGCAATATATCTCTGTTGCAATTTTATGCTTATGCTGAAGTTCTGCTAACATGCTTCTTAGCCAAATAGCTTGGCAAGCGGCGGAAGTAGCTGCAATGTACTCAGCTTCAGATGTGGATAAGGATCAGCTTCAGATGTGGATAAGGATGTTGTAGCTTACTTATTTGAGCTCCAATATATTACTCCAGACCCAAGAGTAAAAATATGTGCTGAAATGCTTCGTGTATCATACAATGAATCAGCATAGTCACTATCGTGAACCCACATAATCTGAAGTTAGACACTTCTGAATACCAAATCCAATATTCCATAGTTCCGGCGACAAAATGTTGAACTCTTTTTGCTGCTCCAAAATGAACCTCTGAAGGTTGTTGCATAAACTTTGATATAACACCACCTAAGAATGCAATATTGGGGTTAATATGGGTTAGTATGGGTTAGGTAAATTAAACATCGAACCATTCTTCTGAAACTTCTAGCATCATCCATCTCTGCTCCATCATTAAGCTGCAGGTTTTTACCAACATTCATATGTGTGGCACAAGGCTTTCAATTAAGTAAACTAAACTTAATGAGAAGATTTTAGCATATTTCCTTTGTGAAAAAAATATTTAATCTTCAGCTTAATGGACTACAAGGCCAAGAAAATAATGTAATAACCCCATATTTTACATCTCAATCTCATTCATCATTTGAGACTTAAATTCATCGACCAGAGAAATAGAAGAGCTAGAATAAATGATATCATCAATATAAAGGCAAACAATGATGAAAGCATTACATTTCTTCTTTGCATACAACATGGGTTCATAATAACTTCTCATATATCCCTTTATGTGAAGATACCCATGGATTTTCTACATCATGCGCGAGTGGCTACTTTCGAACCAACAATTCCTTTTTTAGTTTATAGACCTTTGTTTCATCACCGTTCTTTATAAAACTTTCTGTTTGTGCTATGTTGACCTCTTCTTGTATGTTTCCATTGAGAAATGCCGACTGGACATCAAATTGATAAACTAACTATTGTGACTATGCAACCAACGCTAGAACAAGTCTAACATTTGCAAATCGAGCAACCGGATAAATTGTTTCTTCATAATCAATACTATATTTTTGTGCGTATCCTTTTGCCAAAAGACGAGCTTTATGCTTTTGCAGGGTCCCATTTGTTTTGATAGATTTCATATCATCTAACATCGCTCTCTGCTACTCTTCCATTTTAGCCACTTCTCCATATTGTGTAGGATCTGACGTTGCAAAAGATAATTAGCATGTTGTATACATGCCGTTGGCGTACTTGGCGTTCAACTTTTTAAGCCTTGTTGATAGTCCTAATGGAATCGGCTCATCTTAAGACTCCACATGAAGAGTTTCTTCTCTCTGAAGTTGAAGAAAATAAATCTGGAGAAGTGGTAACAAATTCGGCTGCTGTAGGTGTAGGAGTTGGTTGCTGAATTGCATCAAAAGTGCTTTTGTTGCTTCCACTCCAATTCCAACCTGCTATTTCATCAAATACTACATCCCTTCTAACTAAATCCTTTCTACTTAGAGGGTTATACAATATAAATTCTTTAGATTGTGTGCAGTAACTAATAAAAACACAATTTTCAAATTTTTTATCCATCTTATGACGAAATTTGTAATTTACCAATGCATAAGCAATACAACAGAAAATTCTTATATAACTTACAAATGGTTTTCTACCCTTCCAATATTAAAATGGAGTTTGATACATAACAAACTTTATTGGAGACACATTCAATAAATGGACTAATGTCGTTACAACTTCAGCCCAAAATTGATTTGGAAGTCCCTTCGCTTGTAACATGATTCTTGCCATCTCCACCATTGTGTGATTTTTTTTGCTCAGCAACACCATTTTGCTCCGGAGTATAAGATGTTGTTAGCTCCCCATTATTGTCATTTTCCTCGTAAAAAATATTACTCCTTGGACAAGAATTCACGGCCTCTATCTTTGCGAAATATTTTTATGCACAGACCACTTTGCTTCTTAATCTGGGCTTTAAAGTACTTGAATTTTGAAATATTTCTTATTTGGTTTCTAACAAATAGACCCATCTCATGTGACTATAATCATCTGTAGATAGGAGAAAATAACGACGCCCACTAGAAGATATAGTATGCATAGGTTCACATAAATCTAACATATATTAATTTCAGACACTTTGAATCCCTCCAAGATTTTCCAACAGGAAAAGAATGCCAAGTTTGTTTTTCATAAATCCACCTTTTACACAATTCAATAGAATCAATTTTTGGTAGTCCAAAGAACATACCTTTGTCAACTATAAATTTCAGGCCCTTTATATTGAAGTCACCATACCTCAAATTCCACAACTTCGACTTATCATTTGAACTTGCAACAAGCGTAAAACTTTCCAGGTTGGAAACATCGAGCAGAAACATCTTGTTTGACATCATAGTGATGTGAACCTTTTTGTCCTGAATTATTGTTTGTAATGACACAAGCATCGTCATCAAACCAAATGTAATTAAAAATTCAGGTGGCTTATATGAGAAGAAATAAAAGATTCTTCGAGAATACTCTTGTGTTGCTTGTTTTATTGATAAAATTATCATAATACCAGCAGAGGTTTGTATTGTTATCCCTAAAATTATGTAGAACATATAAAATGTGGATATGAGCTCATTCAACTGTCATGTGGACCATTTGGAACTATATGAAAGATGCATTTATGCGATGGTCACATATATTTTGTTGTCAACTTATAAATTGGTATTTGTAAGGTTGTTTGCTCAAATTGTCTAATTAAGAGCATAGTTCCAAACTATGAAATTATACTGATAATGCTGGTTGTTTAGCAAAATTGTATGCCTCCAATTATAGCTAAACCATGAGTATGAGAACAGAACTCCCAAATGAGATTTGGTATGAGATAAGTAACATGTATGCATCAAGCCAACAAGAGTTCAGGGTCAGGAAGCAAATAAGTTTCATCTTAAACGTTGAATGTGCAAGTATGATTTTAATTGGTCCACCACACACAAAGATTAATTTCAAAATAAGGTTGGGATGAATGTTAGATTTCCTAACATTAGGGGGAGAGATGATTGATAGATGAAAATTGTTTATGAGGTTAATTATGAATTATCGATATCCTTGTTAAAAGAAAACGTGAACTTGAAGTTCAAGAGATAATTCATTTGCATAATGTTGCAAATTAATTGCCATATAAATTTGCTGACCCTATGATATAATTCGGCTGCAAATTCTCTAACGGAAAGTCCTTGAAGGACAGAGTCTATGATATGCCGGAAGCGTAATAAATCAATTGGTTCCAAATATAACATTCCTTAAAGAAGGAGGGGAGAAAAGATCAATATGGTCATGATAATCAGACAAGTGCTTTAAAAGAGCACTTTGACATAACACTTCATAAAACCTCAGAAAAGGTTTAGGTACCTGAAACATGATTAAAAAAAAGAAGAGATCTCGATAAGTTATGTCTTTGTTGGAATCGATATCAAATAAATGTCGACGGTATCTTTGATATGAGGTAACTCTTAATGATATAAATTTTAACGAGGATCGTAAATTCAAATCTGTCATAGAGTGTGCACAGATAAATGATTGACCAAGTAAAATGCATGATTCAAGTATATTTTGTTTCACTTAGAAAATTTATGTTTTGGACTGATGGTCCACAAGTCAAGGTATAATGTCAGTGGGGTACAAATAAATTATTATGCGATAATATAAAAGTAAGATATCAAGTACGGCTTGTGTTTTGGGGCATAAAGGTTTGTCGGAAAAATCCTAACATTATTAGGGATATTTTCTCCTTGATAGATGCAATGAGGTTTGTTTGATCTGACAATATATAAAACTTAAACGCATATTATGAATCATTATCATGTCTAGCTAGACTAATAATGAAGGTTATACGTAAATCCTCGAAGCAATCGAGGTGTTTAAAGCATATAAGAGTTTGACAGATACCTTTACAAATAAAACTTCAATAAATTCCTTATATGAATTAGAATAATCAAGGAAGAAAAGGGTACAAAAGGAATGACCCTAATTTTCCTTCATTTTTATGAAAAGATCAGGATTTGAATTTATTATTATTGTTGTGTATGTTGATAACTTGAACGTCATTCACACTCTTAAAGAGATTTCAAAAGATGTTGAGTGTTTGAAAGGATGAAACGATGTTGGTAAGACATAATGTTGTCTTGACTTACAATTGATAATTTGACAAATGAAATATTTGTCAATCAATCAACATACATAGAAAAGTATTGATGTGATTCATTTGTAGCCTACATGCAGAAATAGTATCCCTCTATGAAGTAAGTTGAGAGTGTCTCTGGTTAAGATCAATGACACACCATATTGAGGAAATGAAAGTGTCTACGAGATAATTATTGATGTGAACAAGTTGAATGAGCAATTTTCTTGCTACAACAAGGTTATGACGAATAGAATGATATTCAAATTTGGATATGGTCAAAGCCTTTTAATATTCATCAAAGCAGAAATGATATATATGGATGAGTTCAATGATGCAACAACTTTGTGAATGTAATTTCATCACAAAGACACTGTCAATATTAATATTTGAGAAGCTAGTGTACAAGATTGGAGACATCATCACAAGAAATTAAGTGATGTTTTAATCAGTGGGAATATAATACGTGTTGCACTTTTTTTCCTTGACCAAGGTTTTCTCCCAATTGGTTTCCTCGCAAGGGTTTTAATGAGGCAACAAATTATGCATATCAAAAGATGTGTACTCTTTTTCCTTCACTAGAATTTATTTCCACGGGTTTTTTTCTAGTAAGGTTTTAACGAGGTACAATATCTATAGACTTCCAAAGGGGAGTGTTATAAATTCATTGAACGACTGGATAGTCCATAAAATTAGTACATGAACTACTATCCATATTCACTAGGTTTCATGAACCTTTTTGGATAAGAATGTATCTATTTATTATGATACTTGATATAGTGACTTTTGGAGTGATTTCTCAACCTATAAATAGGGTGTTCATTCATAATTGTATGATATATATATGAGACTTAGATACACTTGAATAAGAAGAAAAGTTCTCTCTTCTATCTACTTCTCTTGTCTTCTTCTCTTTATGAATATATTATTTTAAGCTTTATTTCATAATAGTTTATGCTTTTTTTCTTCTGTTTGTTTATTTTTTGCTTTTATGATCTTGGTAGTTTAAGTATACTATTTCAATTAATTTGGATTCACAACAAATAGATTCACCAAGGGGCATAAAATGCTTCAAACCAAGTTCTTGCTTAAACAGTATCAGATCTCCGAGTGATGAACACATTCTAACCATCCTGTCATACTTAGTGACATGTAATTAGAAATTTCACTAAAGATATATTGAAACTTTGAATAAGACTACAAGAGTATGACCAATCGTAAATATACTAATATTTCGGATGGACCTAAATACAAATAATTGATTTTTTAAAAATAGAATATATATTGTAAATATTATTAATAAAAGACAAACTCAAAGTATTATCATAAACCCACTATTGAATTGTAAATTTTTAAAATTCAAATAAACCAAAGTTTTCATAAATAAATTTGAATTTCTTAACTACCAAGTAACTACCACTCGTTTAAGAAAAATAGAAAGTTGACCACTAAGATATTAAAATCAATTTTTCTAAAGTTAATTTGGACATTTTTGGGTGTGCTTGGTACGAAGGAACATGTTTTCCATGGAAAGTGTTTTGTGCAACACAAGTAAATTTTTTACTTATTTTCTCATGTAGAAAAAAATTAAATTTTTTTTAGTTTATTCATAAATGATTTTTTTTTGAGAAAATATTTTTTATTTTTAATAGAGAGTAGAAATAATTCGGTGGATTGAAATGAAAATGAAAATATTTTTAAAAATAAACTAAATTTTTTTTAGGGAGGGTGGTGGAGCTGGGGTAGGGTAGGGTAGTGTAGGGGTGAAATGGGCTAAAAAAATAAAAATTTGAAATTAAAAATATTTTTTAAAAAAAAAAAAGCTTAAATTTTTTTTGGAACGGGGGTGGGGGGTCGCCGGTAGGGGTGGGTGTAATGACCCATAAAACGAATAAGTTCAACTAGAACCTAACATGTGACTGTGCCAATTTTTCATGCGGTTTGAGGTGGTTTAATGTTGTCCTGAGTCATGGTAGAGGGTGTTTAGGGGTTAAACGTCAAGGTATTACTCCCCATGGACCACCCTAGGGGTCCTTTAGGTGGACCCTAAGACTAACCCCTTGAAACGAAAAGGTTGCCAAGATTTAGTGACCTAAGGTAGGGATCCACGCCGTGTAGGTCCATCCACTCTACGTTAATGACCTCGACACGTCAAGGGCTCCCAAAACAAGTTGCATCCCAGATCACGAACCAACAGTACGGACCAACTGGCTAATATCACGTGATAATTTAGAAAGTATGACCTGTTAATAACCATGATGGCTAAATGGAGACTTGGGTTAATATGAACTCTCATCCCCACATCGGTGTTCAATACTACTCCCAAAATATACTTTAGCTCATGCTTTTAGAATACCCTCTTTCCTCTTGGGTTGAGATAATTTGCTCAACCCTTTTTAACTTTAAAAAGCCCTCTTGGAAATAATCCTTCCCTTTTTATTCCTCAAATATCTTTTGGAAATCTTAGTTTTTCTTCAATTTAAATGTGAAAAAATTCACTAACTTGTAGGGAGTACTTAGTTCCCTTATAACTTATGAGAAATGAACTCAGCTCCTACTCTTTGCTTAACTTGAAACTTAACTTTTAGGGAATAATTAGTTCCCTTATAGCTTTTGAGAACTTAACTCAATTCTTTTAATCTTTGCTCAAATCATTGCTTTAACCTTAAAAATAAGTTAAAATGTTTGTTTTAGACTCTTGAATACTTTAGGAACTTACTTTGACTTACTTCTTAACATTTAAACTTGACTCTTAACTTTTTTGACTTTGATCTAAACTTTCGTTGAATTGCATTATGGATTCAAGTATCATGATATCATGTTAATGGATGATTTCATGGTGTTTATATGTCTTTAAAGTGTTGAAATCGACTAGGAATTGTATGTATATAACTTAGGAACTAGTACGAAAAGATAGGGAAAAAATGGGGTATCGAGGTGACCTTGACGCTCTGAGAGGCGCGGAGCGCCAGAGCCTGACGAAAAGACTCTGGTCTGAGACGCTCTGGCTGGCACGGCGCGCCAGGTCCTGTCAGATAGAACCTGCCCTGAGGGGCTTTGGTAGGCGCGGCTCCCCAGGGGTTGTTAGACAGGATTTCCAACTTTTCTTCTCCGATTTTCAACTCTAAACCTTATAACCTCCCGTGGATATTTACCCAAACACTTAGGATGACTAAATAACTCAATAACACTTGAGTATGTTGTGTAGTAATGGGCTAATAATTGAAGAAAAGTCCCTCTAATTGAATTGGGAGAAGTGGTTTCTGATAGAGGAGAGTATCTTGTAGCAGAAGTCTAGTGCAAGGTGGATTAAGCTTGGAGATTCCAACACAAAGATTTTCTCTGCATTGATGAAGGTAAGAGCCCAGAGGAAACAAATATCTGAAATTATGTCTTTATCAGGAACCAAGCATACCACTCTTCAGGATGCACAAACTGAAACTGTTACTGTTACAAGAGTCATATGGGTTCTGCAACTCTTAGCTACATGCAGTAGACAAATCGATTATGAGAAGGGGACCTACACTTACTCTAAAAAAACTATTCTATGTGCTGAAGTTACCAACCAAGAGATTATAGATAGTCTCGGTTGCATTGATAAAGTACGGCCAGTAAACCAAAATGATTTTTTTTTAGCTGTTAAAGAGTTCTTTCACTCTGGAATGTTATACAGAGCCATCAACTGCATTACTACGACATTAACTTCCCTCATTGTTAATCTCCAATATTACAAACATGTGTTTAATGTTTGGGATAAACATGATGGATGAAGATTAAGCGAATCCTCAACAAAAATTAAGAAAGATAATCAGTAATGTTTGGCATTACTTACATATGTTCTCTTAGACTTCAGATCAACAAACTCATCGTTTCCTTTGGTATGTGTCTTCTTCAAAAGTTCATGCGGATAAGGTGGTCTTCCAAGAACATTCTCCTAAAATTGAAACCACATCTATTTAAGTTATTACATAAGGAATAACTCGTCGTTTCTCCTTATAGGACCTTGCTTCACATAACATACCCTTGTATTTTATTGAACATTTTTACATAAAATGATCCTTTATGGAACCTTCAATTTGTAATATTATGGAATCGCTTCTGTTTAAGAATATAGAGAAAAATATCACATAAATTGGTATAACAGAAACTCTAAATAAATATAATAATACATTAATAAAATGATATCAAATTGGAATTTATGGGTATGATGAGTACATTAATCTTATATTAGAAGGAGACAATCAGTTATCGAAAGTTGTACCAAAAAAAGTATCATAGGTGGTGAAAAAAGCTTGAACAGGAAGGAAGTATATTCAGAAGCTCCAATGAACATGGTTAAACTAGGAAGTAAGGCAAAGTTCTCCGTTAGGAAATTATATATGAAGCTAAGAGGAAATTATCAAAAAGTCTCATGCAAGAGGTTAAGTTGCAATATCAGTGGTCCACGTAAATGGACCTTCAATTTGTACTTGGCTATATTGGGATGATTACACACCATAAATAGATTTCTTGGATAGGGCATTGTTAATCATATGAGTTGTCCAATGTGTGGATATGCATATGAAACTATAGAGCACTTGTTTTTCAATATAGTCCTCCCACAACGGCAGGGAATAACAGGAGCTCCTACGGGAAAGAGGGATGAAGTAGAATGGATGAGTAACTTAATCAAAGGAAAGATTCCGATTGCAGATATATATAGAACTTTCTTGGATGGTAGTGTATCCCATATTTGAATGGAAAGGAATCAACGTGTTTTTGAATGGCACACAAAGAAGACCTGAACTTTAGTTAGACAAGTTATCCAAGAGGTGTTTCAAAAGAGTAATAACAATAGGAAATGACTGCATTGTTAGAAACTATGAACTTGTATCCCTAAATATTTTCTGTTTTACTAGATGTAGCAGATGAAGCAACCTGAATTTATCTTTTTGCTAGTTGTAGTGGTTCTATTTTTTTTTGATATTTCATCAGCTATGTTTTTATATTGTTCATGTTTGAGTTGTACGGTTTACTTTCGTAACAAAATCAATAGTTACCAAAAAAATAGATAGTATGGTTTACCTTAAACTCCTCCCACTAGAAGTCCTTAATCTTTATTGTAACTGACTTCCAATCATGTCCTTCAGGATCCAATATTTCCTTAAAAGATATTTGTGATCGCCCGAGATACATTGTTACTTGGCTACAAACTTGTATATAAATAACAAGTAATTATTTGAATACTCAATTTTATTTATGTACACCAAGCAGTGTCTAGAGTGTATAATCAGTTTCTTTAGCAACAATATAAGATCTTAAAGAGGTCGAGGCGGTAAAGAAGAAAAATATGACACTTGTGAATGTGTTTTCAAAGAGACAAGGTTTAGATATAAATTATAAAATTATGTCATTGTCATATCTTGAAATGACTAGCTAGGAGGAGCTTATACCGAGCTTGGATTCAATACATAGATTCAGATCTAAGCTTAATCTAAAACAAGTGAAAAAAAGTTCTAGCATGAAATCTAATGATATACTGCAAAGATAAGAAAAACTTCAGGGAATGAGGACTGTTGATATCAAAGAAATGTCACACCATACACACAAATATTTAATAAGATTCTAAAAATGCAGCATGTAGTTTATGTCTACCATGAAAATCTGCTACAGGGTGGGAGTAAAATAAAAGATAATTTTAAAGGATTTAACAAATTCCTACCAATCTTAGTCGCTTAGTAAGATAGGATTTAGCGGAAAAAGAAGAAACATATTAGCTGAAAGGAATTCATGAATTGAAGTTATAAGTCAACCATATAATGCAAGTTAAATGACAGTATTTGCAATTGTGGGATATATCAAGGAAAATTGAACTAGCAAAATAAAGTACTCCCCACTTATCGAAGTTTACAATAATTTGGTTGGACATTTTATCATCTTTATTGAGCAAATCGTACAAAGTATATAGATACAATATTATTCTCATCAAAACAACACTACATCCATATAGATTGAGAGGTCCTAACTCAACATAAGAGCTTAAAGTTGATCACCGATAAAAGCAAAGTAAACAATAAATTTGTCAGATAATCTGAATATGTAGATCAAGTGCAAAAATTCTGGGGAACTACTCATGGGGAATTCGGGTGCCCCATCATATAAATATGATTCCTTACCACATCATGTTGCCACATTCAAATATCGCTTCTTATATTAGAGAAGTGTAGATATTAGGGAACAAGTTACTTTCTTCAAGAATGATTTTTTCCTAATAGATTTAAAAACACCTTTATTAGTAATTCATTCCCTATTAATTCAATTTAAGAAAATCAATAGAACTTCTAACATTTATAAAAAAATGGACGAAAATCAACATATCTTGTTTTCTTGCGTGAAACAAAACAATGTAATGAAACAATGCTGTACACTTAACGTCCCATGACGATTTCAATGGGGATGCGGGTACCATCAGTTGTATTTGACGAAGGTGTGGATACAATGTCCTTCCTTAGTATTTCGATACCCACAGATGAAGATGTCCCAATATGTTGACTGCAACTGAATCTAGCGTAACTGGTATTGGCAGTTCAGGCAGTGGTGGTGCTTGATCAGGTGCAAAACTCGACAATAGAGGAGATTCCACTGGATCTGTTGTCCTATTTCTAGAATATCTACTACGTCCACCCCCTAGGTGTCATATCTGAAATTTCAAAGTTAAACGTGGATGAAATAATATCATAATGATTGAATCATGATTGATCTAATTATAACAAGGATAAAAGTTAGTTGATATATCACATCAAGAACAAGATCCCTCTGAAAATTTAAGAGAAGACGTGTTAATCTAGTTAGTAGATAAATATATAACAATCGTGATTTTTCATACCGAATAACTTGTGTTTTTTCATGTCCACACACATTCCCATAATTGAGACATATCTATTAGGAAATTTTAGACTTTTCACCCATTCACTCAACAATTTTTTTTACTCGTCTTTCAGTGTGTAAATAGCTTTCGGGTACTTTCCATCAACATCATGCAATTCAGGGCGTCGACAGAACTCTTTCAAGTATTTTCTTGATTTGGGATTATATTTTATTATACCATCTACCTCCAGCACTGTGTTAAACACATTCTCAAAGAAGTTCTTCTCAATGTGCATTATATCTAGATTATGCCGAACAAGATTTGTACTCCAATATGGAAAATCCCAAAATATACCTCTCTTCTTTCAACCAGAAAACTCCAAGTTATTCCATCTCTTTTAAGACATCTTCCCCTTAACGTGACGGGGTAGGCGGCATGGTTACTACCCTGTTCTTTCTAAATAAGTTCTAATCCTTTCTGTATGGCTGATTCAACAACAGATATGTATATTCGATCTTATTTATTCCAGCGATAACTAATCAACCACATACTATATAAACATTATATACTAACAAAGCAAATAAAATATGTCAGAAGAATTACAATTAATCAAATCATACAAAATAGAATAATAAATGTGATAAAGAATACATACTTTTTACCCGAAAGAATTGTGGAACGAATAATTCAAGCGTAGTAGTTGAATAGCAGGCGGCTCTATTTCATTTTTTTTTTACATTAAGTGTGAATGCGGGAAACATTTTGAGAAAAAAAAAACGTAATAATGGCGCGAGTATATCTCTATATTTTTGGGAGGCGGACTATTTTAGCGGAATTTTTTTATTTGGACTATTTTCACCAAAAATAAAAAACAGATTCTTATCTTATTTTATTGAACTATAAAATACAAATTGGGTCAAAAAGAATTTTAACTAATGTTTAAGATTGGATATGCCATAAAATCATTTATTTAATATGAACCTACAAAATGAAAAAAGAAAAATTGCAAGAATTAGAAAAAGCTTCGTAGTAACAAAACAACTAACACATGCAATTATTTAGACAAAAAGATGATGAAAGGGTAACAAGACATACCACACAAATAAAGGTCTTTTTACCAGAAATTGATGCATCTGGTAGAGATTGAGTTGCAAATTTAGGTGATTTACAACTGATGAGAATTTTTCCTTCATTTGTAACTCTCCAATCTAGGCTATTTGTAGATCTCATCATACGTAGCTCTCCAATTTAGATGTGCATGTTGTTCATCTTGTATTTCAAACATATTTCTACACAATGAGATTTATACTCTCCACTCTTATCACTTCGTATTTTTTTTTCACACTGATTTTCCACTTCAATATTACATTGTCTAGACATTTCTATTGTTTCATCCTTACCATTCAGCAAATAGACATAGTCATTTCTAATGCAATTATCAATAAAAGTAATAAATACTTTTTCCCACCATGAGATGTTGTTAACTTCATATCACAAATGTCAGTGTAAATCAATTCTAATGGATTAGTATTTCTTTCAACAGATTTATAAGAATGCTCAGCATACTTAGATTCCATAAAAACTTGACATTTTTATTTATTGCACTTAAAGTTAGGCAATACTTCTAAGTTGATCAGTTTTCCTAACAAGGGTTTGTAATTGACAAGCCCCAAGTGTTCATGTCACAAACATTGACTCAAGCAAGTAAGAACAAATAAAAACATTGAGTTCGAAAAGCTCTTCACGAGGTAGCTTTTTTCTCACTAATATTTTGTTCCTATTTCTTACAAATTTGCGTGATACAAACATTGTTTAGATTGTCAAATGTCCTTTTCAGAAGGACATTTCCATAACTTTCAATATGATTGTCATAGAACTACCCATGAACAAAGTTTCATCGGGTTCAATAAAGACAATATAGTCCAAATGTTATTTTTAAAAAAACATAACAAATGACTATTCACCAATATTTATGGCTATGCAAATACTTTTATTATAATAGACATATCTTTTCATGAAAAATCACAATATTTTAAGTGATTTTATTTTCCATAAAAGAACACAACTATTTTGAACAAGTATATATACAATTTGGATGTTTCATACTAGTCACACTATATACTAGTAATAGAGAAACTCAACAACCACAATATCAAATATACTCCAAGAATTTTGTGGGTAAACCATAATACAAAAGTATGATTGAATTTCATATCTTTTGCTCCAAAGTTAAATTAGACACCAAGTCTAATCATAAGAAAATAACCCCCACATTTCAAATGTGATCTAAAAAAATATTTTTTAATTATTTGAAAATCGTTTTTCCACATATTTTAATGTTGGAAAAATTATTCTACAAAAGAATTATAGTGCTGCAATTCTCTTTGACAATGTTTATACAATGTCAAAGTTCATTTCATAGAGACACAAAATTACAAATTCTGAGTCACTGGTATTTTTTCTCTATCATAAATAGACATACCACTTAGTATTTTAAATACTAACAATAAGGACAAAAAATAAACACAATTTATTTTTATATTATATTGAAGTTTATAGAAAATCAAAAGTACAACACTGACTTATTATATAAAGTTTTCATATTCTTCAAACCGATTGCATTGTCCATTTTATCCAGAGTATAACACCACAAAAGTTTTTAGTCTACAAAAATCAAACACACTAACATTTCTCATGGAGTACAAAACTACAAAAGTCTTTTTTTTCTCCAAACAGAATAACACATATTCTTTATCACATAGAAATGTCTTTCTTAACAAATAGTCTTCCAACTATAATATTTTGACATACTATTTCATCAAACAGAAATAGGCATCTCTCATTTTTGCAAACTAAAGAATTTTAAAAGCAACAATATTTGCGAAGTAAAATTCAATCCACAACATATGGTTTGCAGATATTTTTCCAAAGATACACATAATAAAAAAAAACAAAAAAACAAAGATGATAACTCTTAGAAACTATTTTCCTACTTAGATAATTTAATAAGAAGGTTACCTGATAATCTTTAAACGGAATACCATGAAAATTTTCTGTTACATACTCACTTCAACCTTGCTAAACAAAGCAACAAATTATTGAGAAGTAATGCATTTATCTTCTACTTCCATGATCAGATTCTCTCAATATGTAGAATACAAAAAATACTAACTGTATATTAATTTCCTTAAAATTGTTGTTCATCTTGTATTCCAAACATACTTAGAACAAAACTTTGAACATCTTTGTAAGACAACAAAGTTTAAGAACATTTTCACAAATAGAAAATTAAAATTAGTAGCGAAACTAGAATCAGAAACAAATTTTAAAAAAATATACGAAATATTTTTCTTCAAGAAGAATTGTTGTTAATATGTGTCTAAAAAATCTTACTGATTCCAACAAACATTGCAGAAACACGAAGTTATCAAGTTTAATGAACCAGTGAAGAACAAAAGAATAGAAGAACTGAAATTAATTCACAAATCTAAAATTTGTAAAACATGTACCAGAATCTGAAAAATTTTAAATAGGAAAAAGATCAAGTCCACTGAACTCACAATGTCCCCTTAAGGAAATTATTCCCCTCTAGTATAAGAGGTTTGATTTGGAATATTACCTCCCAGGGTAAAATGATCTCAATAACCAGAGTATATATACCAAAAACTCCGGTGTCAGTGAACCACTCAACGGCAGTAAAGTACACTTAGAATACTAGAATTAGTAGTTGAAGATGAAGTCAATGAATTTCTATATTAAAATGAGAGGAAATCCCTCAATTTATAGAAAACAAAGGGTAGTGCGAAAAGGTTCTTATTGTGCCTTACCGAAAAGGTCACAAACTTTTGGAAAAGTCACAATCTTTCATAAAGGTCGTTACTTTTCATAAAAGTCACAACTTTCCATAAAAGTTGCAACTTTTCATAAAAGTCGCAACTCTTCATTTTTCATTTACACCTTTTTAAAACCCAACAGTGCCAATGTGATGAACTATGAAACTGTAGCGATTGATCGATGGAGACATGCAATTTCCAATCTGATGCAGTAATTTTAGAATTCATCGGCTCTCCAAAATTGGGGCGGATAAAGATCCAGGAGATTCTCCACGTTTAGGACGGATAAAGATCTAGGAGATTCAAAAAAGGGCAAACCATCAACTCTCCAAAATTATTTTGGATGTTGATATTGGATATTGGCTGGTTCGAAATGAGATTCAAAACTAGTTCTTACCTTAGGAGTGAGATTTGCAGCAATGGATTGTAAGAACCGATCTTCTCCAAATTTCCTCAGGTAAGATGATGAAACTAGAGCTTGGGGTCGTTAAGGGTATATTCAGAAATTGAGATAGAAAAGCATCTTATTTATTACTCTTTAACTTTGCTTTAATTTTCTATATACATTTAATTACTTATTACTTTTATTATATAAGCCTCTAGAAAAGAGCTAGATGTTGAGTAAACAAATAAATCATAATAATTAACAAATTAAAAGATTAAAAGTCATACAAATTTAGTTGACTCTTGAAATTTTATCATACGTTAGTTGAGACAAATAAAATAACATATACTATGTAAAAAGTATTATAAACACACACACACACAATTTTTTTTTTATATAAACTAATTATATATATATGAACAAAAAAAGTTAAAAGTCAAATTGCGATTTTACCCCTACTATAAATTAAAATGTTATAAAACCATTTGATTATTTAATTTAAATATCAAATTGTATCATTTTAATAAAAATGTTGATGACTTTTGCACTTCCTTAGAATAATTCCTAATTAAAATAACTAATTTAATAATATTTATCATCTATTAGATTAATTTTAATCATCATATCAATTATCATACATATTATGCTATTATTTATTATCCTACTAAGGTGGAAAACACCAAAATTCAAAGTTAGATTACCATTTTACCCTACATTAAATTTTTTTTTTTATAAAATAATTAATTTAATATTACACATTTCTAAAAAACGTTAAATGGTCATTTTTTATTCACTAAATTAACATTGTTCTTCTAATTACTTATGCTTAGAAACTAAATTATTACACAATGATTAATGTTTTAATCTACAAAAAAACAATAACATATCTTTTTAAAGAATTTGAAAGGATATTTCAAAATTTACAAGCAATTTAATATGGTTGATGTATTAGGCAGAAAGCCACGTTATTACTGGATGAATACCCCCTCCTGTCTCTTTATGATCAGTATGAACATGTTGATCACCATATTGAATCTGAGTTATTGCTTGAGTAATCATCTTTTGCTTGATCAGAAAAAACCTTCCAAAGCTAATTCTACTAACAAAATTCTCATTTGAACATGTTTCCCAAATATATTGTCTGAAGTTATATTTTAGCCAAAAACATAAAAGTTAGAATGCTTAACGACACAAACGCAAACAAAAGCCTGATAACCCAAGCAAACCATCCTATCCAATGAAAAATGATCTTCAGAGCTAACCGCATTGACGAAATTCTAATATGAGCGCATTTACCAAAATATTGAAAAAACTCACATTTTGGCCAAACCTAAAAAGTTAAAACGACTAACTGCACAAACTGAAAAAAAAGCCTAAAAACTCGCACTAACCATCCTAAAGAAAACTTCATGAGGGAAAACGATCTTTACCCGTTTATTCTTTCAAAAAAAAAATTAAGAAAAAATCATTCGGTAAAATTTGGATCGATAAAATTGGTAATATTATTAGCAGTGGCGTACGCAGGAAATTTTTTAAGTAGTGTCGATATTTACAAATAAATTAATAATAAATAATTGATAAAAATATCAAATTAATAAAAATTATTTTAAATGTACTAAGAAAACATAAATCAAGTAAACTATAAAAAAATAAAAATAAAAATAATGTAAACTAATATAAATCTCCTCGACGAGTTTTCATATTATTGTATCCAATTCTTATTTGATTAATTAATAAAATTTCTATAGAAGGTTTTACATTGTATTCTAGTTCAACTGGTTTGTTTCAACCTAATTTAACTAAGAATACGGAGGTTGAAGGTTCAAATCTTTCTTATAAACTTTTCTCTGAAAATGCTCCCAAAATAAAAGCAAAATATGATTTTCCTGGGATTCGATCCCAGGTACTTGTGAGGCATGACCCTTCATTTTCAGCGCTGACCAACAATCCAAAGTGCTCCCTTATATAAGGAGTGTCATTAATATTTATACGTTTATCTTATTTTTTCAGATTTGTCTATATATATATATACACTTAAAAATTTCAACGAAGCAATGTCAGCTGATTATTAGTGAATGTATCATTATAGAAGTAAAGATAAATTTATTATTAAATGCTAGATTCTTTACCCAAAAAATAATTGATATTTATCATTAAATATAACACTAAAGCTAAAATTCAGGGGAAAAATATTGATTCAATGTTATATCGTTAGATTTACTTATTATTTCAATACTAGATGCTGATTTATCAAAAAATTTAACTTCAACAGGTAAATTTACCAACTATTCAAATATATGTTAGTAATTAATAATTTACCAATAAATTTTATCACAGTTGATAATAGTTACTACCCAACTCAACATTCATCTTTAATATTACAAACTAATAATTGATATGTTGGTAAATTTTATCAATTGATTAATGATCGGTTTATATATTACCAACTATTTTAATGATGTTAGTAATTTACTAACTACAATTT
Source organism: Solanum pennellii (assembly GCF_001406875.1). Classification (NCBI taxonomy): domain Eukaryota; kingdom Viridiplantae; phylum Streptophyta; class Magnoliopsida; order Solanales; family Solanaceae; genus Solanum; species Solanum pennellii. Next base: position 17,389,703 of record NC_028637.1, on the reverse strand, counting down.
TTATTCTTTGGTAAATTTTCCAACTGATTGGATATTGGTTGGCAAGTTAAACAACAAATTACATTGCGTTACTAACTTACCAACACATTTATATTTGGTTGGTAAATTTAGCAATACAATCTTGCCGACGGTAAATGTTTGATAAGTAATTCGTTGGTAATATATTAATAAATTAAATAAAAAAAGTTTTTGTCATATTTACCTACCGATAGATACTTCGTTGGTAATAATATCAACAAAAAGCGTGTGTTAGTAATTATTCAGTTGGTAATCCATTAATAGAAAGTTGATAAATTTGGCGCCATTTTTTTCTGCCATAATTACCAACTAAAATATTTAGTTAGTAATATTTTGGTTGGTAATCTGTTAGAATTTCGTTGTTATGTTTTAAAATATAATTCATTTAGAAATATGTTGGTAATTTGTTAGAAGAGTACTAACCAACTTAAATTGTTAGTAAAATCTGTTGACAATTTGGGATTTTTTTTGTAGTGGAAGTGATTGCAATCTTACCACATGACCTTTGAATCACCTTTTAAGTCCTTCTGTAGAATGGACCAAGCTTGCTATGATGTGGTTGCCTCTGCGATCCATGAAAAGTGGCTATGATTAAATGCCTGCTTGATAAAAACCAGAACTTTAGCATTTTCTTTCTTACTGTCTCGCAGTCTATTTTCTTCGTGAGGATGTGCAAATCCTCTTTGTAGCACCCCGTATCTAAAATAGACCAAAAATAATATTTTTACAAATCTTCAGGTTCAACCGATGGTTATCATCGATGGACCGTAATCTGATTTATGGCCCATACTATGCATCTGTCGTTTGAGTCTGAAGCGTCCAAAAACACAACCCAAATTTTTTTTTACCATGTGTCGAACGACGAACGGACCTACAGTCAGTAGGTCAGTCTACGGTCCGTATTCTGTGTTTGCCGATCAAGACCCCATTTACCCACTCTCTGACAAGAACTACTATCACTCTCTGACAAGAACTACGGTTGACCAGTACGGTCTGTAGAAGGACCTATGAACCGTAGGTGAAAATTAGCAGATAGTTAGGGGGAAAAGGATGTTGGGTCAACTTCAAATGATCATAAATCTTTGCACAAAATTAATTGGCTGTCACGTGACGTATCAAAAGATATATAATTAAATTATCTTTCCATATCCACTGAGTTTGCTAAAATTGGACCTCCGAGTAAAACGTTATGCCCGTTTTAGTAAAGGTTTGTCGAACAAACCCAACCTACGGACCCAAACAACGGACCATCGATTAAACTACGGCCCGTCAGTCCAGGTCGTCATTTGGTCTGACAGCAATTAACTCAAGGGTCTTTTGGTCATTTCCTACTTCATTTAAACCCTATAAAACATCGTTTTACCCTAAATCATTAAATTTTAGTTAGTTTGAGCCTAAAAACATGACTAAAACTTACCTAAGTTAAAATTATTTATCAAAACTTAGAAAATTAGATGCAATAAAGGAGAAAAAGGTCAAGAACCCTAGTTCAAGAATGTAGCAAGGTTCCAGCAGTTCTAGCGCCAAAATCTAAATATTTCTCTGTGAATTTCATCACCAGGTATGTGGGTTTCTCTAGTGGGTTTGTTTCACCCATTGGGTCCTAGTTTTCAGTTAGATTATTAATTCCCATATAATTATTAGTCCTGGGGTTTTAAAACTTTCAACAGAACTTCATGACTTAATTAATTATATGTTCCAAATAAGATTTTCATGTTATTATTCAGTTTTTCGCATGAATTTCAGAACCCTAGCTATTTATTTATTTAGTTTTTGAATTACACATACTAGGTCAGATATTTCATTTACTTGATATATACATACCTCAATTATAAATGCATAATTACCACATTGATTTTTCCATTCTCAATTTGCATGTTCAGTTTTGATCAATCCAATATTTACAGAAACTTAGTCATAATCAGGTAATTACCTAATTCATTGGGAGTAGCATAATACCAAGTTGGACTAGGGTTCAGCATAACGAATTAGTCGCAGAACTACTAGCAAATAGGTTGTAAGTCTCTTATGTGGGTAATAGGTTTAGTGATCATGCTACCATGCCTTTATACATATGGTACGGTATATTCGATCCTCTCGATAGGGCATATACATCGGACTCCACATTTATCTCATGTGGTTTTATTATCGGTTATTAGTAGATCCCAAAGTTAAGTTAAAATCTATTGCATTGACCATATTTACAGATCAATTATCATTCAGTCTCAGCATGTTAAAATTTTTGTCACTGCATCCAGTTAGCTCAGAATTCAGTATATCATGTTCAGATTATTATATTTGCTCTTGTGCTTGTTTAGTTATGTTTTATTTCAGTTTTACTCTATCCTATATGCTCAGTAACTTTAGGTACTAACGCATACGTGCGCTACATCTTCTCGTGATATAGGTTCAGGTTCTCAGCATCAAAATTGCGCTTAGATCAATTTATGATCTCCAGTTGTGCAGATTCAGTGGTGAGTCCTCATTGACAGTAGTCATGAGTTTCTTTTTAGTATTTATTCCTTTAGTTTTAGTTTTTTTTGACATAGTTTGGGCCTGTCCCAGCATTTCTAGTAAGTTTAGAGGCTATTTTCAGCTTATCAGTGAGTTAATAACTTCTTTATATTAAGCTCATTATTATTCTATATCTCAATTTTAGCATGGGGGTAACCCCCATCGTTTCATTTTAAATTATCATTTAGTTTCCGAATCGATTTCTTTCCTTTATTAAGCTTATGATCATGCCAGCAGGGCTAGATTGGGTTCACTTGTGGTCCTAGGTTCCTTGTCCACGTCTCGGGGGTAGGTCGGGGCGTGAATAAACTTTGTATTAGAGCAATAGGTTTAAGAGTCCTAGGATATTAGAAAAGCCGCACTAAGTAGAGTCTTTTTTATGGTTATGAAGTGCACCACATCTAATGAGAGTAAGACTAAAAATTGTTTCAGGAAAACATCAGTTTCTTGTTAATCTTATCGTGCGTAAGGTATTATATTATTCCACTGTAAATCAACGTTCTACAATTAAGATCATGCTTTCTCGTAGAGCTAACACCAGGAATGTGAATGTCAGGAATGCAAACGCAACTCCTCCAGTCCCAGATCAGGAAGTCTCTAATGGTGAGTACAGGAATGCCATACAGATGTTGGCTTAGAGTATGAACAACCAGAGAAATCAGATTCATGCTCCTGTGAATGCAAATGGTGGATCAAAAATAGCAAGGGTCTAGGACTTTGTTGGGATGAATCAACCTGAGCTTTTAGGATCACCAACTAATGAGGATGCTCAAAATTTCTTGGATGAGATCAAGAAGATCTTTGAGGTAATGCAAGTCACTGGGAATGATCGGGTTTAGTTTGCATCATGCCAGTTGAAGTATATTTCTCATATTTGGTACACTCATTGGAAGGAAAATATGGGTACAGATGCAGCTTCTATTACTTGGGATTGCTTTTGTGATACCTTTATGGACATGTTTTTCCCGATAGAGTTGAGAGAATCAAAGGCTCAGGAATTCATGACTTGAGGCAGGGATATATGATGGCGAAGCGTATGGGCTCAAGTTTAACCAACTCTCCAGGTATGCTCCTCACATGGTTGCTGACTCCAGGGCACAGATGAATAAGTTCTTGTATAGAGTGTCAGAATTGGTGAAAACTGAGTGTAGAAGTGTTATGTTACTTGGAGATATGAACATACCTAGTCTTATGACTCATGCTCAGTAGGTTGAGGGTGATAAGATTAGGGAATAGTCTAAGGAGAATAAGAAGGTTAGTACTAGGAACTATTACTATTCGTAGAAAAAATCGAGTGGTGGAAATCACTAGCAGAGCCAGTAAAAGTTTTCGACTCCAGCCCTTCATCAGCTAGTGTTCCATCCTCTAAGAACAGGTATGACCAGAAAGTTAAAACACCAGGCTCTAAGTCTCAAGGAAGTGTTTCATGCACCAAGACTTACCCCACTTGCCCTATGTCTGGTAAGAATCATCCGGGCGAGTGTCTCTGAGGAAAAGAAGGATGCTTTGGGTGAGGTTAGACTGTTCATAGGCTGAGGGATTGTCCTTCTAGACAGGGTAAAGGAGGTGGTAATGGTAGAGCTCAGTCTACAACTTCAGCAGAACCAGCAAGTTGCCTGACTCAGCAGGGTAACTCATCTGCTAAAGGTGGCGGTCAGTGCCAGAACATGTTGTATTCTCTTCAGGCTCGCCAGGATCAGGAACATTCTCCTGATGTAGTTACTGGTACGTTACAAGTCTTTGACCTTGATGTTTATGCATGGTTAGATCCAAGGTCTACTATTCCCTTTGTAATTCCTTACATAGCAATCCAATTCAGTGTAAGTCTAGAAAACTCTCTCAGAACCTTTTCAGTCACTACTCCACTCGGTGACCCAGTTATAGCTGGACGGGTATACAGAAAATTGCCCTGTCACAGTTTCTCAGAAAGTCACCTCAGTAGATCTTGTAGAGTTAGAAATGGTAGAATTCGATGTCATTCTATACATGGATTGGCTACATTCTTGTTATTCCTTAGTCGATTGTAGAACTAGGATGGTTCGTCTTCAGTTTACAGACGAACCAAGATAAGAACAGAAGGGTAGTAGCTTAGTGACTATTGGTCGATTTATTTCTTACCTTAAGGACAGAAAAATGATCTTTAAGGGTTATCTCTATCATCTATTTCGGGTGAAATATTCCATCTTTGAAACCCCAACTCTTGTGTCAGTTCTAGTAGTCTATGAGTTTCAAGAAGTGTTTCCAGATGATATTCCCGGAGTCCCTCCCGAAAGTGGAATCGACTTTGAAATTGATCTCCTTCCGAATACCCAGACTATTTCTATTCCTCCTTACAGAATTTCTCCAGCAAAGCTTAAGGAATTGAAAGATCAGTTGAAAGACCTTGTAGATAAGGGCTCCATCAGACCTAGTATTTCACTATGGGGGTGCACCAATGTTGTTCGTAAAGAAGAAAGATGGTTCTCTGAGAATGTGTATTGACTATAGATAGTTGAAAAAGGTCATAATCAAGAATGATAATCCCATCCCCAGGATTTATGACTTGTTTGACCAATTTCAGGGTGCTAGTCGTTTCTCAAAGATAGACCTCAGATCAAGTGATTATCAGCTTAGAGTCAGAGATAATGACATTCCAAAAACAGCCTTCAAAACTCTGTATGATCATTATAAATTTGTAGTTATGTCATTTAGACTAACCAATGCTCTTGTAGCTTTCATGGATTTGATAAACACAGTGTTTAAATAATACTTGGTCTTATTCGTTATCGTCTTTATTAGTGATATCCTCATTTACTCTAGGAATGAGCAAGAACATACCAGTCATCTATGATTTGTTTTGCAGTCTCTTAAGGATCGCCAGTTATCCTCTAAGTTTACCAAATGTGAGTTCTGGTTGCCATCTGTTGGTTTCCTTGGTCACATTGTATCTAGCGAAGGGATCCGAGTTGATTCACAGAAGTTAAAAGCAGTGAATTAATGGACCAGATCTACCTCTGCTACAGATATCCGAAGTTTCATAGGTCTAGTGGGTTGGTACAGATTGTTCGTGAAAGGATTCTCATCCATATTCTCACCATTGACTAGGTTGATTCAAAATATGGTCAAGTTCAAATGGTTAGATGATTGTGAGAAAAACTTTGTAGAATTGAAAACAAGATTGACTAAAACTCCTGTCTTGACTCTACCAGAGGGTTCGCATGGTTATGTGATCAATTGTGATGCATCCATAGTTGCCCTAGGTTTTTTTGATGCAGCGAGATAAGGTTAAAGCTTATGCTTCTTGACATCTTAAGGTGCATGAAAAGAACTATCTAACTCATGACCTCAAGCTTGCAGTAGTGGTGTTTGCACTAAAGATATGCAGACACTAGTTGTATGGCGTTCTTGTAGACGTGTTTACCGATCATAAGAGCCTTCAGTATGTGTTCACCAGAAAAAGTTGAATCTTCGCCAGAGGATATGATTTGGGTATTTTAAGGATTATGATATGAGTGTGCATTATCATCCTGGTAAGGCGAATGTAGTAACAAATGCTCTTAGCAGGTTATGTATGGGTAGTGTAGCCCATGTTGAGGAAGAAAGAAAGGAGCTAGAGAAGGATATTCACAGGCTTTCTCACTTGGGATTTTGCCTTATGAGCATATTAGACAATGGTGTAACAGTTCAGAATGGGGAAGAATCTTCTTTGGTAGTGGAGGTTAAGCAAAAGCAAGACAGTGATCCAATATTGCTTGAACTTAAGAATGCAGTCCACAATCAGAGAGTGGAGGTTTTCTCCCAAGGGGGAGATGGTGTACTTCGCTACCAGGGTAGATTGTGTGTTACTGATGTGGGCTAGTTGATACACCATATTCTTACAGAAGCCCATAACTCTAGGTATTCTATTCATCCAGGTGCCACTAATATGTACCGCGATTTGAGGAAAGTCTATTAACGGAATGACATGAAGATGTATATAGCAGACTTTGGGATTAATTGCCCCAATTGCCAGCAAGTCAAGGTAGAATATCAGAAACCACGAGGTATGACTCAAGAGATCAATATCCTTACTTGGAAGTGGGATGTGATCAATATGGATTTCATCACAGGGTTACCTCGTACAGGAAGACATCATGACTCCATTTAGGTGATAGTTTATAGGATGACTAAGTCTTCTTGCTTTTTAGTGGTCAAGACTACAGATTCGACAGAGGACTATGCCAAGCTTTACATAAATGAAATTGTTAGTACAAGGGTTTCCTTTGTGTATCATCTCAGATAGAGGTCCTCAGTTTACCTCATATTTTTGAAAGTCATTTCAGAAGGGTATTGGTACTCAAGTTAACTATAACACAACATTTCATCCACAGACGGATGGACAGGCAGAGCGTACCATTCATACCTTAGAGGATATGTTGAGATCTTGTGTGATCGATTTCAAGGGTAGTTGGGATAATCACCTACCACTATTTGAGTTTGCCTACAATAATAGCTACCATTCCAACTTTCAAATGTCCCCTTATGAGGCTTTGTATAGGCGTAGATGTAGATCACCCGTTGGTTGGTTTGAAGTAGGGGAAGAAGCATTGATAGGGCCAGATTCAGTCCTTTATGCTATGGATAAAGTGCAACTCATTAGAGACAAACTTAAGACATTGAAAACTTTTTAAATTCCCCAGACGGGTCGGGCTGGGTTGCTGGTTAATGTGCAATGAGTCCCCGACGATGATCCATCGCAGATGCGACGGTCCGTCATAGGTTCCATCACGGATGCCCTAATTTTGAAAATAAATGAAAAACGTACCTACCACGACGGATTCATGCGATGGTCCGTCACAAGCATGACGGTCCATCGATGTATCCGTTAGTGAGTGTTGCAGAGTGATTGTCTGCAGAATTTCCTGGTGATGTGCTACGATATGGGTTGCCTCCGAACCAGCCTGATTTAACGTCGCGGCACGACTGAAAGCACTTTATTTCACAGACTTCATCAAGATGGTATGCCTCAATCACTTCATTCGCCGATTCAGCATGCCCGAAATAGATTTTTATTCGTTGTCCATTCACCTTTCACTGCACACCCTCCTTGATTTCCAACTCAACTGCTCCATGAGGGAATAGTTGGGTAATCAAGTAAGGGCCAGTCCATTTGGACTTGAGCTTGCCCAGAAACAAGCGCAACCTAGAATTGTATAAAAGCACCAAATCCCCAACCATAAACTCTTGTTTTTCAATTTTTAGGTAATGGTACTTCTTCATCTTTTCTTTATAGAGGGATGATCTTTCAAAAGCTTTTAGGCGAAATTCATCGAGTTCATTCAACCCATTTAACCGTTGTTCTGCAGCTTCGTTCCAATCCATTTCCAACTTCTTCATAGCCCACATGGCTTTATGCTCTAATTCAACCGGAAGATGAAAAGTTTTGCCATAGACAAGTTGGTATGAGGACATACCTATGGGAGTCTTATACGTTGTCCGGTAGGCCCAATGAGCATCATCAAGCCTCCTTGACCAATCCGTTCTACTACCGTTCACTGTTTTTTAAAATATCTATTTGATCTCCCTATTTGACACTTCAACTTGCCCACTAGTTTGAGGATGGTAAGGAGTGGACACATTATGGCGAACCCCATATTTCTCAAATAATCCCTTGAACAATTTGTTGCAAAAGTGGGATCCCCCATCACTAATAATTGCCCTTGTGGTCCCAAATCGAGAAAATATATTCTTTTTCAAGAACGCAGTGACACTCTTCACTTCATTGTTTGCGAGGGCGATAGCTTCCACCCATTTAGATACATAATCAACCACTACTAAAATATACTTCATTCCATGAGAACTCACAAAAGGACCCATAAAGTCAATACCCCAAACATCAAATAACTCAATCACAAGAATGGGATTTAGATGGAGCTCTTGCTTTCTTGAAATGCCGTCATCTCTTTTGCATCTATCACATGCTTTGGCAAACTCATGAACATCTTGATAAATAGTTGGCCAATAGTAACAACATTGTAATATCTTATGAACGGTTCGGATACGATTATGATGTCCACCAACGGGGGAGGAATGGCATGCCTCTTAAACACTCAACATCTCAACTTCTGGCACACAACGGCAAATAAGCCCATCGGCACAGCTCCTATATAAGTATGGTTCATCCCAAATGAACCTCTTCACATCATACATGAAATTTTATCTTTGATGAAAGGACAAGTCCGATGGAACAAGATCGCTAGCCAAATAGTTCGCAAAATCTGTGAACCATGGAATTAAGTCTTGTGAGGCAGCCAATACATGCTCATCGGGGAAAGTATCTACAATATCAGTCTTATCCCCTAACTCTCTCATAGCTTCATCTTCTAGACGGGACAAGTGATCAGCAACTTGATTTTCGGTCGCTTTTCTATGCCTCACCTCAAAGTCAAATTCTTGTAGCAATAATACCCAACGAATCAACCTCGGTTTCGCATCCTTCTTTGATATCAAATATTTCAATGTTAAATGGTCAGTATGAACTATAACTCTAGTACCTAGCAAATAGGAGCGAAATATTTCAAAAGCAAAGACTACTGCAAGGAGTTCTTGCTCAGTCACTGTGTATTTCTTCTGGGCTTCATTTAGGGCTTTACTAGCATAGTAAATGGGGTGAAGGATTTTGTTCCTTGTTTGTCCCAATACCACACTAAGAGCAACCCCACAAGCATCGCACATCACATCAAATGGAATGTTCCAATCCGGAGAAATAATGATAGGTGCAGACACTAATTTTTCTTTTATCTCGCCGAATGCTTTAAGACAAGATTCATCAAAATAAAATTTACAATCTTTCTCCAGCAGTTTGCACAATGGATGCGTAATTTTTGAAAAACCTATGATGAATATCCGGTAAAAACCTACATGCCCAAGAAAGCTCCTCACACCTTTTAAAGAGATAGGTGGGGGAAATCTCTCTATTACCTCGACTTTAGCTCTATCAACCTCTATGCCCTTTTCTGAAATGCGATGACCCAAAACAATACCTTCTTTCACCATGAAGTGGCATTTTTCCTAATTTAGTACTAAATTGCAGTCTTCACATCTCTTAAGGACCTCAGATAAATGGCTCAAACATCGCTCGAATTATTCACCAACCACAAAAAAATCATCCATAAAAACTTTAATATTATTTTCCACCATGTCGGAGAATATCAACATCATACATCTCTGAAATGTGGCGGGTGCATTGCACAACCCAAATGACATTCTCTTGAAGACAAAGGTCCCATATGGACAAGTAAAGGTGGTTTTCTCTTGATCTTCTGGTGCAATAGAAATCTGATTATACCCGGAATATCCATCTAGAAAACAGTACCACCCTTTTCCGGCAAGTCTATCCAACATGTGATCCATGAAGGGCATAGGAAAATGGTATTTTTCGATCCATGCGTTTAATTTACGGTAATCCATACACACCCTCCATCCAGTAACCGGTCTCATTGGAACAAGTTGATTTTTCTCATTGGGGACCACAGTTATTCCCCCTTTTTAAGTACACACTGAACAAGGCATACCCAACTACTATCGGCGATCGGATATATTACTCCGGCATCCAACCATTTAATGATTTCCTTCTTCACGACCTCTTGCATTGGTGGATTTAAGCGTCTCTAGTGATTAATACTTGTCTTATGATCGGGCATGAGTTGGATTTTATGAGAAAAAATACCAGGAGGGATCCCAATAATGTCCGCAATAGTCCACCCTATAGCTCTTTTGAACATTTTTAGCACTTTCACCAAACACTCAACTTGTTGTTCATTCAGGTGTGATGCAATGATTACCGACAAAGTGTCACCATTTCCTAAGAATTCATATCTGAGATGAGGTGGGAGCTTTTAGTTCTAACTTTGGAGCCTCCTTTATAGATGGTTTCGCGGGGGAGACTCAGGATTCTTCTTGTCTAACTCATATTTCTTCGGTTTAAACCGAACATCACCACGATCAATATCCGCGACTAATGACCCATACTCTTCAATACAATCGTTATCAAAAATCATTATAACTGCCGCTAATTCTTCTATACCTAGACGTTCTTCTATTTGTGTCTCAGATGACTTACCAACTTTATAGGATATAGCAGATGCCGATTGCAGCTCATCACTCTGCCTCATGGACCTACAAATGTTGAAGGTCACTTCTTCATTGTTCAACCAAAATTTCATCTGCCCTTTTTCCATATCAACTAAGGCTCTACCCGTAGCAAGAAATGGCCTCCCAAGAATAATAGACACTTCAAAATCGACTTCACAATCAAGAATAATAAAAATCTGCCAGAAATATGAACGACTCCACTTTTACTAGCACATCGTGGAGTATCCCTATAAGCCTTTTTACTGTTCGATCGGCCATCAGTAGCCGCATCGATGTGGGCTTTGGATCATCCAAACCCAACTTCTTGTAAATCGAGAGGGGCATGAGATTTATGCTTGCACCCAGATCACAGAATGCTTTCGCAAAATCTAATAACCCGATTGTACAAGGAATAGGGAATGCACCCCTATCTTCTTTCTTTTGTACTAGAGATCTTGTAGCAATAGCACTACATTGGTGCATTCTATCATCATCCTCAAAAGTGACCGATATTTTCTTTGTAACTAGACTTTCATTAACATGGCATAACCGGGCATGTATTCTAGAGCTTCTACCAAAGGGACATTGATAGAAAGTTGCTTCAACATTGTTATATAATGCCGATATTTACCATCCTCGGTCTTTTTCACTAATCTTTAAGGAAAGGGGGTGGTGGTCTAGGCATGGGAGTTACCTTTTTAGGCACTTCAGCATCTTTTCCAGTGTTATCTTCTACTTCACTACTAACCTCTACCACTTTATCATTATCTTTTATCACCTTTTCCTCATTAGACGGCATAGGTGGGTCAATGGTTTGCTTACCACCCCGAGTAGTGATTTCCATATAGTGTCCATCATTTTTCAGATTTTTGACAGTGTTGCTAGGAAGAGTGCCCGATTGCCGTGTGTTCACAGTCGCAGATAATTGGGCCATTTGCAACTCAAGCTGCTTAATCGATATTGCATGTGTATCGACTTTCTGCCCAATACCCGCTAAGTCACTCCTTAACTTTTTACTGTGCTCATCACTAGCATCAAACCTCATCCTCATTTTGTGCAACATATCCTTTACTCGCGCCATACTACCTCCACCATCCCTAGGAGCAACTTCAAGATTTTGAGGGAGAACATAGAGCCCATTCCTATCATTTCTGTTACCATAGTTACCCATGTTGAAGTTGTTGTCGCGGTTGTAATTTCCATCACGGATCTAATTACCCTCACGGTAATAATTACCATAGTTCCGACCCTTGTTTCCTTGACCTTGACGCCAATGCTCCTGATTTGAGTCTTGGGTATTCGGCCAGAAACCCCCGTCTGCTTATTTACCGCATAGGAATCCTCCTCATAATAATATTCATCATTTGGTGGTGGTGGTTTAGACAAGTAGTTCACTGCATTTGTCTTTTCTGCACCTCGAGTGACATATTTTAATGCCAACCCAAGCTTATTTCTCATATGAGCCATCTCTTCACGAATCTCATCTGTGGCTAGGTTGTGTGTGGATTGCACTACGAAGGTATTTCTTAAAGTATCTGACTTCCTAGTACTCCAATATTTATTATTACGGGAGATTTTCTCTAACTTTTTGGCAATCTCGGCATAAGAACACTCCACATAAGAATCACCCGTTATAGTATCCAATACCGCTTTATTATTATCATCCTGTCCCCGATAGAAGTATTGCTTCAGTGACTCATCATCTATGCGGTGATTGGGGACAATTCTTAGAAATGAAGTAAATCTATCCCAAGAACTGCTAACTGACTCTCCTGGTAGTGCCAAAAAGTTGGTCACTCTATCTTTGTGATTTAATTTCCTGGAGATCGGGTAGTAACGTGCTAAGAAAATGTCCTTTAGTTGGTTCCAAGTGAAAATTGAGTTATAAGGGAGCTCAGTGAACCAAATAGCAGCCTCTCCCTTCAGTGAGAGAGGAAATACTCTTAGCCCTATTAAATCCAAATTCAAATCAGGACTCCCTACACAACTTTTACACACTACCCTTACCTTAGCTATATGGGCATGTGGGTCCTCAGAAGGTAGCCCTGAAAAAAAAACCTCTAGCAGTGAGCATTTGCATCAGACTACTAGTTACCACAAAGGTGTGGCCTTGTGGTAGAGGGGGAAAGACAAGTGGCCCATCAGAGTTTGCAGTATTATCATAACCTCTGTTGTATTCTTGAGGATGTGGATTGTGATTTTGTCTCCTTTGTTGATTTTCACCAGGATCATCTAGTAATAAATGACCATGAGCGTCAACTGGAGCTGGGATGTTCTGGTTTAATCATCATCGTTAATACCCAAGTTTTGATTCATATTGCATAGTGTACGCTTTCATGGTCGTAGGGAAACAAGGGTTCTCTTCCTCTCAGTGTATTTGGCATACAAGGAAGTTAGTTCTGCAAGAATAAAAAACAATAGAAAAGTAAAATTAAGAAAATATTGACTAAACTTTAGTAATAAGTTTAAGTTAATCTAAAAGCTACTTTCCCCGGCAGCGGCACAAAAATTTGATACGCTAAAACTTACTTCTCAAATAATAAGTAAAGCGGTCGTATCAAGTAAAGAACCCAACTAATTATGTTGGGATCGATCCCATGAGGAAAATAGTCCAGACTTAACTTTAATCTATTATTACTTTTATTTAGTCAACTATTCCCTTAGAAAACAAAAGACAAAAAAGGGGTTTTATTTCTAAATTAATGAAAATAATTAACTAAATTAAAGTAAACAACTAACAGATTCAAATCTCGGAGCTTAATCACTTAATAAAAGTAACTAGGGCTTAAGTGTTCCCCACAGGTTCCTAACTTGATAATTCTAACTATAACAATTCTTTCCTAGTATCTTGCATGTAAAGTGATAAGTTATGTATATCTAAATCCTTTGTCCGGCATCTAGAAAATTTCACTCAGCACCTTCGTCCGGCTACGTGAGTTGCTATACTAACCCTTACCTTTACCTCATATTAAGCATTGTATTCGATATTTGACTAAGTTATTACCTCGTACCAACCGACACTAGCCTATTAGATAATATACACTAAATCAATGTTGATAATTCTTTTGCTATTATCTACCTCCTTGATCCGGCAAGTAGCAATAAGGAGAGATCTAATGTTGACCATCCGTTAAAAAGACTTCTAAACGAAAGAATTATCAATACATGCAAGACACTATTCTAGAATTGCTATTTTTGTTAGATTTTACCTCATTATTCACCCATGGTTCCCACATCCCTAGTTATGGAGTTTAGTTAGCCATGGTCATAATCACACTATTCATATATTTATATAAGAATTCATGCACTTACTTTAATGAGAAAGAATAAAATCTAGAAATTCACTTGATTAATCAACAAAAACACCAACAATCAATTCCAGAAAAAGTATATCAATTGCTGAAATTAATTCTTCAATACTAGAACAAGAGAACTACAAATTATCGAAAAGTCTAAAACCCCGAAAATGAGGTTTTTCAAACTATTTATAATAAACACAAAAACCTAATAAAAGAAGGATTCTAATTACTGAAAATCTGTCCAAACGCGTCTGAGTCGACGAACCTCGTGACGGACCGTAGTGGTCACGACGGGCCGTCATAGCCTCCATCATCCCATACTTCACAAATTCTTCTGTTGCTTTCGTCATCACCCTCAACAAACAGGTATGACGGACCATTCCAAGTACGACGGTCCGACGAGGGTCTCCGTTCCATAATACTTTAACTTCTTAGAATTTGGGTACTGGGACTACTCTCTGATCATTACAACGAACCAGCAAGACGGACCGTCGTGGCTATGACGGTCCGTCATAGACTTCCGTAATCCCACACAAGTTCATACTTTCTCATCTTCCTTCAGCAGCTTCTCCCCTGACTACGATGCCACCTACGGACTGTCACAAACTTGACGGATCGTCAAAAGCTCCGTAGGTGGTCTCTTCAGCATTTCTCGCTAAAAAACTTCCGCGTTCATCTTTGGACAGATTTCGTGCAAATAAGGAAAAACTTACATAAAAATCAATACAAAAAGGCTTTTGGACACACACAAAACTTAAGGAAAAAGCATTAAAACTACCGTGAAACCATGGTACATCAGTGAAGAATCATTGATAGGGCCAGATTCAGTCCTTTATGCTATGGAGAAAGTGCAACTCATTAGAGACAGGCTTAAGATATCCCAGAGTCGTCAAAAATCTTACGCAAATGTAAGTAGAAGGGAACTAGAGTTCCAAGTTGATGATTGGGTTTTCTTGAAAGTGTCACCTATGAAAAGAGCGATGAGAAATGGCAAGAAAGGGAAACAGAGTCCAAGATATGTTAGACATTACAAGATCTTCAAAAAGGGTTGGCAAGGTGACATATGAGTTAGATTTTCCAGCAGAACTAGCAGCAGTACATCCAGTCTTCCACATCTCGCTCTTGAAGAAGTGTGTGGGTGACCCAGCCTCTCTAGTGCCATTAGAGAGTGTGGCGGTGAAAGATAATCTTTCTTGTGAGGATGTATTAGTTGAGATTCTTGATCATCAGTTTAGAAGGTTGAGGAACAAAGAAGTCCTTTCAGTCAAGGTTTTGTGGAGGAGTCAGTTCTTAGAGGGAGCTACTTGGGAAGTAGAAGCAGCCATGGAAGCCATGTATCCTCACCTCTCTCCTTCTGATTCTACTCCAGCTTGAGGTAATAGTTCCTCTTCAGTTTTTCAGTCATTTATGCGTGAATTCAGCCTTAGAATCATGTTCCCTCAGTTTGTACTTGCATTTGCAATGTATTTGCATGTTCGTGGAACTTAATCAAGTCAGAAACTCAGTCCTCAGTATTTAGTAGTAGGGATTGAAGCTCTCTCCCTCTATTTAAACTTGTTTAGTCTTCATTACAAGATGAATGTTCCCTAGGGGGAGATAATGTAACACCTCATATCTAAAACAGACCAGAAATCAACTTTCAAAATTCTGCAGGTGCAATCGACAGTTACCATCGATGGACCATAGTCTAATCTACGGCTAGTACTATGCATCCATCGTTTGAGTCTGAATCCCCAAAAAATTTAGCCCAGAAAATTTGACAAAGTGTAGAACGATGAATGGACCGTACAGACTACGGTTCTTTAGTCTGTGTCCACCGATCAAGACACTATTTACCCACTCTCTGACAAGAACGATTGACCAGTACGGTCCGTAGATGGACCTACGAACCTTAGGTGAAAATTAGCAGACAGTTAGGAGGAAAAGGTTGTTGGGTCAACTCAAATGATCATAAATCTAAGCACAATATGAATTACGTGTCTCATGACATATAAAAAGATAGATAATTTAATTAGCTTTCCATAGCCATTAAGTTTGCTAAAATCAGACCTCAGAGTAAAAAATTATGCCCGTTTTAGTAAAGGCCTGTCAAATAGACCCAAACGACGGACTGTTTATTGAACGACGGCCCGTCATTTCAAGCCGTCGTCTGGTCTGAGGACAATTAACTCAGGTGTCTTTTGGTCTTTTCCTACTTTGTTGAAACCCTAAGATACATCGTTTTGACCCTAAATTATTAGATTGTAGTCAGTTTAAGCCTAGAAACATAACTAAAACTTACCTAAGTCAAAATCATAATAAAAACATAGAAAATTAGAAGCAAGAAATGAGAAAAAGATCAATAACCCTAGTTAAAGAACGCAACAAGGTTTCAACAGTTCCAACCCCGAAATTTAAATATTTCTCCGTGAATTTCATCACCAGGTATGTGGGTTTCACTAGTGGGTTACTTTCACCCATTGGATCCCTAATTTTCAGCCAGATTCTTGATTCCCATATCATGATTAGACCTAGGGTTTGTAGAACATCAACAGAACTTCATTAATTAATTAATTATATGTTCCAAATAAGATTTCCATGTTATTTTTTAAATTATTGCATGAATTTCAGAACCCTAGTTATGTATTTATTTAGTTCTTGACTTACACATGTTAGGTCAGATATTTCAGTAACATCTTGTATACATGCCTCAGTTATAAATGCATAATTACAAAATTAATTGTTGCATTCTCAATTTGCATTTTCAATTTTGAGCTATCCATTATTTTCACAAACTCAATCATAATTAGTCAATTACATAATTCATTGGGAGTAGCATAATACCGAGTTAGACTAGGGTTCAGCGTACCCAATTAGTCACAGAACTACTAGCAAGTAGGTTGTAAGTCCCCTCTGTGGGCAATAAGTTTAGTGATCACGCTACCATGCCTTTATACCTATGGTACGGTATATTCGATCCTCTCGATGGGGCGTATGAATCGGACTCCACATTTACCACATGTGATTTCATTGTCGGTTATTAGTAGCTCCCACAGTTCAGTTAAAATCTATTGCATTGACCATATTTACATATCAATTATCATTCAGTCTCAGCATGTTAAAAAAATTTCACTGCATCTAGTTAGCTCAGAATTCAGTATATCATGTTTAGATTATTATATTTTCTCTTGTGCTTGTTCAGTTATATTTTATTTCAGTTTTACTCTATCCTACATGCTCAGTACCTTTAAGTACTGATGCATATGTGCGATACATCTCCTCGTGATATAGGTTCATGTTCTCAACATCCAGATCGCGCTTAGATTGATTTTTTATCTCCAGTTCAGCAGATTCAGTGGTGTGTCCTCATTGACAGTAGTCATGATTTTCTTTTCTGTATTTAGTCCTTTAGTTTCAATTTTTGCTATACTTAGCTGGTGCCTGCCCCAGCATTTCTAGTCAGTTTAGAGGTTATTTTCAGATGTAGTTAGTTTCATCTTATTAGTGAGTTAATAACTTCTTTGTATTAAACATATTAGTATTCATATATCTCAGTTTTCGCTTATGAGTATTCCTCATCTTTTAATTTTAAATTATAATTTACCTTCCACATCATTTTCTTTCCTTTAGTATGTTCATGATCATGCCAGCAGGGTTAGCTTGGGTCACTTTTTGTCCTAGGTTCCATGTCCGCGTCATGGTGGTAGCTCGGGGCGTGATACTCGTTCTACCATGTCCCAAAGATTTTGATATTTGAGTATTGTTTTCATACGAATACTCCAAAATTCGTAGTTTTCTAACTTGAAGATGGGAATGAGAGGTTGTTCCACACGAAATGCATTGCCATTATTTGACATGACTCTTATACCAAAGGTATGGAGTAATTAGGCAGGAAAACTTTAGGATGAAACAGAGGTTCAAAGGTTATGAGAATTGTATGCGGAAATGTTTTCTATTCTGAAGTATATGAAATAACAGCAAATAAACCTTTATATAGACTTAAAATAACAAACTATTAAGTCATTAAATAACCATTACTTCCATTAATTAAACAAGTAATTACTAACAAATACACAACTAGAAAGTATTGTACAATGATTAGCGTATTTGCTAACAACTAGCCCTAGAATATAGGACACTACTAACAAACTTTATTAACATTGTCATACATTGAATCAGTATTCAACATACCATACACCTAATATTTAATTACGTATACCAAAATATCAAAACTTCAAATTTTAATATGGTACATCAAAGAAACAGAGAAGTAAATTAGAGAAAAAGTTAACGAGAACACTTAATGTTTCAACACCTTATATTGAGGCACCATACAATTCTATTAATAAAATTATTATCATTAACACCATTGTGATCCATTTTTTAAAAAAGGACCTGTAGATTTAGTTTTTTCATTCTTTTAAATTAAAACCCACGTAATTATTTCCTAGTTTCTATGACAAGGACCTATTAAAATAGAAAGTAATTAATTATACAATCTAGTAGTGAAGTAATCAATTCTATAATAGAGTAATCTCAACGTGTGACTAGTTAAATTTAAGATTCTTAAATATGTATAAATTGAATAGGTATTCATGGCATAAAGTGAAATTCTAGAGTAGCATTAATGTGACCTTACAATAATGAAGACGTTTGACCGTGCTGATAGTATATGGCTGCATCAGATATAGAATCTTAGCAAAACAAGACAACAATTTTGGAGAAAATAAGACCTTTAATGCATATGGTCCAAAAGGTATAGGGTCTTAAGCAAATTGCAGACTTAGTCCATCATTATCAACTCAAGTAATTGTCTAACCACTACCCATCAATTAATTAAGTATAGTTATTGAGTAGTTCAAAATTTTCAACCATTTTCACCGACCAATCATAAATGACTAGGGAAAACTATCAGGAGGGGTAAAATGATAATTTTATAAAAGTTTGCAAAAATGACCTTGCGGATCATGACAAAAAAATGTACCTACATTTCATCATTAATTTCATATAGTTCAAAAGATAAAATGCTCAGACACAAACAAATCTAAAGTGGTACAATCTAGACATATATAAGTTTTAGAATTTGTTTGCAGAAACACACATGAAAATAAGAAAATGAGATCTCTTGTCTTCTTATGATTTGAATGAAAGAAAAATATCTTTAAGATCTCTTATGTATAAGGAAAAAAGGATATCTTATAAAAGGACGTAAAACTATTTTTTCATAAAAGACTAAAAAAGACAAAATTTATGATAACAATATAAAAAATCAATCTTGAAGTTCAAACTGTACCATATAGATCATTGATAAGAATGAAACTGTTGAGGTGATTTTAAAGAACGATTGCTTTTGTCTATTCAAACTCATATATATGTTTCTACTGCCACGCCAATATCAAGCTAAAAAATATGTACCATATGACTTTGTATATAATTGTCTTATTAGGACGTCTCTATTTACTCGATCATGTTTGAAGCTAAAGCAAGATTACTATTACTTTGATAAGAAAAATGGTATCATCCTATTCATTTTAAGAATGAATTTACATTTAGTGAGAAGTGCACAAAATTGACCTAATGCAACTATTCTAATTAATTAAGAAAATGAGTACCAATTTATGTCTGATATAAGGAAAAATGCAATGAGTAATTCCAATGAAATTTCTAAGTCAAGCTCCTCACGATATGTTAAGGGAGCAAAGAAGTAATAGCTTCATATAAATAATTTAGCTTTTCAGAAATTGTTTGAAATGACTATTTTACAGAAATCTTTCAATTACTTATTTTACGATTCATGTTAAACTATATTGAACATTTTTGTTGCATTAGAAATATATTGTATAAATTTTTTTTTATGACCAACGATTGTTTATCTACCAAAAGTATCACTTTTAGATAATTTTTTTTAAGAAAATCTTTACAAGGAATACAATAAAAATAACTCCACATCATCAATACACACGTCATACTTATTCATCTGCCTCCAATTGATTAGTTCAACAACAAAAAGAACATATATGGTGTATTTTCACAATGAGAGATTGGAGAGCATAAACCTATGGAAACTTGAATCAATAAAGTAATGAAACATATATGGAGTTGCATGTCTTTGTCTTCCTTAATGGTGGATGGGGTCGCTTTCATTCGGTGGCGGCTTAAGAATGTTAGTCAAAGAATTTGGACCTTTTATTTTAATGGCTACCTTGTCATAAGCCAAAGCCACTTCATCCGCAGTGGGAAAACTTCCCAACAAACGTTCTTTATTCATTGTTGCATCTCGAATCTCTTAAACCCATCTTCCCAATTTTCGTTGTCTAACTGCCCTGTACTTCTTTACATTTTCTTGGTGCAGTTTTGTATCTTTTTGTCTTTGGAGGATACTATTTTTGAAGTGACCTTGGTCTTTCCATTTTTTATGATAATTTCTTTGCAAATCTTTTTTTGTCGTTTGGACTTCTCACCTTGATGATTTTCCTCCTCAACACTAGATGAGTTTGTGGTGTCAGTCTGTTATGTCAATACGTACAACACGTGGAAAGATCACAGAACAATCGCCCAGTGGATTGGTTTTTTTTCTTCTCGAAACTTTTGAGTGCTTTTTCACTACTTCATTTTCATGAAGCTCATCTCTAAAAGCCATTGCTTCAGGAAAGAGAACAAACCAAAAAAGTACAATAATTCCATTAAAACGGGCATGTATATATGCTTCATCAATAATAAAAATATTTTTATTTATGTATTCTATATGTCAACTTGATTATCTGATTTTGACCTAGCACATAAAGCTTAAGACTTTGCTCATTATTATTAACTCAATTAATTACATGTCTATTACCCACCTATTAACTGAATATAGCTATCGAATAAATCAAAATCTTCAACAAACTTTCCGGACTAATCATAACTGACCTATGTCTCATGAAAGGATGTCCTTGACAATAAATTCATGTCCATGTGACTCTAGCACTTTATACTTTTTAGAAATTACATGGTAGGTTAGTCGAGTATAGATCTTTCACCACAAATACACCTATTAGACTTATATCACCTTAACTTTACCCTCAAATCCCTATTGATTCAAAATTCATGACTACAATCCTTACTTTCATGCCCACAACCATCAATTACCCCTAGATTATGAGGCATTTGAATCACAATCTTTATTACCATGTGAATCTAGTCATAATTCATCAAAATTTTCAAATTCTATGATTTACAAGTTATGATCCATCATACATAATAAAGTCTAGTTTAATTCTTGTCTATATGTTCCCTAATCTTGAACTGTTACTACACGTGGCATTAATTTTAGAAGATCAATTCTAATTCTTCGATTACACCTTTCCTAGCATAAACTGCCAAAATATAAAATTCATCAATAGGCTAGGGTTTACCATTAAAATAAAATAAATTCATCATAATATCATAATTTGTTTCCAATTCAATCATAACTAAGTATCATCAACTCTATTGGAATCAAAGTTTAACACTACCCACAATGTAGGAAGAAACCCTAGCTAGAATTGCGTTTTGACTTCGCAATTGCAGGAAAACTTTGGGGCTCTATGGGTGGAAGAACCATAGATGAATAAGAAAACATACCGTAATTAAAATTCCCAACACAACATTGAAACAATGGAGGAAATCTGCCCGTCTTACTTCTCTTCTTATTCTTCACTTCTAGATAGTGAATTATTTGGATAGAATTTGGGCTCGTTTTGAGGTCTTGGAAGTATGATTTTATTTAATTTACTTAGTTTAGGGGTCTATTAGTCTTATATAGGTCGTTTGATAAAAAAAAACTAAGGGACCTCCTTTAACCCCTAACTAATTTCCAATTAACCCCTAAGCCCTCAACTTACAAACAAAACTCTTAATTTGACCCCACTCGTAAAACCCTCATGCACGGACCGTGTATGGGTCTACGGATGATGCTGCACCCTCTTGAATGGTGATATGAGACTAAAAATTGCATAAAAGTGTCGTACTTGTCCTATGACCCCAACCCACGGGGCGTGAGTCCATCTACTAGTTGAAGGTGGCTTCTTTTTGACAGCTTTTGGGGATTTTCTAAGGGTCCTCCTCAAGGACCCCTTGGGTAGTCCCTAGTGGTCATACCTTGATGCCCTAACCCTAAAACCCTCATTCTAAGTAGTGAAATCACTTTTACGATTTTAACAATCATACCAAACTCTAAAACTCTAGAACAATGCTCTAGAACTTTCTAGTTTATTTCGCTAAATTTGAGCCATAAAGATATCTCCCCCTTGGGATCATTCATTCTCGAATGATGATTCTAACCACTCATTTAGGTCACCTTTCTAAAATTGCAGACCATCATGCATGCAATACATCCAAATGCACACAATCAAGGAAGAAAAATTTAATTGGAAGATAAACATATTTAATGCAACAGAAGGGAGTAGGAACTACTTCTAACAACTCAAAATGAGTGAACTAATACGTTTACTCATTTAAAAGATGAACTACATTCTCCTAACTAAAACATGATCAACACACACTCATGGATCCTAAATGCAATTTACTCTAAAAAAGGGTATTTATTAAAGGAGAAATCTTTCAACACCTAACTAAGGTATGTTAATTAGTTCGTCTCATGAAGTTTATATGAAACTTACTCAAATACAGCACAACATGAGGCAAAACAATGTAGATAAGTCATTTCTATCAAGACCTAAGATTTTTTCATGAACATGAACATAAGGGAATCTTGATAATAGATAAACACACAATAACCTTCTTTTTTTGGCACATTATCTTCCCCTTGGGAGTAAGCCTCTATAATCACTTCTATACATCATTCATGCTAAAATTAACTTCAAGGACCAATATAAAATGTAACAAAAGACATGAAATCTATAAATTAATAAAGCATAAAAAAAATGTTGAAGGTAACATGAAGAGATTACTCTTGATCTTCTCTAGATTGGAGGGCATAAAACTTATTCTTCTTATGTCAACATTCATCAGGACCACTAGAGACAAATTTATTATCCTCCCTTCCCTTACCCTTAAGAACCATGCAATCTCTAATTTTTTTCCCATCCTTTCCACACCCATAGCAACCATCCATGCAAGTAAGGAACTTACTGAAGAGTCCATAGTTTCGACTCATTAGGGATCTATTTTAATAAATTTAGTGTCCTGAAATACATATTTTATGTCAATGTAAATCTTTAAATTTCAAGTATTTGGATTAAGGAACAAAGCATGCACATTAATGAGCACAAACGAATAAGGCAGCCGAAAGAATGAAGAAAATAAGGCCTGATGATCACCTATCTCATTGGGAAAGTCTCCAAATGGACATGATATAGCCTAAAGTTCTAGTATGCTAATCCCTCGAGGATAAAATCAAGTCAGCGATAGAAAAGTGTAGTCGGTGACTCGCTTAACATTTCCACGATGTAGTCGCCCAAACTTAAAGATTTGAAGATACTGAAGGTAAAAGCAAAAAGGCGACGGAATTGACCAAAGGACTGGTCACCGAGTGGATCGACGATACCAATTCATTGCGCTGAATAATCCTTCACAACATATTTCTGGCGACCATAAATACATTTTTTAGTTTTCAGTTTAGTATCGATTGATCTATCGTTCTATCTAGGCTTTAATCTAGAATAAGAATTATCAACTTGGAAGTTTAGAACGGAGTTTTGAGAAAATATTTACCTTAGCTTTAAAGATTTGAAGATTGCCATTTTTGAGAAATTTGAAATGGGTGTTGAAGATTCGTCAAATTAGACCTTTGTAAAGATAAAATAAAGCTTACTCTGTTGAGAGAAACACAATTTGGGGTTAACTTCTATATTTTTATGATATCTAGCTAAGCCTTTAATTCTTGGGATGTGATTGTGCGATAATGGGATGATTTAGCTGCTGGGTATTTTTGATTGATAAAATAATTGCTTTACAAGAAATTTTTGTCTTTACACATAAGAGATCTTAATTTTTAACTAGAAGAGATTTAAAATGGTCATTTTCTTCTATTCAAATTGTAATAGGGTGAGAGATGTGAGTTTTCAAATTTTTACACTCACCGAATTGAATTATATATCCTTATAAAGAATTAGAAAACCATTTCTCTCAAACTCACTTAAAATCCTAGATTTTTCTTTTGTTATGTTATTTCTCTAGAGTTTTAAATAGAAAACTTTCCACGCGATAAGGATGTCATAAATCCATCAATGAATTTCATATAGTTCAATAGATAAATCTTAAAAAAAAAAATATCAAACCTTAAGTAGTTGAATCTACAAATATGTAAGTTTTAAAATGTGTTTGTAAAAACAAATAGAGAAACAAGGAAATGAGATTTTTTGTCTACTTCCAATTTGAATTTTAAAAAATGTCATTTTCTGATTTGTTATGTGTAAAAGTGAAATTTATATCTCCGCCATAGAAATTCATATGTCACACATAAATAACTCCAAAAATGTAACTTGTGGTCCTGAAAAGTAAAAAAAACATAGATTTTAGCATACCTTGAAAATAAAATCGAAAGCTCTCAAACTAATCAGTAATTATGATCTTTTGTCTTTTCTTTAAATATATTGCATTTTATGGTCATTTATATAATTTGAACTTTAGTAATCATTGCTGTGTACAAATGGTAAGAAATTAAAATTAAAATAATTATACTTTTATAATTTGTTTTTTTTTCACTTGTCATTCTTATCCATTATCATATGTGTGGACTTAAAAAAAATCAACATTAATAATTCATTAAAAATTCATTAATGTTTCATTGAACTTTTAAAAAAGACCCATCTATGTTATTCGTTAAAAATTTAGCTCATCTATGTCATTTTCATTTGAGAAGAGGCTCATCTATCTCTATATTATTTAATGGAAAAAACTTTCGATTATGCAAAACTATTTTTTACACATGGTTAATTATGATTCAACCATGTCATTGATTAAATTATTCTTTTTAAGAACAAACAATAAAATATGTCATCAAAAACTAAGAAAAGGTTCGTCTTTGTCATCCGTTAATAGTTTGGATCATCAATGTAATTTCAGTTAACAAATAATGACATGAATGAGCCTTTTCTCAAACACAAATAACATAGATGAGCTACACTTTTGATGTATGACATAAATAAGTCTTCTCTGAAAGTAGGGATAATGCACAAGTACCACCTCAACCTATGCCCAAAATCTTAGACACACTTATACCATAATAAGGTCCTATTACCCCCCTGAACTTATTTCATTAATAGTTTTCTACCCCTTTTCGGCCTACGTGACACTATCTTGTGGGCCCAATGGGGGTTGATTTTTTTAGGCTAGTGTCACGTAAATCGAAAAGGGGTAGAAAATTACTTATAAAATAAGTTCATGGGGGTAATAGAACCTTAGTATAGTATAAGTGTGTCTTTAAGATTTCGGGTATAGGTTAAGGGGGTACTTGTGCATTCTCCCTTGAAAGTATGATGACATATTTGACCCTTTTTCCAGAACTAGATAACACTTGTAATTTTGATTTTGTTCCAAATTTAATCAGAGTTATCTTAGCATATTGTCTTCCTTTATAAGGCAATTATAATATTAATACGGGGTAAATTTCATATATGATCACGTAACTATCACATTGACGCATTTCATGCATGGCTTTTATTATCGACAACGCAGTAACAACAGTCAAGTATCCAAATGATCAGAAGAAAAAGAGAAACTGGAAGCATAAGCTCAATCAACAAAAGAAAGTTGATCTTGATTGGGTCGTTTTTCTTCATTGGTGGCTTCAAAATGTTTATCAAAGCATTAGCACCTCTTATTTCTATGGCTACCTTGTCATAAGCCAAAGCAGCTTCTAAAGCAGTGTCAAAACTTCCCAACCAAAGACGAGTTCTCTTTCTTGTGTCTCAAGTCTCTGCTTCCCACTTGCCTCATTTTCACCGTCTAACCCTCCTGTACTTATTCACATCTTCTTGCATCAAATTTGAATCTTTTTTCTCTTTGGACTTCTTCTTTTAATTGACCTGTGTCTTTCCATTCTTGATGACGATTTCCATTACACGCGTCCTTTCATGTCCCTCAAACTTTTCTTCTTCATCCTTATCTTCCTCGTCACTAGGCGAGTCTGTTGTGTCATGGTCTGGCACGTGAATACGTACAAGACTTGGAAAGACATAGGAAATTTTTTCCACATGATTGCTGGATTTTTTGACTACGTCAATTGCTTAGGGTTTTACAAGTCCTCTTTTACATGAACCTCTTCCTTGGTGTCACGCCCCGAGCTACCCCCGAGACACGGACACGGAACCTAGGACCACAAGTAATACCAAGATAAACCTGCTGGCATGAGCATGAGCGTACTAAAGATAATAAATTGAATGCGAAAGCTAAATCATAATTTAAACTGAAAAGATAGGGAATACCCATATTCTATAATTGAAATATTTGAAAACAATGAGTTTAATACAAAGGAAATATTAACTCAATGCGAAGCTGAAACTAACTATGTCTGAAAAATAAGCCTCTAACTGACTAAAAAAATGCTGGGACAGGCCCCAACTAAGGCTAGAAAAAACTGAAACTAAATGACTAAAAGATTTAAAACAAACTCATGACTATTGTCCTTGAAGAATGAGGACTCTCCACTGAATCTGCTGATCTGGATATCGGGAATCGATTTAAGCATGATCTGGATGCTAAGAACCTGAACCAACATCACGAGAAGATGTAAAACACATATGCTTCAGTACTTGAAGGTACTGAGCATGTAGGTTAGAATAAATATGAAATAATACATAACTGAACAAGCACAAAACCAAGCATATAATCTGAACATGATATAGATTTTTAATGCTCAGATAACTTAATGCAATGACCAATTTATAACATGCTGAAACTAAATATTGGATATACTGATAAATGGTCAATGCAGTGGAATCTGACAGGTCTATGGGAGCTACTAATAACCGTTAATAAAACCACATGAGATAAATGTGGATTCCCGCCCCATCGAGAGGACGCAATATACGTTGCCAGAAGTATAAAGGCATCGTGTCGTGAACACCAAACTGATGGCCACAGAGGGGACTTATAACATACTTGGCTAGTAGTTCTGGGAATATTGGGTACGTTGATCCCTAGTCCAACTCAATATTAATGCTACTCCCAATGAATTATGTAATTAACTTATTATGACTGAGTTTATGTAAAAATACTGGATAGTTTAAAACTGAAAATTCAACAACTAATCTGTTAATGATGCTTTAATAACTGAGGCATGTATAACTGAATAGCGGAAATATTGCACTTCAATAACTAAAGAAATACATATCTAGGGTTGTGAAGTTCACGCAATAATCTGAGTAATAACATGGTAATCTAATTTGGAACATATAGCTAATTAATTCATAAAGTTTCATTGAAGTTCTATAAACCCTAGGTCTAATCATGATATGGGAATCAAGAATATGACTGAAAACTAGGGACCCAATGGGTGAAAGGAACCCACTAGTGAGATCCCACATACCTGGTAATGAAATTCATGGAGAAATATTTAGATTTCGGGGCTGGAACTGCTGGAACCTTGTTGCATTCTTGAAGTAGGGTTCTTGACCTTTTTCTCCTCTCCTGCTTCTAATTTTCTAATGTTTTTGATTAATGATTTGACTTACGTTAGTTTTAGTTATGTTTCTAGCCTTAAACTTACGAAAATCTGATCATTTAAGGTCAAAATGACGTATCTTAGGGTTTAAACGAATTGGGAAAAGACCAAAATGCCCCTGAGCTACTTGATGTCGTACCAAACGATGACCTAGACTGACGAGCCGTCATTCAATGGACGGTCCGTCATTTGGGTTCGTATTTTGGGTTTGTTCGATAGACCTTTACTAAAATGGGCATAACTTTTTACTCTGATGTCTGATTTTAGCAAGGTCGGTGGCTATGGAGTATCTTTTGGTAGGTCATGCGACACCTAATTTATTTTGTGCTAATAATTATAATCATTTGAAGATGACCCAACTGTATTTTCCTCCTAAAATGCCTGCAAATTTTCACCTATGATCCTTAGGGCCATCTATGGACTGTGCTGGTCAATCATGGTTCTTGCCAGAGAGTGGGTAATTGAGGTCTTGATTGACGGACACAGACTACGGACTGTAGTCGGACCTATGGATCATAGGTTCGTCCATTCTTTGACACTTTGTCAAATTTTTTGGGCTGCGTTTTGGGAGAGTTTCAGTTACAAAAGATGGATGTGCAATACGGGCCATTGGTCAGGCTACGATCCGTCGATGGTAACTGTCAACTGCACCTGCATATTTTCTTAAAAGTTGATTTGTAGTTTTTTCTAGATACGGGGTGTTACACTTAGAGGCCATGCTTCATGAAAAGGAAAAAAAGGTACATCATACTGAACATGCATACACTTCATATATGATTAGAAATTCTTTTATCAATATGAGGTGATCGTACCCTACATCTCTTCAGAAATAGCTACAATGTACTTAGCTTCAGATGTATATCAGGTTATTGTTTCTTACTTCTTTGAGCTCTAATATATTACTCCTGACCCACGATTAAAAATATGTGTTGAAATGCTTCGTGTATAGTACATTAAAATCAGCATAATCACAAGCGTGAACCTACATAATCTAAAGTTAAACACTTGTGAAGACCAAATTCCATATTCCATAGTTCAAGCAACAAAATGCAGAACTCTATTTGCTGCTCCAAAATGAACCTTTGAAGGTTGTTGCATAAACTTGGATATAACACCACCTAAGAATGCAATATTAGGGTGAGTATGGGTTAGGTAAATTACACGTCCAACCATTCTTCTGATACTTTTAGCATCATCCATCCCTGCTCCATCATTAAGTTGCAGGTTTTCACCAACATACATAGGTGTGGCAGAAGGCTTTCAATTAAGCAAACTAAACTTAATGAGAAGATTTTGGCATATTTTATTTGTAATAGAAATATTAAATATTCAGCTTTATGGACTTCAAGGACAAGAAAATAATGTAATAACTCCATATCTTACATCTCAAACTCATTCATCATTTGAGACTTGAATCCATCCACCAGAGAAATAGAAGAGCTAGAATAAATGATAACATAAATATAAAGGCAAACAATGATGAAGACATTACCTTTGTTCTTTACATACAACATGGGTTCATTTTCACTTCTCATATATCCCTTTCAGTGAAAATACCCATTGATTTTGCTACATCATGCGCGAGTGGCTACCTTCAAACAAACAGTACCTTTTTCAGTTTATAGACCTTTATTTCATCACGGTTCTTTATAAAACCTTCTGGTTGTGCTATGTAGACCTCTTCTTGTAGTTCTCAATTTAAAAATGTCCAGTGGACATCAAATTGATAAACTAGTGACTATGCAGACAACGCTAGAACAAGTATAACAGTTTCAAATCGAGCAACCGGATAAATTATTTCTTCAAAATCAGTACTATATTGTTGTGCATATTCTTTTTCCAAAAGATGAGTGTTATGATTCTGCAGGGTCCCATTCTTTTTGGTAGAGTTCATCTCATCTAACATCGCTCTCCGCTACTCTTTCATTTTAGACGCTTCTCCATAATGTGTAGGAACTGACGTTGCAAAAGAGAATTGACATGTTGTATACATGTTGTTGGCGTACTTGGCGTTCAACTTTTTAAGCCTTTTTGATATTCTTAGTGGAATTGGCTCATCTGAAGACTTTTTAAGATTAGTAGATGAGGAGTTTCTGCTCCCTGAAGCTGAAGAAAATAAATCTTTAGAAGTGGTACTAGATTCAGCTGTTGTAGCTGTAGGAGTTGCCTGCTGAGTTTCATCAAAAGTGATTCCAGTAGGCATAGGAAGTTGTTCTTGCATCCTATCTTTGCTTCCACTCAAATTCCAACTTGCCATTTCATATAAAACTACATCCCTTCTAATTAAAATCTTTCTACTAAGAGGGTTATACAATATATATGCTTTAGCTTGTGTGCAGTAACCAATAAAAACATAATTTTCAGATTTTTCACCCAACTTATGACGAAATTGGTAATTTACCAAAGCATAAGCAATACAACAGAAAATTCTTCAATAACTTACAAATGGTTTTCTACCCTTCCAAGATTAAAATGGATTTTGATATATAGCAAACTTTATTTGGAGACAAATTCAATAAATGGACTGATGTCGTTAAAGATTAAGCCCAAAATTGATTTTGAAATCCCTTCTCTTGCAATGAATACCTTTTCCTCATAAAATATATTACTCCTTGGACAATAATTCACGACCTCTATATGTGGGAAATATAACTATGCACACACCACTTTGCTTCTTAATCTGGCTTTAAAGTACTAGAACTTTGAAATATTTTTGATTTGGTTTCTAACAAATAGACCCATCTCATTAGACTACAATCATATGTTAATAGGAGAAAATAACGACGCCCACTAAAAGATGTAGTATGAATAGGTCCACATAAATCAACATGTATTAATTCAAGACAATTTGAAGTCCTCCAAGCTTTTGCAACAGGAAAAGATCTCCAAGTTTGTTTTCCACAAATGCACCCTTGACACAATTCAATAGAACCAATTTTTGGTAGTCTAAGAACCATACCTTTGTCAACTAGAAATTTCAGGCCCTTTATATTGAAGTGACCATAATTCAAATGCCACAACTTCGACTCATCATTTGCAGTTGAAACAAGCGTAAAACATTCCATGTTGGAAACATCAAGCAGAAACATCTTGTTTGATATCATAGTGATGCGAACCTTTTTGCCTAAATTATTGTTGGTAATGACACAAGCATCGTCATCAAACAAAAGAGAATGCACATTGTACATTGGTTGTCCAACACTAAAGAAATTGTATCCTAAATTAGGTACGAACTGAACGATGTTCAACATTTTTACTATGTCATGGCTAGAGTCAATACCCACACTGCCTTTTCCTTCAACATGTATCTCTTTTGCGTTGACAAGCTGCACCTATTTCTTTTGCATCTCATCTAGCACCTGGAATAAAGATTTGGTGCTTGTTATATTATTTGAAAAACCACTATCTAGAAACCATACATCAATACGCTTGTGATTTGTGTCAATGCAATCCATAGAGAGATAATTATTTTCCTCATTTTTCTGTTGCTGCAAAATTTATTTTCTAATCCTTATACCAACTATTAGCATTTATATACCTGTAGCGCTGATAATGATGACATTGAATGCGATTCTTTGTGTTACTTTGCTCACTGGATGATCTATGCCTTTCATTCCTTCCTCAGCCTATTCCATAGTCACGACCTCGACCACTATGGAATCCTCCCGTTCCTGGACCTTTGCTTGCAGGACAATTGTTCTTACCATATCTAGTTATTGCATCCTTCACCTGGAAAGTTTTATCTTAATTACTTTCAATAGATCAATTGAGTCTCACCTATTGGCCTTGAAGAAATCCCATCAAATCATCAAAGGAAAAAAATGATAGATCCTTAGACTAATTATGAAACCAAGCTTCACAGTTTCTTTTCCACAATCGTTTAATTAGTAATTTTCTCGCCGCATGATTGAATTTTCTGACAATTGCCACTGCTGTGGACAATTATCAGTTGATTATCCAGTTTTCATCATCAATATTTTAATGTCACGCTGAAGTAATTGCAATGTCACCACATAGAACTTTGAATCACCATTAAAGTCCTTCTGCAGAATCCACCAAACTTGCTTTGATGTGGTTGCCGATGCGATCCATGAAAAGTTGCTATCATGAACTGCCTGCTGGATAAAAACCAGTGCTTTGGCATATTCTTTATAACTCTCTTGCACTCTATTTTCTTCGACAGTATGTGCAAATCCTCGTTCTACCAAGTCCCAAAGATTTTGATATTTGAGTGTTGTTTTCATACGAATACTCCAGAATTTGTAGTATCTCCCTTGAAGACGGGAATGAGTGGTTGTTCCACACCAAATGCATTGCCATTAGTTGACATGACTCTTATACCAACGGCGTTGGCATAAATAGGCAGGAAACATTTAGGAAGAAACAAAGTTTCAAAGGTTATGACAATTGTATGTTGAAGTCTTTTCTATTTTTTAGTATATGAAATCACATGAAAGTACAACTTTATATAGACTTAAAATAACAAACTATTAAGTCACTAAAAATGACCACTACTTCCATTAATTAAACAAGTAATTACTAACAAAAACACAACTAGAAAGTATTGAACCATGATTAGCGTATTTGCTAACAACTAGCCCACAATATAGGAAACTACTAACAAACATAATTAACATGGTCATACTTTTAATCAGTATTTAATATACCATAAACCTAATAGTTAATTACGTATACCAATATATCAAAACTTGAAATTTAATATGGTAAATCAAAGAAACAGTGAAGTAAATTACGAACAAAATTAACGAGAACACTTCCTGTTTCAAAACCTTATATTGAATCTTCATACATTTCTATTAATTAATTTATTATCATTGATTAATCATGACCTTAATCATTTTTATTAACACCATTGTTCTCCATTTTTAAAAGGGACATGTAGATTAAGTTATTTGATTCTTTTAAATCAAAACCCACTTAATTGTTTCCTAGATTCTATGACAAGGACCTATTAAAATATAAAGTAATTAATTATACAATTCAATAGTGCAGTAATCAATTCTACAATAGAGTAATCTCAACGTGTGACTAGTTAAATTTAAGATTTATCCCTTCGATACGTATAAATTGACTAAGTATTCATGGCATCAATGGCTGCCTTATCATAAGGCAAAGCAGCTTCATCCGCAGTGGCAAAACTTCCCAACCAACGTCATCTATTCATTATGATATATCGAATCTCTGCAACCCAGCTTCCCCATTTTCATTGTCTAATTCCCCTATACTTCTTTACGTTTTCTTGGTGCCGTTTTGTATCTTTTTTCTCTTTGGAGGATACCATCTTTGAAGTGACCTTGGTCTTTCCATTTTTTATGATAATTTCTTTGCAAATACTTTTTTGTCGTTTGGACTTCTCTCCTTGATGATTTTCCACCTCATCACTAAAGAGTCTGTGGCGTCATTGTCTGTCATATAAATACGTACAACACGTGGAAAGACCACAGAAAAATCACCCATTAGATTTGTTTTTGCCCTCTGGCAACTTTTGAGGGTTTTTTGACTACCTCATTTTCGTGAAGCTCATCTTTGGAAGCCACTGCTTCAGGAAAGAGAACAAACAAAAAAATCACAAGAAGTCCATTAAATCAGGCATGTATATATGCTTCATCAATAATAAAATTATTTTTATTTATGTACTCTATATGTCTACTTGATTATCTGATTTTGATCTAGCACATAAAGTTTCAGACTTTGCTTATTATTATCAACTCAATTAATTACCTGTATATTACCCGCTAATTAATTAAATATAGTTGTCGAATAGTACAAATTTTCAACCAACTTCCCCGACCAATCATAAATGATCCATGTCTCATAAAAGGATGTCCTTGACAATAAATTCATGTTAAATTGACTCTAGCGCTTTATACTTTTTAGAACTTATGTAATAGGTTGGGTGAGTATAGATCTTTCTCCACAAATATACCTATTAGACTTCTATCAGCTTGCCTTACACTCAAAGCCCTATTGATTCAACATTCTTGACTACAAACCTTACTTTCAAGCCTACAATCATCAATTACCCCTAGATTCTGAGGCATTCTAATCAAATTATTTATTACCATGTGAATCTAGTCATAATTAAGCAAAAGGTTCAAATTCAATGATTTACAAGTCAAGATCAATCATACATAATACAATATAGTCTAATTCATGTCTATATGTTTCCCAATCTTGAACCATTACTACACATGACATTAATTTTAGAAGATCAATTCTAATTCTTCAATTTCACCTTTCTTGGCATAAACTCCCAAAATATAAAATTGATCAAATAGACTAGGGTTTACCATTGAAATCACATAAATTCATCATAATATCATAATTGAATGTCAATTCAATCATAATTAAGTATCATGAACTTGATTGGAATCAAAGTTTACCACTACCCACAATGTAGGAAGAAACCCTAGCTAGAATTGCGTTTTGATTTCGCAATTGGGGGAAAACTTTGGGACTCTATGGGTGGAAAAACCGTAGATGAATAAGAAAACATACCGTATTCAAATTCCTAACACAACATTGAAACAATGGAGGAAATATGCCCGTCTTAGTTGTCTTCTTCTTCTTCACTTCTAGATAGTGAATTATTTGGATAGAATTTGGGCTCGTTTTGAGGTCTTGGAAGAATGATTTAGTTCACTTAGTTTAGGGTCCTATTAGTAATATATAGGTGGTTTAATATTAAAAAATAATTGACCTACCTTAACCCCTAACTAATTTCAAATTAACCCCTAAGCCCTCAACTTAAAAACTAAACTCTAAATTTGACCGCACTTAGAAAAACCCCATCCACGGACCATGGATGTGTGTACAGATCGTGCTTCACCTTCGTGGGTGGTGAACTGAAGATAAAAATTGCATAAAAGTGTGTACTTGGCCTATGACCCCAACCCACGGGGCGTGGATCCTTATAATAGTCGTAGCTGTTTGCTTTTTGACAGCTGTTGGGTCTTTTCTAAGGGTCCTCCTCAAGGACCCCTTGGGTTTTCCCTGGTGGTCATACCTTGATTCCCTAACTCTAAAACCCTTCTTCTAACTAGTGGGATCACTTTTACGAGTTTAACAATCATACCAAACTCTAAAACTCTAGAACAAGGCTCTAGAACTTTCTAGTTTAGTTTGCTAGTTTTTGAGCCATAACAATATCTCCCCCTTGGAATCATTCATCCTCGAATGATGATTCTAAACACTTATTGAGGTCACCTCTCTTAAATTTCTGCCCATCATGCATTCAATACATCTAAATGCACACAATCAAGGAAGAAAGTCCTATGTCCAAGATAAACATATTTAATGCAACACAAGGGAGTAGGGAATACTTCTAACAACTCAAAATACATGAACTTCTACAACTACTCATTTCAAGGAGGAACTACATTCTCCTGACTAAAACATGATCGACACAAACTCATGGATTCTAAATGCAATTTACGCTCAAAAATCCTTTATTAAAGGAGGAATCTTTCAACTCCTAACTAGGGTATGTCAATTAGTTCATTTCATGAAGTTTATATGCAATTCCACTCAAATGCACAAAAACATGAGGTAAAACAATGTATATAATTCATTTCTATCAAGACCCAAGATTTTTCCATGAACATACACATAAAGGAATCATGGCTATAGATAAACACACAATAACCTTACTTTTTTGGAACATTATCTTCCCTTTGGGAGTAAGACTATATAATAACTTCTATACATCATTCATGCTAAAAATAACTTCAAGGCCCAACATAGAAAGTCACAAAAAGACAAGAAATCCAGAAATCAATAAAGCATAAAAAACATACTGGAGGCAACATAAGGATATTCTTTTGATCTTCTCTAGATTGGTGAGCATAAAACCTATTCTTCTTAAGATCACTCTCATATGGAAAACTAGAGGAAACTTTACTATCCCGCATTCCCTTACCCTTAAGAACTTGGCAATCTCTAATTTTGTGTCCATCCTTTCCACACCCATATAAACATCCATGCAAGTTAAGCACTTACTGATGATTCCACAATTTCGAATCATTCGGGATTTATTTTAATAGATTTAGTAACCTAAAAGGAATATTTTGTATCAATGTAAATCATTGAATTTCAGGTATTGGGATTGAGTAAAAAAGCATGAATATTAATGGGCACAAATGAATAAGGCAGTTGAAAGAATGAAGAACAGAAGGCCTTACATCGCCAATCTCATTGGGCAAGTCTTTGAATGGACATGGTCTCGCCCAAAGTTCTA
This sequence comes from Solanum pennellii, assembly GCF_001406875.1. Lineage (NCBI taxonomy): Eukaryota > Viridiplantae > Streptophyta > Magnoliopsida > Solanales > Solanaceae > Solanum > Solanum pennellii. Next base: position 17,353,900 of record NC_028637.1, on the reverse strand, counting down.
GTGTGCAAAGCCCTCAAGGATGAAATCAACTTGGTGTTAGAAGAGAGTAATCGGCGACTCGCCGAATAGTTCGACGATGCAGTCGCCCAAAGTTACATATTGGAAGATACTGAAGGTCAAAGAAAAAAGGAGATGGAATTGACCAAAAGGTTGATTACCGAGTGGATCGGTGAACCCAATATATTGCGCCGAATGATCCTTCGCAGCATATTTTTGGCGACCATAAATACATTTTTTAGTATTTAGTTTAGTATCGATTGATATATCGTTCTATATAGGTTTCAATCTAGAATAAGAATTATCAGCTTGGAAGATCAGAACGGAGTTTACAGACAATATATTCCTTAGCTGTAAAGATTTGAAGATTGCCAATTTTTAGAAATTGGAAATGGGTGTTGAAGATTCATCAAATTAGATCTTTGTATAGTTGAAATATATCTTACCCACTCAATGGAAACACAATTTGGTAACAACTTCTATCTTTTAATGATATCTAGCTAAACCTCCAATTCATGGGGTGTGATTATGTGATTATGGATTGATTTAGCTATTGGGTATTGTTGATTGATAGTTTTATGGCTTTACAAGAAATTTTTGTCCTTCCACATAAGAGATCTTCATTTTTAAATAGAAGGGATTTAAAATGGTCATTTTCTTCTATTCAAATTGTAATAGGGTGAGAGACCTGAGTTTTCAAATTTTTACACTCACCGACTTGAATTATATATCCTTATAAAGAACTAGAAAAACATTTCTATCAAACTCACTTAAAATCCTAGATTTCTCTTTTGTTAAGTTTTTTCTCTAGAGTTTCAAATAGAAAACTTTCCACGTGATAAGAATGTCATAAATCTATCAATAAATATTTTATAGTTCAATATATAAATCTTCTAAAAAAAATCAAACCTAAAATAGTTGAATCTACACATATGTATGTTTTAAAATGTGTTTGTAGAAACAGGCAGAGAAACATGGAAATGAGATCTCTTTGTCTACTTACAATTTGAATTTTAAAAAATGTCATTTTCAGATCTCTTATGTGTAAAAGTGAAAATTATATCTCCGCCACAGAAATTCATATTTCACACGTAGGTAACTCCAAAAATGTAACTTGTTGTCCAGAAAAGTTAAAAAAAAACACTCAGATTTGAGCTTCCCTTTAAAATAAAATCATAAGCTCTCAAACAAATCTGTAATTCTGATCGTTTGTCTTTTCTTTAAATTTTTTGCATTTGATGGTCATTTATATAATTTAAAATTAAGTAATCATGGCTATATAGAAATGGCAAGAAATTAAAATGCAAATAACTATACTTTTATTATTCGATTTTTTTCACTTGTCATTCTTATCCATTATCATATATGTGGACTAAAAAAAAGAAATCAACATTACTAATTCATTAAATAATCATAAATGTGTCATTGATATTTTAAAAAAGACTCATCTATGTTATCTATTAAAAATTTGGATCATCTATGTCATTTTCATTTGAGAAGAGGCTTACGTCTATATTTGTTAACTAAAAAAAGTTTCGACTATGCAAAACCATTTTTTACGCATGGTCAATTGTGATTCATCCATGTCATTGATTAAATTTTTTTTAAAGAACAAAGAATAAAATATGTCATCGAACATTGAGAAAAGGTTCGTCTATGTCATCCGTTAATAGTTTGGATCATCTATGCCATTTCATTTAACAATTGATGACATGGATGAGCCTTTTCTCAAATAGAAATAACATAGATGAGCTAAACTTTTGATGGATCATATAAATAAGTCTTCTCTGAATGTGTGACAAGCCAAAGCAGCTTCTAAAGCAGTGTCAAAACTTCACAACCAAATTCAAGTTCTCTTTGTTGTATCTCGAATCTCTGCTGCCCACTTGCCTTATTTTCACCATCTAACCCTCCTGTACTTATTCACATCCTCTTGCATCAAATTTGAATCTTTCTTCTCTTTGTACTTCTTCTTTTAATTGACCTTGGTCCTTCCATTCTCGATGACGATTTCCGTTACACGCATCCTTTCATGTTCCTCGGACTTCTCTTCTTCATCCTTATCCTCCTTGTCACTAGGTGAGTCTATTGTGTCATGGTCCGGCACGTGAATGCGTACAAGAGGAAAAACTTGGGAAGTTTTTCCCACTTGATTGCTGGATTTTTCGACTACGTCAATTGCTGAGGGTTTTATGGCTCCATCTTTTACCTGAAGCTCTTCCTTGGAGACCATTGCTTCATGAAAAGGAAAAAAAAAAGTGCATCAGACCGAACATTCATACACTTCTTATATGATTAGAAATTCTTTTATCAATATGAAGTGATCATACCCTATATCTCTTCATAAATTTTTAGAAGAATATTGAAATAAAACAGAAATAAACTGCTCACTCTAAGAAAATTGTAGTGCCTCTTAATTCAATGGCTTCCTTAACATAAGCCAAAGCAACTTCTTCAGGATTGTCAAAAGTGCCAAACTAAAGTCGAGTTTTGTTTTTTGTGTCTAGGATTTCTACTGCCCATTTTCCCCATCTCTGTTGTCTAACTCCTTTGTACTTTTTATTTTCTCGGAACAGCTTTATATTTATTCTCTTTGGACACTCCCATTGTCCCAATTTATGATCACAATTTTAAAAATCCATCTCGAAATTCATGCTTTACCATATAAATCTATATTAAGAATAAAAATGTTGAGGTGATTTCAATGAAAATTTTGTTTTGGTTCATGCAATCTAATGAATTTGTTTCTAGTGCCACGCAAAAATAAAGCCCAAAAATATGTACCGTGTGATTATATTTGTTATATGAGGACGCCTCTATTTCCTTGATCATGTTTGAAACTAAAGCTTAATCATATATTTATATAAAAGAGAACCTTAGGCCCGCCTATGTGGAACAACCACAAACAAGAATTCTCTTTGAATTTATTTATTTCAAAAATTAACCTTACATTTCATGAAAAGTTGTGACTTTTGTAAAACTTTGTGACTTTTACAAAAAGTTGTGACTTTTTATGAAAAGGTGCAACTTTCATAAAAAGTTGTGACTTTAATGAAAACTTGTGATTTTTATGTAGAGTTGCGATTTATGAAGAGTTGCAGCTTTAATGAAGAGTTGCGACTTTTATTAAGAGTTGCAACTTTTATGAAAAAATTGTGACTTTAATGAAAACTTTTCAAAAGAGTTGTGACCTTTTTGATAAGGCATAATAAAAGTTTATTCACACTACTCGTTTTTGTCTATAAATAGAGAGATTTTTTCTCATTTTAAAACAACGAAAATTCTGAACTTCTTTTTCTTCTTCTTCTTCATCTTCTTTTACATAATTATATATTCGTGTACTTTGGTCATGTTGGGTAGCTGACTCACACCGTTGTTCTTGTATCAACACACTTGTGAATAGAATCACTCTATCATGAGAGGAACTATTTAAACTTGGGGTAGTAGAATGGACTAATATTCTTAAGGGAACAATGTGCATTAACTAAGCTCGATTTTCTTTTATGTTTTACTTTATTGTTATAGATTCATGTATGTTTTTTACAATTACTAATTTGTGCTTATTTTATTTATTTTTGTGTACATGTTTTAAACTTTGTTGTTTATGTTTATGTTTTTTATTATTATGTTGAAGTAAATACATGTTAATCAAGAGTTTCATGTAATCATTAGACTATTGGTGTCATGTAGATTAGAAATCTTAAACTTGTAAAATAAATTACTTTAATCTTTATAGAGTTTTCAGTGGCTAAAAGATCTATGAGATGTGCAAAAAGGACTTTCAATGTTAAAAAGTTAGGGTGGTTCAACGCTACCTTGGAGTTTTATTTATTCAACTTTCTATCTTATAGATGTGTTCAATCGATTAATGACATTCAAAAAATAAAGGAATGTAGTGGGATGGTAAGCATTGTACTCAACTTTAATCAAACGTTTGGGGTTCAAATGTTAGGTTGGAGTCAATGAATAACCCCTCAAAGTAGGATGAATCTATATTAATGAAATATTAAAGAAATAATTACCTCCTTATAAACTTTTGAGTAAATCTCAAAAACAATAAAGTTTTAACCATATTGATAAAAACATAAACCATGAAATATATCTTTTGGCTATCAAAGTAGTGTCATCGACTGCATATGATTTTGAATAAGGGATCTGCCAAGACATCATCGAATCCAAATTATTTGAGCAACATACGTTATTTCATTGAACTCCAATAGATGTGTTTTTATATTTTAATTAATTTATCAAGTAGGTAACTAATTATATAAGATGTATAATATTTAGATTTTGTACATAGCGGTGTTGAATAGGAGAAAAACTATCGCATAATGAATATAATGTTTTTAAAAACTTTCCAAAATACAAATTTAGCCAGTGAAACAATTGCATATCTTTTGTAAAAACTTTGGTGATGAACAACACAGTAAAATGAAGAATTAATAACAATATTCGTAAACACTTGGAATCAAGTCTTTTCCGTTTTAAGATTAAAAATCATTTCATTTCCTCTTTGGATAAAATATTCTTGACAATTTATTGTAGGGTTGTATCCTCTAAAAAACGCATGTAGTATCATATGTTTAGAAGTAGATTATTAACATAGCTCACAACCGCTCGAAGCGCGGACAATTTACCTAATTATTAATAATTTAAAAGAAAAATGGTATCACCTTAATCCATTTTAAGAATGAATTTACATTTAGTGAGAACTGTATAAAATTAACCTAAACATTCAACTAATCTATTAATTAAGAAAATGAGTAACAATCTATGTTTGATATAAAACGACGTAATGAATAACTTTGATCAATTTCTATTTCAAGCTGCTCGTGATATGTTAAGGGAGCAAAGAAGTAGTTGCTTCATGTAAATAATTTAGCTTTTCAGAAAAAAGTTATTAAATATTTAGAACAAATCATTCATTCACATATTTTATGAAATATGTTGAAATATAAAGAACACTTCTGTTACATTAGAAATATATTGTCTACAGTTATTTTAAAACCCAAGGTTTAACTAGCAAAAGTTGCATTTTTTAGATAATGTTCTTTTAGAAAATATGTACAAGGAATCTGACAAAAATAACTCCGCGTCATCAATACATAAATCATAGATATTCATGTTCCTCCAATTAATTAGTTTGACAACAACAATAATATGTATGGTGTAATTCTGCAAATAGAGTTTGGAGAGGGTAATAAAATATACACGAACTTTTCTTTTCATTTTGTGAAGAGAGATTGTTTCCAATTAACCACGGCTCAAAAACAAAAGTTATTAGTAAAAAGAAATTTCCATTGGAAAAAAAAATTGGCAGTCAAAAATTAAGATACAAAGCAAAATAAAGCAACAAATAATAAAAATTATATGTGATTACTAAATACTTCTGCTAATAAGGAAAGAAGATATGGGGCTAGCCCCCGGCCTCTTCCCCCAAAAGAAATTCTTTTACTTATAGTCATGTCTTTCAACTACTAAAGTTCAGCTTTTGAACTCATAATTTTAAAGGTGAAATGGATAAATCTATTGAAAGTTGAACCAATAAAGTAAGTAAACATATATGGAGTTGCATGCATATTGTCTTCTTAGTAGTGGATATGGTTTCTTTTTTTCGGTTGTAGCTGGAGAAGATTTGTCAAAGCATAAACACCTTTTATTTCAATTGCAATCTAGTTATAAACTAAAGCAGCTTCATCCGCAGTATCCAAACTTCCCGACCAACATCGTTTATTCGTTCTTATATCTCGAATCTCTGCACCCTATCTTTACCATTTTCATTGTCTAACTTCCCCGTAGTTCTTTACATTTTCTTGGTGCAGTTTTGTATCTTTTTTTAATCTTTGGAAGATATCGTCCTTGAAGTGACCTTGGCCTTTCCATTTCTGAAGATAATTTCTTTACAAATTCTTTTTTGTCGTTTGGACTTCTCCCTTGAAGATTTTTCTGTTTATCACTAAATGAGTATGTGGTGTCAGTGTCCGTTATTTAAGTACGTACAGCATGTGGCAAGACAAGTTACAACCAAATGTTCGCCTATTAAGTTGTTTTTTTTGCTCTAGAAGCTTAATTTTGATGGTTTTTTGACCACCTCTTTTTCGTGAAGCTCATCTTTAAAATTGCTTCACGAAAGAAACAAACAAAAAATCAGGCATGTATATACACTTCATTAGTAATCAAATTAATTTTTTTTATTTACTCTCTCTGTAAACTTGATTATCTCATTTGGACGTAGCACAAACTTTAAGAAAATAAACATACTTGAATTCAAACTGTCAACTCCGAAATTCCATATTATGTATTTATCTATACATCTTCTATCTACCTTAAAAGCATCAACTTCTAAATTGAATGTTGAATTACTATAATACCCCCAATGAAAAGTACTCAATATATTTTATTTATTAATTTAATTAGTTGTATTAGGGTTAAATGTAGATACCCTTTAATATTAAAGGGTTGTGATTTCTCAAAGAGATGTGACTTTTTTGACCGGCTTTGAGATTCTCGATGAGTAGTGACTTTTCCTAATGGTTGTGATTTGGCCTTAAAATTATCTTAAATCAAATTGAAAATTCTATAATAATACTTTAAATTCATATTTTTAACGCGTTATATCACAGTACATCTTCTATAAGATTCTTGATACTTTCATTAGACAACAACTATATCATATGTATGTGGCAGTAAACAGGAGAAGATTTCAATTATAGTAAAGTAAGGTAGAAATATAAAAAGATAAAATATTTTTCACCAAAGGTTATGTTGTTCATATATAAAAATAAAATTATGCTACTAATATATATATACCTAAAACAAAAAATTTATGAAGCGAATTAATTGACATACACTGAAACGTCAACTTAACCACCATTCATCATAACAATAAAGGATCTTTTCTTTATGTAGAATTACATGTCTATGATAGTTTTACTCAGATATAATTGGTAAAAGATATATTATGTATAAACGTAAATATTAAAATATTTATGGTAATCCTTATTAGTGTCGTGCACATACTAAATTTAAAGTATGAATATTTAAGAGAAAAAACATACTTAAATGGTGTCCATCATTTATGTTCATAGACTCAAGAGGAAACACTATTTGTGACATTTTTTAAAAATTGTCCTGGTTAGATTTTTAAATTTAAATCTATTTTGAAATGTTTAATAATTTTGGTCATTTTTGTTCTATTTTGAAATTTTAAATAATTTTAGTCATTTTATCTCAAAATACAAGTAATTGTATGACAATCTATATAAATAATCTAAAATAACTTGTCCTATGTTCTCTAAATATTACTTATTTACTAAATAGATTTAATTTATTAATGTTAATCCTATTTTAAAATATTGTATACAATATATACAATATGCATGTGCAACACACTAAAGTAAAACTAGTAAGGATAAGAAGAAAATAAAAGAAATACTGACTTAATCTCGACTTAAGTGGTCTTTCAAGTTTTTAGGTTAAACATATTTTGATAGTGGCTTTTTCATACCACTTTCAAATATTTTAAATTGTCACATACTTGGCTTATAGTAACTTTTACATAATTATTGGAAATATAATTTCATTTTTAAAACCTTATAGATCTAATACCTAAATATACCATCACATTTTTTAAAATTGACTTCCAAAGTCTTAAATATCCCATATAAATTGAAACTGAGACCTATTAAAGAACATATTTTCCAAATAAACATGTTTCGTTCTCAAGAATAAGCATACGTAAATGAAAGTTGTACTAAATTTATTTGGAAGGAAATGAGTTATCTTGCCTTTTACCGATTTTATCTTTTTCAAAAAGGATTGTCTTTTCACATCTCTTAGGTGTAAAAAATTAAAATTTCACAAGGTTATTAAATTAAAAACAATTTGTATAGGGTAGAAAATAATTTTCGCCAACTTATATCCACTTTCACAAATGAAGACACCATAATTCAAATGAAATAAGATCTATTGCCCTTTTACAATTTAAATACAAGAAAATGACATTTTTCAAATTTCTAATGTATAAAAATGAAGACATTTTAAAACCAAAAAATCTCTTATTTATATAACTGTAATAAACTATTTTGAAAGGACTAGAAAATTATCTCCCTCAAACTCACTTAAAACCACATGATACTCATCAAGTAAACTTCTAAACATAAGCGAAGGAATAGAATTTGGCTAATCCTTACACCCCAACCAAACCTCCAAATCTACAACATGTATCAAACAAGCCCAATGATGTACCGTGGTTTCACGGTACTTCCAACGCTTTTTCCTTAAGTTTAATGTGTGTCTAAGGCCTTTTTGTATTGCTTTTATTGTAGTTTTCGCTTTTTTTGAAGGAAATCTGTCTAGAAGGAGAACTTGGAAGATTTATGCTGAAAATTGCAGAAGTGACAACCTATGGAGCCATCGATGGTCCGTCGTGACCTCGACGGTCCGTAGGTGGACATTGCCGTACGGAGGAAAAGGCTGCTAAGGAAGTTGGGGAATTCTGACTAATTATGGGGTTACGAAGGATCTCGACGGACCGTCATAGCCATGACGGACCATCCTGCACATCCGTCAATGTCAACCGAAAGTAGCCCCAGTACCCATCTTCAAAAGATTCTAAGTATGGAAGAACGGAAGCCATCGGTGGACCGTCGTGCACGCAATGTACCGTCATCCATGTTAGTCGATGGTAATACAATGTTGGTGAAGAAAGCAGCAGAAAAAGAAGTTTAGGTATGGAACGACGGAGGGCCTCGATGGTCCGTCGTGACCTTGACGGTCTATCACTCCAGTCATCGACTCAGACGTGTTTTTGGGCTGATTTTCCTTAAATAGATTTCCCTCTTTTGTTACGACTCTATTATTATAAATACTTGTAAAAACCTAGTTTTTGGGATTAGACTCTTGGACATTTTCTATTTTATTGTTCTAAGTGTTGAATTTTGGGATTTCATGAAAATTACTTTATTTTCTGGAATCGTTTATTGCAAGTTTTTGATTAATTCAAGTAATCTTCTAAATTTTCTTCAATCCCATCAAAGTTAGTGCATGAATTCTTATCTAATTAATACGAAATGTATGACTATTAACATGGGTAACTAAACTTCATAAATAGAGTTGTGGGAACCATGGGTAAATATCAAGGTAAAACCTAGCTAAAATAACAATTCTCGAATAGTTTCTTGCATGTATAGATAATTTTTTTGTTTAGAAGTCTTTTTAACGGGTAAGCGCGTTAGAACCACCTTGTTGCTACATGCCGGATTAAGGAGGTAGAAAATAAGAAAATAATTATCAACGTAGATTTAGTATACACTATCTACTAGGTTAGTGTCGGTTGGTGCGAAGTAACTACTAAGTCAAACACCGATTATGATGCTTAATATGAGGTAAAGGTAAGTTTTAGTAAAGCATACACACGTAGTCAGACCAAGGTGCGGAGTGAAACTTCCTAGTTTCCAGACCAAGGAATTAGGGATACATAACTTACCACTTTGTATGCAAGATACTAGGAAAAGATTGTTATAGGTAGAATTACCGCGTTGTGAATCTTTGGGGAACACTTAAGCCCTAGTTACTCTCATTACTTGATAAAAATCAAATCTTTGAACCTGTTACTTATTACTTAGAAATATCTAATTACAGTTATTTTCTTAAAAAATCCCTTTTTGTTACTTATTTCTTGGAAAGGACTTGACTAAATATAAGTAATAATAGGTTAAAATTAAGTCTAAATCATTTTCCTCGTGGGATCGACCACAACCTCATAGTTGGGTTCTTTACTTGATACGACCGCTTATACTTCTTTTCGAGAAGTAAATTTGAGCGTATCAAATTTTGGCGCCGCTGCCGTGGAAAGTGGCTCTTAGATTAACTTTAAGCTTATTACCAAAGTTTAGTCAACATTTTCCTGATTTTACTTTTTATTTTTGTTTTTTTCTCTTGCAGATCTAACTTTCGTATATGCCAAGTAGCAGAGTAGAGGAGAACCCATACTCACACTGAATCCCGAACTAGAGCGTACAGTGCGCAGAATGAATCGAAATTTGGATATTCTCGATGAAGATCATAACCCAAAATATCCACCACCGGGTGATGCTTATGACCAAGTATTACGTGAAAATCGTTGGGAAGGTGAAATATGGAGGCAACCTTCTGCTCCATGCCCTCAAGAGTATTATACGGGATATAATAATATTACTGACTCTGGCGGGCCACTTGTCTTGCCTCCCCTACCACATGGCCTTACATTCGTGGTAACTAGTTGTCTGATGCAAATGCTCACCGCTAGAGGTTTGTTTTCTAGGCTACCTTCTGAGGATCCACATGCTCATATTTCCAAGGTGAGGTCGGTGTGTAAGAGTTGTGTAGGGAGGCGTGATTTGAATATGGACGTAATTGGGTTGAGAGTGTTTCCTCTCTCTCACTGATAGGAAAGCCGCTATATGGCTTACCGAACTCCCCTATAACTCAATCTACACTTGGAATCAATTGTGGGATGTGTTCTTAGCACGTTACTACCCGGTGTCGAAGAAGCTAAACCACAAAGATAGGGTGAAAAACTTTATGAAACTACCATGAGAATCAGTAAGTAGTTCTTGGGATAGGTTCAGCTCGTTCTTGAGAAGTGTCCCCAATCACCGCATCGATGATGAGTCACTGAAAGAATACTTCTATCGAGGACAGGATGATAATAATAATGTAGTATTGGATACGATAGTGGGTGGTTCTTATGGGGAGTGTGCTTATGCTGAGATTGCTGAGAAGTTGGAGAAAATCTCCCGAAATAATAAAGCTTGGAGCACTAGGAAATCAGATACTGGGAGAAACACTTTTGCACTACAATCCGCACACAACCCAGCCATAGATCAAATTCATGAGGAAATGGCTCAAATGAGTACTAATATTGGGTTGGTGTTGAAGAGTGTCATTGGGGGTGCAGAAAAGGTAAATGTGGTGAACTACTTGTCTAAACAACTACCGCCAACTGATGAGTATTACTATAAGGAGGACTCTTATGCGGTAAATGATCATACGGGGGGTTTCTTACCAAACGCCCAAGCAGGAAAATTGGCGCCAAGGTAAAGGAAACCAAGGTTGAAATTTTGTAATTACAACTAAGAGTGTCATTATGTCTGTGATGGGAATTACAATCGCGACAACAACTTCAATCGGCGTAATTATGGTAACATTAATGATAGGAGTGGGCCCTATGTTCCACCTAAAAATCGTAAAGTTGCTCCTAGGGATAGTGGAGGTAGTATGGCGCGCGTTGAGGATATGTTGCAAAAAATGATGAGAAGGTTTGATGCTAGTGATGAGCACACTAAAGAGTTGAGGAGTGACTTAGGAAGTATTAGTCAAAATTTTGATACACATGCAATCTCGATCACGCATCTTGACTTGCAAATGGACCAATTGTCTTCGACTGTGAACCCACGCCAACTAAGATCTCTTCCTAGAAATACTGTCCAAAATCCTAAAAATAATGGATATTTTATGGCATTCACAACTTGAGTTGGTAAGCAAACGATTGACCCACCGATGCCGTCTGGTGTAGAAAATGTGATAAGAGGCGATGATGAGGTAGTGGAGGTTAGTGGTGAGTTAGAAGACAAAACGGGGAAAGAAGTTGAGGTACCCCAAAAGGTGACCCCCATGCCTAGACCACCACATTCATTTCCACAGAGGTTAGTGAAAAAGACCGAGGATGCTAAATACCAGTGTTTTATTACTATATTGAAACAATTTTCCATCAATATCCCTTTGATCGAAGCTCTTGAACAAATTCCCGGTTATGAAAAGTTCATGAAGGATATGGTTATTAAGAAAATATCGGTCAGTTTTGAGGATGATGATAGAATGAAGCATTGTAGTGCTATTGCTACGAGGTCTCTAGTGCAAAAGAAAGAAGATCTGGGTGCCTTCACTATTCCATGTACAACCGGGTCATTCCATTTTGCAAAAGCATTATGTGACATTGGGGCAAGCATAAATCTCATGCCTCTGTCTATTTATAAGAAGTTGGGTTTCGGTGACCCAAAACCCACTGCGATGCGGCTACTGATAGCCGATTGAATGGTAAAGAGGCCTATTGGCATACTCCACGATGTGTTAGTAAAGGTGGAGCCAATTTTTTGGTTCTAGATTGTGAGGTTGATTTTGAGGTGCCTATTATCCTTGGGAGACAATTCCTTGCTACGGTTAGAGCCTTGGTTGATATGGAGAAAGGGAAAATGAAATTTGGGTTGAACAATGAAGAAGTGACTTTCAACGTTTGTAGGTTCATCAGACAGATTGGTGAGATCCAATCGGTATCTGTCATATCTTACAGAGTTGAAAAGTCATCTAAGGTACAAATAGAAGAGCGTCTGGGTGTAGAAGCACTAGCTGCAGTGATCATGAATTTTGATAGTGATTGTATTGAATAGTATGAGTCATTGGTCGCGACACTTGATCAAGGTGATGTTTAGTTGAAACAAAAGAAGTTGGAGTTAGATATGAAGCATCGCGAGTCTCCACACGCGAAACCATCTATAGAGGAGGATCCAAAAGTAGAACTTAAGGCTCTACCACCTCATCTAAGGTATGTATTCTTGGGAAAAGGTGACACTTTACGGTAATTATTGCATCAGATTTGAATATGCATCAAGTTGAGAGTTTTCTAGAGGTGTTAAAAAGGTTCAAAAAACCTATTGGGTGGACTATTGCGGATACTATTGGGATCCCTCCCAGGATTTGTTCATATAAAATCGAACTCATGCCCTATCATAATACAAGTATTGAGCACCAGAAACGCTTAAATCCACATATGTAAGTGGTGTTAAATGAGGAAATTATTAAGTGGTAGGATGCTGGAGTAATATATACAACCGCCGATAGTAGTTGGGTATGCCATGTTCAGTGTGTACCTATGAAAGCGGGAATGAATGTGGTCCCTAATGAGAAAAATGAGTTTGTTCCAATGAGGTCGGTGACTGGATGAAGGGTATGTATGGATTACCGTAAATTAAATGCATGGACCCAGAAGGACCATTTTCCTATGCCCTTCATGGATCAGAGGTAAGATAGACTTGCAGGAAAGGGGTGGTACTATTTTCTTGATGGCTATTCGGGTTATAATCACATTTCTATTGCACCGGAAGATCAAGAGAAAACCACCTTTACTTGTTCTTATGGGACCATCGTGTTCAAGAGAATTTCGTTTGGGTTATATAATAGACCAGCCACATTTCGGAGATGTATGATGTCAATATTCTCCGATTTGGTTGAGGACACTATTGAGGTGTTTATGGATGATTTTTCAGTGGTTGGTGACTCCTTTGAGCGGTGTTTGAGTCATTTGTATGAGGTTCTTAAGAGGTGTGAAGATTGCAACCTTTTGCTAAATTGGGGAAAATGTCACTTCGTGGTGAAACAAGGTATTGTATTGGGTCATCGCATTTTAGAGAAGGAAATAGAGGTTGATCGAGCTAAAGTTGAGGTGATAGAGCGACTTCCTCCACCTATCTCTGTAAATGGTGTGAGAAGTTTTCTTGGACATACAGGCTCTTACCGGAGGTTTATCAAGGATTTTTCAAAGATTGCACATCCTTTGTGTGCAAGTTGCTTGAAAAAGAGTGTAAGTTTCACTGTGATGAAACTTGTCTTAAGGCATTTGGTGAGTTGAACGAAAAGTTGGTTATTGCACCTATCATCATTTCTCCGTATTGGAGAAAGACTTTTGAGGTGATGGGTGATACAAGTGGGGTTGCTCTTGGTATGGTATTGAAAGAAGGTACAAAATCCTTCATCCCATTTACTATGCTAGTAAAGACCTTAATGAAGCCCAAAAGAACTACATCGTGACTGAACAAGAGATCCTTGCAGTAGTCTTTGCTTTCGAGAAATTTCGCTCCTATTTGCTTGGCACTAGAGTTATAGTACATACTAATCATTCTGCTTTGAGATATTTGATGGTAAAGAAGAATGCGAAAACGAGGTTGATTCATTGGGTATTACTATTGCAAGAATTTGACTTTGAGGTAAAAGATAGAAAAGGGACCGAAAATAAAGTTGCTGATCACTTGTCCCGATTAGAAGATAAAGTAATGAGAGAGTTGGGTGAAAAGGATGAGATTGATGATACTTTCCCTGATGAGCATGTATTGGCTGCCTCCCAAGACTTGATTCCACGGTTCGCAGATTTTGTGAATTATCTGGCTAATGATATCGTCCCACCAGACTTATCCTTTCATCAAAGGAAAAATTTCATGCATGATGTGCTTAAATTCTTTTCGGGTGAGCCATACTTATATAGGAGTTGTGCTGATGGGCTTATTCGGTGTTGTGTGCCCGAAGTTGAGATGTTGAGTGTTTTAGAGGCCTGCCATTCTTCGCCTGTAGGTGGGATCTTGCAATGTGGCTACTATTGGACAACCATCCACCAAGATGCTCATGAGTTCGTCAAGGCATGTGATAGATGCCAAAGAGATGGTGGCATTTCGCGAAAGCAAGAGCTCCTTGTAAATCCCATTTTTGTGATTGAGTTGTTTGATGTGTGGGGCATTGCCTTTATGGGACATTTTGTGAGTTCTAATGGGATTAATAACATTCTTGTGGCAGTCGATTATGTGTCTGAATAGGTTGAAGCTATTGCACTTGCGAAAAATGAAGGGAAGAGTGTCACCGTGCTCTTGAAAAAGAACATATATTCCAGATTTGGCACCCCAAGGGCTATTATTAGTGATGGGGGATCTCACTTTTGCAACAAGCTTTTTAAAGGATTTTTGGAAAAATATGGGGTTCGCCATAATGTGGCCACTCCTTACCATCCTCAAACTAGTGGGCAAGATGAGGTGTCAAATAGGGAGATAATGCAATTTTTTGCAAAAATGGTGATACTAGTAGAACATATTGGTAAAGGAGGCTTGATGATGCTCTTTGGGCCTACCGGACAGCATACACGACTCCCAAAGGTATGTCCCCATACCAACTTGTATATTGGAAGGCTTGTAACTTACCGGTCGAATTAGAGCATAAGGCCATGTAGGTACTGAAGTAGTTGAAAATGGATTGGAATGAGGCTGCGAAACAGAGGTCAAACGGGTTAAATGAGCTTGATGAATTCCGCTTAAAGGCATATGAAAGTTTAGCCCTCTACAAAGAAAAGATGAAGAAGAACCATGACCAAAAGATTGAGAAGCGAGATTTTTTGGTCGGGGATTTGGTGCTTTTGTTCAATTCTAGGTTGCATTAGTTTTCGGTCAAACTCAACTCCAAACGGACTGGTCCCTATTTGACTACCCAATTATTCCCTCATGGTGCGGTTGAGTTGGAGAACAAGGAGGGTGTGAGATTCAAGAACAACGGTCAACGAATCAAAATATGTCTAGGGCATGTTGAAATTACGAAGAAAGTGATCAAGGCATACCATCTTGATGAAGTCTGTGTAATGAAGATCCCTCCGTCGTGCCGAGATGTTAAATCAAGTGCTTATTGGGAGGCTTATTGGGAGGCAACCCAATATGTATCCTCTAGACAACTATAAGATTTTTATGATTCTCTAGGCATAGTTGCATTATTTTTACTTTTATTTATTTAATGTTCCGTCTGAATGCTATTTTCCGTTTCATTACTAGTGTTGGCTAGAGCATAGATTAGGGCCCGTGTCCAAAAAGTGTCCAGAAAATACAAAAAGATTAGCTTAATGGGTATTCAATGTGCAGGTATCAAATGACGAGAAATCTGCAAAAAAATTGGTCTGCTGCACCCATTGGAGGAACCATCGACGGACCGTCGGTGGGATCCATCATGCCCAGGTATGTCTTTCAAATTTTCAAAGTTAAGGCACCCTCGATGGACCCCCATTACGGTCCGTCGACGGGGAATCGTCGCATGTTTACCCATAGACCTGACCCTACCCGTTCGGCTGTATATTAAAAGTTTTAAACTTTTAAAATTCCCACATCTTCATTTAAACCCTCATAACTGTTTCTCTCCTCATTTACTACCATTTCTCTCCACTTCATCACCATTAATTCCCATTCCCTCATCATCTTCTGATTTCCCATATTTTCGCCAAATTCTCACAGTCCCTTTCTCTCCGAAATTCTCCCAGTTTCTTCAGTTCATTGTCGGTCGATGTTCGTGCTGGTTAGTGTTGTTGTTCAACTCCTAGAGTTCATACTCTTATTCCACTACTATATTTATCAGGTATGTTGTTCTGATCCGCTCAAATTAGCTTTTGTTAATATTACTGATTGCTATGATGTCTAACTGTTTGGGTACTTAATTTTGGACCTTGTTGCATGCTAAAACTTCCACCCAAATGTCCTAAGTCCCTAAGAACACTAAAATTGAAAGTGATGGGGGTGTATTGTTAAAAAAATATACTGTGTTTTCATGATTGTGTTCCTGACCTAGGGTTTTATGAGCTGTCAAAAATGCATTTTAAAACTAGGAAAATTCATGCCCTACGAATGATGGGATGCTAGGTAAATGTTTAGTAACCTTAGTCTTCTAAGAATACTTCAAATTAGTATGATATGGTATCAAAGTTTGGTTGCAAAACTCTGTTCCGTGAAGGTCAGAACGAGACCCCATCGACAGACCGTCATCCCTCGACGGACCATCGTTGGAGTCCGTCAACCCTACATTTCCTAATTTATTCTAAGTGTCCTTTGATGGACCACTTTAATGGAATTGCATTCCTTCGACGGTCCGTCCTGCACAACCGTCAACACTATCAGAACCTTTGTTTCTAACGTTTTTGAAATTTACTCTAAGTATCTCTCGACGGACCCTTATGACGGACCGTTGTCCCTTCAAAAGTACGTGTTGCACAACTGTCGACAATATTTTTATAAATAATTCTAAGTGTTCCTCGACGGACCCCCATGGCGGACCATTGTGCCTACGACTGACCATCGATGAGTCTGTTTTGCACTTTGTACTTCTGCACTGTCATTTCTTTTATATGCTTTATTGCTTCCTCTGGTACTAACTACTTCTCTCTGCACGTACAAATGGCACCTAAACAGGATCATGTCTTCTCAAGAGGGCGTTACAAGACAGTCTCTCCGTTGAGCCGGCTTATCATAGGCTCAAATGATAACCGTGACCCAGAGTACGTACCACTAGGCACGCCCACTCCTACCCCTGTTGTGCGCTCCACTAGAGCCACGCCCACGAGGGTAGCACCCAGCGTAGTAACTGACTCCCCGTCTAAAGAGAAGCGTATAATGAGTTGCACACCTTTTGGGTCTACTGCACAATCTAAGGGAGCATCTTGCTCCGAGGATGCTTTCGGTTCTGAGGAAGTGTCTGGTTCTGATGAGGTCTCGGGGTATGAGGAGGACTTTGCTCCCACCACCGCATCCCAGTCTGCCTCGTCTGATGAGGCTGATAGTGCGGACTCTACTCTAGAACCCCAAACTGGCGTCCCCGCCCTTGTTGTTGATCAGCCCAACCGGTGTTGTGTTGAGGGTTAATATAAAGTATACACCGACGCCAAGCTTCTGATTGACAAGGGGGTCATGACCCGAACCCTGACATTAGAGTGGTGCTTCCTTACGGGCAGTCTCCCCACCATGCCAACTATTCATGAATTATTCAAGGCATCGGTTGGAGTGGAAGGCTCGGGATGTAGACTTTTACAATAAGGAGATGGTCCGAGAGTTCTACGCCTTCTATGTGGCGACCCTTCTATCTCAGCTAGATAGGCAGGCATCCCCCGCCAAACATGCTCCTCTTGATTATGTCTGAGTCCGCGGCAAGCGGGGTGACATTTCCTAGCTGGCCATATGCATGTATCTCTATAGTGCGGATGTTGATGCCACCCGGACACCTCTCACCGCCAAGTTTGACTATTGGTGGAAGTTGATTAAAGTTTGTAGGTTCTAGCGTGAGCCGAAATTGAGAGAGACCACCAAGCGATGGATTGCACAGTACCTTTCCGTCAACGGTAAAGCTGCCGATTGGGTGCTCGATCCCATGGGGAGTATAAAGAATGCTAACTTCATCTTCACTGCCATGTTTTTGTGTCTATTGGTCCGACATCGCCTTTCCCTCAATGCTGCTGATAATATTGTCACCAGGGATCATGGAGTGCTGATGGCAGGGTTCGAGGTGGACATCACATGGCTACTACAGGCGATGATGCACGAGAGGGCTTTCAAGGTCACTACTACTTACCCTTTCCCGTGAGTGCCCGTGTGTCATATTGATGTGCTCAAGACCCCGTCTGGCAAAGTAGATATTGGCCTCGTTCGGGATGAGGCCAATGAGTTGGCTCCCAAAAGAGGTCCCCGTATAGAGGTGCAACCTCTAGGTGAGAACCTGGCAACCACAATAGAGCAGGCCTAAGGGGATAATCTGTCTAATCTGATCCTACCGACACCACTCCGGTCGAGTCTATCCCGAGTGGAAGCACTGTTCCGAGCTCCTCCCGCTCTATCCCATCTGCTACACTGGTCTCGCTATCTATGGTTTAGAAACATGAGGCCTATATGGCTACACTTCTGCACCATATCCAGCCTTGGATGCAGAGGTCTATAGCTGAGGCAGAGGAGCGCTTAGAGAGGAAGATGGCCTAGAACACTAAGTAGAAGGTCATGGAGGTCCACCAGCACTTTGACGCAGGTTCTTGCCCGACCAGCCCCTACAGTGGATATGAAGGCTCTCAAGAATGCTGTGGAGAGTCTTAAAGCAGATTTAGATACTATACTAGAGGCTCGGGTGCCAGAGTCTGAGGCCCCTACTGTAGAGCCCACTGAGGACACAGTGTTGGCTGCCTTGTTCTCCACATCCACAGTGCCACCACCTCCACCACGAGAGCGTGTCAAGAGTCACCGGACTAAAGATGAGGAGGAGTCCCAGGCTTGGAAGAAGGAGCACCATGAGTTGGAAGCTGCGAGGAGAGCGTCGTATTGATAAGGAGGCCCGCCAATTGAGGGCTATAGAGTTTGCTGGTGGGGGGTCTAGCTCCAGAGTTTACGAGGCTGGAGGAGCATTACTGCTGGTGCTGTTGTTTCTAAGGACACTAATGAGGGTATCCCGACTACAGAGGGAGCGGATTCCAGGCAACCGGACCCGCTTGCTTATTGATCGCCGGCACTTTGCACCTCAGGTTTGCTTCACCTACCACCTTATTTTATATAATTTTATGCATTGGGGACAATTGCATGTATTTTTGTTCGGGGTGGGGTAAATGGAAAGTGAGTGCTAGGGTGACGTCTGAGTAGCCCAACTCATGATCCTCTCTTGGGGTTTTCTTGCATGTGTTCTTTTTCCCCAAGAGAGTGGTTATTTTTATTGTTGAACCGGCATATTGGTATGTTTTGTACATAGTATAGAAATTGAATCTGAAGCATGATGGCTACACAAGACGATATCCTGATTTAAAGAAAATGTTGAATGACTAGGCATAGTAACTGATAAATGTGTGGCTCTAAGCATGATATAGAGATACACAACTGCATGGCCCTAAATCTAAGACTCGAACTAGGTGTTTGTTAATCTTGTAGAGTAATGAGATGTCAAGTGACTGTGAGAAAAATTTGGATAGTCCACTATTTGTACTGAGCTAGAACTTGCTTGGTTACTCCTGCTAAAAGTAAGCCGTAATATACAATGAGGAAAGGATCATAGTCCCTTGTTCAATAAATTCAATCTTTAGCCTAAATAAGAGAAAAATCGAATGAAAATAATTCCTTCTTGATCCAAATGATTTGAGCTTAAAATAGACCTTTATTTTTCACCCCAGCTGATCTTTTTCTGGGAACAATGTCTTAGCCCTAGTCCCTCCTTGGACATGTGCCTCAGCTTATGCCAAAAGCATAAGTTGAGGGTGGCTACCGTAGAAAACAACCTTGTCGTGTCCCTTACCCAACTTTGCATATTGTGTACCTTGACTCATGGCAAAGCCATGAGTGAGGAATACTCCGAAAAGTGGGGTTGAAAGAATAAAGAGAGAGAGAACAAAAGAAAATTGACTCAAGAAATGTTGAAAGTTAAGTGAATTTGTTTTTAAAATTTTGGCAAAAATACAAGAAATTAGAAGAGTCACTTATACAAAAGGAAAAGATGAAAGAATAGCAAGGTTAAAAAATTTGAGAAAAAGGGCGGAATAAAACGATAAAATGGTAGGATGCTTAGTCGTTATGTCAAGGAGGTTAACAAGTCACTAAAAATATTTAAATGTACCCTACCTAACCCTAAGCCTAAGTTACAATCTAAGAAAGTCCTATCGTGATCCTAAGAGTGCATTATGGTAAACTTAAAGCAATGAAAATAAGGTCAAGAATATGGTAACATGTATAAATGAGATGAGAAGTTTTTCTTAGAGTGAGTGTTGAAAAATAATCCAAATACTCAAACTGATATCATTGTGTGAAAAATGAGGATGTTGTTTTGAAGAGAGGACACTAGTTGCAACACTAAAAAATTGGTACCTTAGTGAGACATCAAAGAGGATAGCTGTCGGTTTGTGGTGAGTCTGTGTCATGGTCTAATCCACATGACCAAGCCTAATAGTAATAGCATGCATAAATCAATTTGAAAATAATCGGGATTGATAGCCAGATGATTGCAAAAAACTAAAATAAGGATACTTTTGTACAAACATTTTGTGGGGAGTCAAAATGAGCCGCTTGAGGACAAACAACGAATTTAAGTTGAGGGTGTTGATGTACCGTGGTTTCACGCTACTTTCAGTGCTTTTTCCTTAAGTTTACTGTGTGTTTAAGGCCTTTTTTATTGGTTTTAATGTAGTTTTCACTTTGTTTGCAGGAAATATGTCCAGAAGTAGAACGTGGGAGAATTGTGCTGAAAATTGCAGAAGTGACGACCTAAGGAACCATCGACGGTCCGTCGTGACCTCGACGTTCCATAGGTGGCCACCGTTGTACGGAGAAAAAGGATTCTAAAGGAAGTTGGGGAATTCTGACTAACTGTGGGGTTACGAAGGCTCTCAACGAACCGTCATAGCCATGACGGGCCGTCCTGCACATCCGTCAATGTTAATAGAAAGTAGCCAGTACCCACCTTTAAAGGATTCTAAGTATGGAAGAACAGAAGCCATTGGCTGACCGTCGGGCACGCAACGGATCGTCATCAATGTACATCGATGGTAACATAAAATTGGTGAAGAAATTAGCAGAAAATAAAGTTCAAGTATGGAACGATGGAGGGCCTCGACGGTCTGTCGCTCCAGTTGTCGATTCAGACGCGTTTTTTGGACATATTTTCCTGAAATATATTTCCCTCTTTTGTTAGGACTCTATTATTATAAATACTTGTAAAAACCTTGTTTTTGGGGTTAGAATCTTGGACATTTTATAGTTTTATTGTTCTAAGGGTTGAATTTTAGGATTTTGTGAAAATTACTTTATTTTCCGGAATCGGTTGTTTCAAGTTTTTGATTAATTCAAGTAATCTTCTGGATTTTCTTCAATCTCATCAAAGTAAGTGCATGAATTCTTTTCTAATTAATATGAATTGTGTGATTATTAACATGGTTAACTAAACTCCATAACTAGGATTGTGGGAACCACAGGTAAATAACAATGTAAAACCTAGCTAAAATAACAATTCTCCAATAGTGTCTTGGATGTATTGATAATTCTTTCGTTTAGAATATTTTAAACGAGTGCACGTGTTAGAACTCGCCTTGTTGCTACTTGCCGAACAAAGGAGGTAGAAAATAAGAAAAGAATTATCAACATAGATTTAGTATACACTATCTAATAGGCTTGTGTCGGTTGGTCCTTAGTAACTACTAAACCAAACATTGATTATGATGCTTAATATGAGGTAAAGGTAAGGTTTAGTAAAGCATACACACGTAAAAGGACCAAGGTGCAGAGTGAAATTTCATAGTTACAGGACCAAGGAATTAGGGATACATAACTTACCACTTTGCATGCAAGATACTAGGAAAGGATTGTTATAGCTAGAATTAGCGTGTTATGAATCTGTGGAGAATACTTAAGCCTTATTTACTCTCATTACTTGATAAAAATCAAATTCTTGAACATGTTACTTATACAATTATTGCTTAAAACCCCCCTTTTTGTTACTTGTTTCTTGGAAAGGACTTGACTAAATATAAGTAATAATAGGTTAAAGTAAAGTTTAATTCATTTTCCTCGTGGGATCGACCCCAACCTCATAGTTGCGTTCTTTACTTGATATGACCGCTTATACTTCTTTTCGAGAAGTAATTTGAGCGTATCACCCAACCTAATATTTCACAACTTATATAGAAACCATCTCAACAACACTGTAATAATTAAATATCCTCAACAACAAGGTTATCATTCATCAATCACAAATGTAATCTGCATTAGCCCAACCTAACAGTTTATAGACCACACAACTCAACACCAACACTTTAACAAATATATATCCTAAATATCAAACTCATTATTCATCAATCATAAGTTTCACAAAAAGGCACTCACACGATCAAGTTTATCAATTATGAAGATGTGCAATGCAATGAAATGCAATGTTAAGTATAATAACTCTTTGTGAATTGATTTAAGTAACAATACAATCATAATAAAGCATCAACAATGAATCAACAAGCCTGTCAAAACCATTCTCAACACATTACACACCAACAATTACTCATAGTGCTTTTCATAACCCTTTTTTCATCGTTAGAATTATTCAACATGGAAAAGTCAACCCATCACTGATTCCATTACTCCCAACACTTTCCACAAGGAAATACACGATTCTATGCACTTAACAAAGGTTTAGAAGTCCACTTGCCTCAAATAACCGAATAATCACTTCGGGACTTAAGTCTTCCCTTTTTGTTGAGCTTTCGAAACAATGGAATCTATTCAAGTACATATTCCCATAAGATTTCAATACTATCAAGACCCACATTACTATGTATTTAGCCTTGCCTAAAAATTCACTACAAAAATTATGACCAAGTTCGTAAATCTTGATGCTAATTAACATTTCAACTATTATATTTTCCATGTTTCAAGTCTAGAATTAATTCTTAATTCTTCCAATATTATAATCTAACGGTATTGACATAATACCATCTCGGGGTAAAAAGGTTGGAAAACTTTAAGGAGAAACAGAGGGTTGAAGGTTAAGAACTATATGCTGAAGTCTTTTCTATTTTTCAGGATATGAAATCACAAGAAAGTACAACTTTATACAGACAAAATACAAACTACTAAGTAAGTTAATGATCACTACTTCCATTGATTAAACAACTAATTACTAACCAAAACACAACTAGAAAGTACTACACCATGATCTACATATTGACTAACGTAGCCCAAGAATATAGGACTAATCTCTTTATCCCTTAACTTTGTGCCCGTATAAGTATAGCTATTGGAGAATCCATGTAAAGTCTAAAAAGAATGGACCTACATTAGGTAAGTGGGGACCCCTCATTTAGCAGGGGTTAATACTGGGATACCATGTCTAGATCTCATGGTCTATGACGGTTAAAGGTAGCCCCCAACAAATAAACATAATGAACTAAGTCTTCTAAAGGGTGTACTATTTATGGTAGGTGGTGGAATGGGACGCTATCTATCCATTGCACAAGTAGGCATTTGGAGGGACTCTTTGTGTTTCCTTATATGAAAATTAATGAATGGGTCATTATGTGATGTAAATTAAGTAATGTGACTTTATGTCTAATGTTAAGGAAGCATGTTAATGTTATGTCTTGTATGATGAAAGTTATGTGTATAATGAATGTGATGTGCCTAGTCTAAGGGAATTCTTAAAGAGCACTAGGGTGGGAGTAGTAGTATGGGATGCTACTTTCACATTGCATTAACTGTAACTTGGGGGTTGTTTCGGAGGATAGTCTTTATGTGATGTTTCTAAATGCATGTATGTTCTTCTAGTACCTTAGAAATAAATGTTGACTTGTGAAATGAGATGAAGCATGCCTATCCTTGGTAGCCTTAAGAATCACTTAGGTGTGTATTGAAGACATTTTATGGGCGGTTTCTCCATGTCTTACCATAGTGAGTCTTAGGATAAATTTGGATAGGAATAGTTTCTATGATGGATGAATTCACTTTAATGTGTAATCCTATGTTAAAATTATGGAAGTTTTACTTTATTAGCTAAATTATGATCTATTTGATGTTTTGTGATTATATTCATGAAGGTCTTGCGAAAATAGCATGAAAGGTTTATTTCAACTAAAATGTACTATTTTGCATTATTTTGCATAGTGCAATATTCAGTACAATGTTTGTACTAACCCCATACTTTTCTAAACTCTACAAGTATAGGTTGAAAGAAAGTGAAGATTCTTAGAAGGCAAAGCTTGAGAAGTTGAATCTCTCAAGACTTCGTATGTCCTCATATATTCGATGGCATAATCTATTTTTCTTTAGTTTCTTTTTTAGGACTTGTATAAGACTTATGATGTATTTAAATGGTCGTGACCCTAAGATATTTAAGATGTGTCTTATGTTTGCTTGTGACAATGAGACTTATTCCTTATCTTTTATAAAAGAAGTTTCTTATTATTATTGTTGTGAAAAGTTTTAGTTTTTCCCTACTTTACATATCTTATGTAATGAATGATAGATAAGAGGATTATATAAGACTCTGAAGGGTCAAGTACGCCTTGTGACGACTCAAGAGTGCTCCTTTCTTCTAGAGTGTACTTGTGGGTCATTAAACCTCCTCAAATTACAACCTTCATAGATATCAGTGCAACTTAGAAATTCTATAATACACAACACACGAGCTCAATATTCACTGATCAAACTTCAGAATTCAACAATCTAGAGAATCAAATAGGCCAATTTCAATGACAAGTACTTCAGCCACACATAACAGGTACATCATTATCGAGAACCAAGTAATTCATGCATAATTGTTAATACACCCATTGACAGTAATCAATCTCCTGCCGGAACTATTTTGCATCGTCTTTATATCACTAGCAGGAACCATTTCCCCTCATCTTTATAACCATTGCGCAAAATGACTTGGCATATTAACACTCACCGTTAATGAACTTTCCAAAATCATACTAACACCGACAACAACCTTGTCATGATAACACTTGTTAGTGGAGACCTTGGCCTCATAATCATTACATGTCTGATCACGGTGTTCAACGATCAAGGCATGGAACTAATATCGCACTACATAGAAGATACAATAGTTACATAATTCAAGTCCATAATTATACTTTCGAGCATAATATCAAATAGTGAATAAGGTTACACTATGCAAAAACACATCATAATGTTCAACACAGTTTTTTTTCATTTCAACCCCTTGTTGGTTCATTTAGAAATAACAAGTTGCCAGTTTGACCATTCATCTCACCTTTATTACTCAGAACTGGAAAACAATAAAGGAAACATATGAATTCAATTAGATTACAAGGTTTAAGAAGTCACTTTCCTTAACTTAATGAACAATCACTTCAATAGATGAGTCTTCCCCTTCCGAACAACTTCCAAACACACATAATTGATGCACAAGATCACAAAATTTCCGAAAACAACAATACCAACATCAATCCTCTTGATATGTGTGTCAATAACTTCAAAACCCCATTCTAAAATTAATGTTGGAATCTAAAACTTTATACCGAAAAAAATGTTTAATACTTTTCAAACTCATTAGTTAAAATAATTTCTGAAAAGAAATCAACAACCTTTAGAATCACCATTTTAGTTAAGAACTTGTGTTCTTGAAAAACCTTGACAATAGCCAAAAAAATCTCACATTTTAATGTAAAATTCATAATTAATTAATGGAAAATTAAGGTTTAGGATCAAGAAAACTTATCCAAAGATCTAGAACATAATTTCCTTTCAAAATCACCACCATTGGACCCCAAATCTCAAAAATGGTTAAATGGGGCTTAAACCCCGAAAATGGAAGCAAAAACCCTCTTGCTGTCACAAAAGACACCACCAAGCAAAAAATTACGGTGCCTCTTAAGCGACATGCCAATAACTTTAATCAAGGTCACTTAAGCGGATAACTTTTGGAAAAGCAAAGCCAGCAGGCCATAACAACTCTAGTATATTCTGATTAGAAGGACCCTCGAGATTTGATCTAAACCCCGAACACACAAAAAACATATAGAAATCATTATACTTGTTGTTACTAACTCATGAACCAATAAAGCACTAATCTGATGTCTCATTTACCCAATGTCTGTGAAAACCACAAAAAACTAACTAAATGCCTAAAAAGGCTAAAACAAGATTAGGTCCTCTCATAAATCAACCAAGACCTCACTGACAACTAATATCATCACCCTGAATCTAGAGGAACTCTTGAAATTCTGCTTCTAGCATCCAAAGTGTAAAATCTCGTAACTCGTAATGGCCAAAAATAAGATAACAAACTAAAATTTGTTACTTTTGGAATGAAAAGGAAAATCAAGAAAATATCCTAAGTTTAAAAAGTGATTTTTTGTCATTTTTAAACAGTCATAACTTCTAGTTCAGAATGAGTTAGAGGTATTTCTTGTTATGGTTGGAAAGCCCTTGGAAAGACATTTACGGCACCGAGTTTGTGAAATTATAATATAGTATGAGGGATATACGTCTTTCTTAAGTTGAGTTGTTGAATTAAAGAAAGTCCAATCCAGATATAAAGAAGGGCAAACTAGTCTAATCACCTAAATATTTCCTGATTCGTTTTAAAGGTGAAATTAGGGTGAAAATAAGCCCTAAGTTAATTTTTGAAAAATTTCTCACTCTTAGGACTTGGGAGAAAATAGAAGATAAGAAGAAGAAGAAGAGAGAAAGATCAAGATTTTGCCAATAATGTAAAGGGATTCTAGTGGGATTTGAAGTGAGTTCTTGATAAATCTTATCGAATCTCTTCTATATGAGTTGATTGAATACCCATTGATTTTAACTTATGTTTCCGAGGTTGTTTTAAGTAGGATTTGTTGGGTATTGATAGAATGGATATTCCTAAGGTTTGGACATTTGATAATTGAGGTTTAGACATATTAGAATTAGAAAATGAGATGAAAAATTCGTCAGACGCACCTTGGCCAGCCAAGCACGTCGCGCCTGCAGTGCGCCACAAAGTTACTTCGTCAACTTGGGTCTAGCGCGGCGCGCCACCTGTGCGCCCAACCCAACGTTTTTCTTCCAGTTTTCCTAGTTTATTCCTTTTAACTCCTTCCAAGGTACAGTTACACCTTCAAGTGCTTCTAATTACCTCAAATGATTTCTAAAAACCTAGAGATCATTAGAGAACTTAACCAATAACCTTGAATCCATAATTCAATTCAAGTAAAGTCAAGAACAAAGTCAACGAAGTTAAAAGTAAAGTCTGAAGTTAAGAAGTAAATTAAAGTAAAGTCTTAATGGTTTTCAACAGTGTTATTTAAACATTTTAACTTTGTTTGTAGACTAAAGTTTAAATCTATGTAAAGAGTAAGTTGAAGTTCTTTTCTCCAAAGTATATGTGGACTAAGTATTCCCAAAGATACTTCAAATGTTTTCCACGTTTAAACAAGTAAGAAAACTTTGATTTCCAAGGAGCCTTAGGGTGAATTTTCAGAACAGAACTGTAGCTTTCTAAAAGAAGCAAGCAGGGAAACTAAGATTTCAAAAATATCTTTTAAGCTAAGTATTTTGAACAGTAATCTCAAACCACATAAACAATAAATTTTTAAAACATAAGAGACAACTTATTTTTTGGAGTAGTATTGAGCACCGATATGGATGAGAGTTCAACAAACTCAAAGCCCCCATAAACCATATATCAACCATGGGTAGAATAAGGGTCATACATTTTAGTTGAACCCTTTTTAGAGTAGACTAGTGGATCTATTAGGCAGTTCAGGTCTTATATCTTTGGCTGGGTATAAGTGCTCTAGCAGCGTGAGGTAGATCGTTGTATCATCACTATAGCTCTTATGTGATGGTTGTCGGTTAGAGAAACTCCCACAACAACTATTGTATTTTTATATACATTAGTTTATTTGTAATTTATATACATCTCAGAGTTAATTGTATCCTTGTATACATTCAGAGTTTACAACATGTTTTCAGATTCATTTTCTTTATATTGCATTTACTTTTGAATTAATATATATTGAAATGAGTTAGTTTTTCATGAGTTGAGAAGAGAAAAGGTAAGTATTCCTTCTTACTCCTTTTTTCAAACGTAAGTGTCATTAGCATTCTAACCTGCATACTTGTACATTCAATATACTAATGTCAGTTGGCCTAATCATATCGTGATGCAGACGCACGTAAATAGGATAAGCATTCAGCGTATCGTTGATTGAGTGAGCAGCTCAGGAATGAGTTACCCAATGCTTCTGAAGCGCAACCTCAAGGAAAGTTACCAACGCTGAGTAATGTGAGGCTATTAGGATGCTGAGTCAAGCTGTGACTAACAAGGCTAATCAGCACTAATGAGCTCGACAAGAATGGGCTGACACTTTGATGATTCAGGAATTATTGAGGATGAATCCCCAAGCTTGACTGGTTCGAACACTACTAAAGACCCAGAGAACTTTGCTGAGGAACTGAAAAAAGTGTTTGAGGTGATGCAAGTTGCTGACACAGAGAAAGTTGAGCTAGTTGCTTATCAACTCAAAGGCATTTCTAGAACTTTGTTTGATCAGTGGAAAGAGGGTAGAGATGAAGATGCACCACCTTCAAGTAGGGCTTGTTTTGAAGGGGCCTTCTTGGAGTGTTTCTTTCCTAGACAACTAAGAGAGGCCAAGGTATGTGAGTTACTCACCCTTAAGCAGGATTCGCTAACTGTGCAGGAGTATGGGTTAAATTCATTGAATTGTCTCTTTTTGCTATGGAGATGGTTAAGGACATGAGGAGTAGGATGAGTTTTTTCGTTGTCGGATCAGGTCGCTCTTCGACCAAAGAGGGTCGGGCTACAATGCTTAATGCAGACACGGAAATTTTGAGGATGATGATCTATGTACAACAGGTAGAAGAGGAAAAGTAGAGGGACCAAGAGGAGTACAAAAACAACAAAGCCAATATTGGGGATGAGTCTGGGCAGCACAAAGGTGGTTCAAATTGTCCACAATTTCAGAAACAAAAGGGGCCTGCACAGTCATCTGATAGTGCACCTGCACCCTGAGACAAAGTTGAGCATCATGGTTAGAACTCCCGAGCTAAGCCTCCATACTCACAAGGTAGTGTGGTGCATGGAGGTAGTAAGCCTCCATCCTGCAGCAAGTGTGGTAGATTACTCCGGTGTTTCATTTGAGGGCTCCACGATTTGCTTCAAATATGGTCAGATAGGGCATTCCATAAGGGAGTTTCCAATTAACAAGCTTGGTTGTAGTAATGGGGCAAAAAGAGCTCAAGCTTCATCAATTTCTCCACCATAAAGGGTTGCACCTAAAGGAGCTGCTTTTGGTGCTGGTGGAGGAACAAACCGCTTGTATGCTCTCTATAATGGTCACCAAGAACATGAGAATTCGCTAGACATTGTCACTAGTATTATTCAATTCTTTGACTTTACTATTTATGCATTTTTAGACCCAAGAGCGAGTTTATCTTGTGTAACTCCATATGTTTCCATGAACTTTGATATTATTACTGAGAAACATAGTGAACCATTGAATGTTTCTACCCCTTTTGGATAATCTATTCTAGGGGAGAGGGTCTATAGTGTTTGTCCTATTTCCATCAATCACAAGAACACTATGACTGATTTAGTTGAGTTAGACATGGTAGACTTCGATGTCATTCATGGTACGGACTGACTTCATGCCTGTTATGCATCAGTTGATTGTAGAACTCGAGTACTCAAGTTTCTGTTTCCAAATGAGCCAGTCATAGAAAGAAAGTTAGTTCAGCAATGTCTAAGGGTTGATTCAATGTTTCGATACAATATCCTTCTTTGCAACCAAATCATGAATAAAATGGAAGCGAACATCAATGTTCTTTTTTATACTATGAAAAATTAGATTCTTTGTCATGTAGATTGATGCTTTATTATTGCAATATATCTATGTTGCACTTTTGTGCTTAGGCTGAAGTTCTGCTACCATGCTTCTTAGACAGATAGATGGATTAGGTAGTTGTAGCTTACTTTTTTTAGCTCCAATATATTACTCCTGACCCAAGAGTAAAAAATATATGCTGAAATGCTTCGTGTATAATACAATGAATCAGTTCTGTAATTTTCAAGAACCCACATAATCTGAAGTTAGACACTTGTGAATACCAAATCCCATATTCCATATTTCCAACGACAAAATACAGAACTCTTTTTGTTGCTCCAAAATGAACCTTTGAAGGTTGTTGCATAAACTAGCATATGACACCACCTAAGAATGAAATATTGGGGTGAGTATGGCATAGGTAAATTAAATGTCCAACCATTCTTCTGAAACTTCTAGCATCATCCATCTTTGCTCCATTTTTAAGCGGCAGGTTTTCACCAACATTCATAAGTGTGGTAGAAGGCTTCCAATTAAGCAAACTAAATATGAGAATATTTTGCCATATTTCCTTTGTTAAAGAAACATTCAATCTTTAGCTTGATGGACTTCAAGGCCAATAATACGATAACCCCATATCTTACATCTCAAACTCGTTCAGCATTTGTTTCATCACCGTTCTTTATATACCTTTTGTTTGTGCTATGTTGACCTCTTCTTGTATGTCTCCATTGAGAAATGCCGACCGAACATCAAATTGATAAACTAGTTATTGTGACTATGCAACCAACGCTCGAGCAAGTCTAGCAGTTTCAAATCGAGCAACAAGATAAATTGTTTCTTCGAAATCAATACTATATTGTTGTGCATATACTTTTTCCAAAAAACGAGCTTTATGCTTGTGCAGGTCCCATTCTCTGCTACTCTTCCATTTTAGTTGCTTCTCTATAATGTGTAGGATCTGACGTTGCAAAATAGAATTGACATGTTGTATACATATCATTGGCATACTTGGCATTCAGCTTTTTGAGCCTTGTTATATTCTTAATGGAATTGGCTCATCTAAAGAATCTTCAAGAGTAGTAGATGAAGAATTTCTGCTCCCTGAAGTTGAAGAAAATAAATATTGATAAGTGGTACTAGATTTGGCTGCTGAAGCTGTTGGAGGTTGCTGCTGAATTGCATCAAAAGTGATTCCAGTAGGCATAGGAATCTGTTCTTGCATCTTACGTCAAAAGTGATTCCATTAGGCATAGGAATCTGTTCTTGCATCTTATCGTTGCTTCCACTCCAATTCCAACTTCCCATTTCATCAAATAATACATCCCTTCTAATTAAATCTTTCTACTAAGAGAGTTATACAGTCTATATGCTTTAGATTGTGTGCGGTACCAATAAAATCACAATTTTCAGATTTTTCATCCAACTTATGACGAAATTGGTAATTTACCAAGCACAAGTAGTTCAAAGAAAATTCATAAATAACATACAAATGGTTTTCTACCCTTCCAAGATTCAAATAGAGTTTTATACAGCCCAAAATTGAATTGGAAGTCCCTTCGCTTGTAACATGATTCTTGCCATCTCCGCCACTGTGCTTTTTTTTTGCTCAACAACACCATTTTTCTCCGAAGTATAAGGTGTAGTTAGCTCCACATCAATGTCATTTTCCTCATAAAAAATATTACTCCTTGGACAAGAATTCACGGCCTATATCTGTTCGAAATATTTTTATGCACAGACCATTGATCTGGGCTTTAAAGTACTTGAATTATGAAATGTTTCTGGTTTGGTATCTAACAAATAGACCCATGCCATGCAACTACAATCATATGTAAATAGGAGAAAATAATAATACCCACTAAAAAATGTAATATGCATAGGTCCATATAAATCAGCATGTATTAATTCAAGACAATTTGAAGCCCTCCAAGCTTTTGCAACAGGAGAAGACTTCCAAGTTTATTTTCCATAAATGCACCCTTTAAAAAATACAATAGAATCAATTTTTGGTAGTTCAAGAACCATACCTTTGTCAACTAGAAATTTCAGGCCCTTTATATTGAAGTTACCATACCTCAAATGCCACAACTTCGACTCATCAGTTTCACTTGAAACAAGCGTACAACTTTCCATGTTGGAAACATAGAGCAAAAATATCTTGTTTGACATCATGGTGATGCGAACCTTTTTGCCTAAATTATTGTTTGTAATGACACAAGCATCGTCATCAAACCAAAGAGAATTCCCATTGGACATTGGTTGTCCAACACTAAAGAACCTGTATCCTAAATTAGATACAAACTGAACGATGTCCAACATTTTTACTATGTCATGGCTAGAGACAATACCCACAGTGCCTTTTCCTTCAACCTGCATCTCTTTTGCGTTGACAAGCTTCACCTATTTCTTTTGCATCTCATCTAGCACTTGGAATAAAGATTTGGTGCTTGTCATATTATTTGAAAAAACACTATCTACGAACCATACATCAATTCGCTTGTGATCTGTCACAATGCAAGCCAGAAAGAGATAATTCTTTACCTTAATTTTCTATTGTTGCAAAGTTTATTTTCTAATATTTATACAAACAATCAGTCTTTATATGCCTGTAGTGCTGATAATGATGACATTGAATGCAATTCTTTGTGTTACTTTTCTCATTGGACGGCCTATGCCCATCATTCCTTCCTCAGACTATTCCATAGCCATGACCTCGACCACTATGGAATCCACTTCTTTCTGGACCTCTGCTTGCAAGACCACTGTTCTCACCATATTTGGTTGTTGCTTCCTTCACCTGTAATGCTTTATCTTAATTATTTTCAATAGATCGATTGAGTCTCACCTCATGGCCTTGAAGAGATCCCATCAAATCATCAAAGGAAAAAACTTATAGATCCTTAGACTCTTCTACAGAAGCAACTACATGATCAAAAAATGATGTCAAGCTTCGCTGTATCTTTTCTATAATCGTTTGATCAGTAATTTTCCGGTTATATGATCGAATTTTGCTAATAATTGCCACTGCTCTGGACAAGAAATTAGCAATTGATTCTCCATTTTTCATCATCAAGATTTTAAAGTTACACTGAAGTGATTGCAAACTCACTACAATTACCTTTGAATCACCTTGAAACTCCTTCTGTAGAATGTACCAAGCTTGCTTTGATGTGGTTGTTGTTGCAATCCATGAAAAGTGGCTATCATAAATTGCCTACTGGATAAAACCAGTGCTTTGGCATCTTCTTTATTACTGTATTGCAGTCTATTTTCTTCGTCAGTATGTGCAAATCCTCGTTCTACCAACTCCCAAAAGATTTTGACATTTTAGTATTATTTTCATATGAATACTCTAGAATTCGTAGTTTTCTCCCTTGAAGATGGGAATGAGTGGTTATTCTAAATGCATTGCCATTAATTGACATGACTCTGATACCAACGGCTTTGGCATAAATAGAAAGGAAAACCTTAGAAGAATCAAAGGTTAAAAGGTTATGAGAATTGTATGTTGAAGCTTTTCTATTTTTCAGTATATGAAATCACACGAAAGTAAAACTTTCTAATGACTTAAAATAACAAACTATTAAGTCACTAACTGACCACTAATTTCATTAATTAAACAAGTAATTACTAATAAAAACACAACTAGAAAGAGTGAATCACCGTATTTGCTAACAACTAGCACAGAATATAGGACACTACTAACAAACTTAATTAACATGGTCATACTTTGAATCAGTAATCAA
The DNA here is from genome assembly GCF_001406875.1 of Solanum pennellii. Taxonomy (NCBI): domain Eukaryota; kingdom Viridiplantae; phylum Streptophyta; class Magnoliopsida; order Solanales; family Solanaceae; genus Solanum; species Solanum pennellii. The sequence continues at coordinate 17,320,258 of NC_028637.1, read as the reverse complement.
TAAATCATAAACCAAATATTTAATTACGTATACCAATATAACAAAACTTGAAATTTAATATGGTAAATCAAAGAAACAGTGAAGCAAATTACAAATAAAATTAACGAGAACACTTACGGTTTCAAAACCTTATATTGAGGATCCATACATTTCTATTAATTAATATATTATAATGGATTAATTATGACCTTAATCATTGCATAATCATTTTTTTAACACCATTGTTCTCTATTTTTAAAAGGGACATGTAGATTAAGTTATTTCATTCTTCTAAATCAAAAACCACTTAATTGTTTCCTAGTTTCCATTACATGGACCTATTAAAATATAAAGTAATTAATTACACAACTCAATAGTGCAGTAATCAATTCTACAATAGAGTAATCTCAATGTGTGACTACTTGAAATTAAGATATATCCCTTCAATACGTATAAATTGACTAAGTATTCATGGCATCGAAGTGTAATTCTAGAGTAGGATTAATTTGACCTTGCAATGATGAAAACATTTGGCAGTGGTGATAGTAATTCGTGGCATCGGAAAGAGAACCTCAGCAAAGCAAGACAATAATTTTGTAGAAAATAAGACCTTCAATACACATGGTCCAAACGGTATAGAGTCTTAAACAAGTTTCAAACTTAGATCATCATTATCAACTAAATTAATTATCTAACCATTACCCATCAATTAATTGAGTATAGTTATTGAATAGTTTAAAATTTTCAACCAACTTCATTGACCAATCATTAATGACTCGGAAAAACTATCGGGAGGGGTAAAATGATAATTTTATAAAAAAAATCAAAATTGACCTTACGGATCATGACAAAAAAGGTACCTACATTCCATCATTAATTTCATATAGTTCAACTGATAAAGCACTCAGACAAAAACAGATCTAAAGTAGTACAATCTAGACATATAGGTTTTAAAATTTGTTTGTAGAAACACACATGGAAACAAGAAAATGAGATATCTTGTCTTGTTACACTATTTCAATGAAAGAAAATATTTTGTTCTGATCTCTTATATATAAGAGAAGAAAAAAATCTTATAAAAGGACATAAAATTATTTTTTCATCAAAGACTAAAAAAGACAAAATTTATGACCACAATTTAAAAATCTATCTCGAAGTTCAAACTGTGCCATATAGATCAAATATTAAAAATGAAAATGTTGAGTTGATTTCAAAGAAAGACTGCTTTTGTCTATTCAACCTAATAATTATGTTTCTACTGTCACGCCAAAATCAAGCTAAAAAGTGTGTACCATGTGACTTTTTATATATCTGTCTTATTATGACGTCTCGATTTACTCGATAATGTTTGAAACTAAAGCATGATTATTATTACTTTGATAAGAAAAATAGTCTCATCCTATCCATTTCAAGAATGAATTTACATTTAGTGAGAAGTGTACAGAATTGACCTAATGCAACTAATCTAATTAATGAAGAAAATGAGTTCAAATTGATGTTTGATATAAGAAAAAAATGCAATGAGTAACTCTAGTGAAATTTCTATGTCAAGGTCGTCAGGATAAGTTAAGGGAGCTAAGACGTAATAGCTTCATGTAAATAATTTAGCTTTTCAGAAAATTTTCAAATGAACTAATTAACAGAAATCTTTCAATTACTTATTTTACGATTTATGTCAAACTATATTGAACATTTTTGTTGCATTAGAAATATATTGTCTAAACATTTTTTATAACCCAAGGTTGTTTATATTGCAAAAGTATTCACTTTTACATAATATTTTTTTAGAAAATCTTTACAAAGAATACAACAAAAACAACTCCACATCATCAATATACACATCATACTTATTCATATGTCTCCAATTGATTAGTTCAACAACCACAAAATATATGGTGTAATTTTACAAAAAGAGATTGGAGAAGATAAACCTATGGAAACTTGAACATATATGGAGTTGCATGCCTTTTGTTTTCCTTAATGATGGATGGGGTCGCTTTCCTTCGGTGGCGGCTTAAGAATGTTTGTCGAAGAATTTGGACCTTTTATTTCCATGGATTCCTTGTCATAAGGCAAAGCAGCTTCATCCGCAGTGGCAAAACATCCCAACCAATGTCGTTTATTCATTCTTATATCTCGAATATCTGCAACACAGCTTCCCCATTTTCGTTGTCTAACTCCTCCGTACTTCTTTACATTTTCTTGGTGCGGTTTTGTATCTTTTTTATTTGTGGAGGATACCATCTTTGAAGTGACCTTGGTCTTTCCATTTTTTATGATATTTCTTTACAAATCCTTTTTGTCGTTTGGACTTCTCTCCTTGATGATTTTCCTCCTCATCACTAGATAGGTATGTAGCGTCATAGTCCGTTATGTAAATACATATAACACGTGCCAAGACCACAGAACAATCGCCAATTAGATTGTTTTTTTTAATCTGGCAACTCTTGAGGATTTTTTTACTACCTCATTTTCGTGAAGCTCATCTGAAATCCATTGCTTCAGGAAAGAGAACAAACAAAAAAGCACAATAAGTCCGTTAAATCAGGCATGTATATATATGCTTCATCAATAATCAGATTATTTTTATTTATTTACTCTATATGTAAACTTAATTATCTGATTTTGACCTAGCACATAAAGTTTCAGACTTTTCTCATTATTATCACTCAAGTAATTACGTGCATATTACCCGCCAATTAATTAAATATAATTATTGAATAGTTCAAAATTTTCAACCAACTTCCCCTACAAATCATAAATGATCCATGTCTCATGAAAGGATGTCCTTGACAATAAATTCATGTCCAAGTGACTCTAACACTTTATACTTTTCAAAAATTATATGGTAGGTTAGGTGAGTATAGATCTTTCACCACAAATATACCTATTAGACTTCTATCACCTTACCTTTACCCTCAAAGTCCTATTGATTCAACATTCTTGACTACAAGCCTTACATTCAAGCCTACAATCATCAATTACCACTAAATTCTGAGGCATTCTAATCACATTATTTATTACCATGTGAATCTAGTCATAATTCAGCAAAAGGTTCAAATTCTATGCTTTACAAGTTAAGATCTATCATACATAATAAAGTCTAGTTTAATTCATGTCTATATGTTCCCCAATCTTGAACCATTACAACACATGGCATTAATTTAAGAAAATAAATTCTAATTCTTCAATTTCACCTTTCCTGGCATAAACTCCCAAAATATAAAATTCATCAAATAGACTAGGGTTTACCATTGAAATCACATAAATTCATCATAATATCATAATTAGATGTCAACTGAATCATAATTAAGTATCATCAACTTGATTGGAATCAAAGTTTAACACTACCCATAATGTAGGAAGAAACCCTAGCTAGAATTGCTTTTTGACTTCGCAATTGGGTATAACTTTGGGGATCTATGAGTGGAATAACCATAGATGAATACGATAACTTACCTTAATTCAAATTCCTAACAGAAGATTGAAACAATGGAGGAAATCTGCCCATCTTAGTTCTCTTCTTTTTCACTTCTAGAGAGTGAATTATTTGGATAGAATTTTGGCTCGTTTTGAGGTATTGGAAGAATGATTTAATTCACTAAGTTTAGGGGTCTATTAGTCATACTAGTTTCAAGGCACGTGTGTTGCATGTATATATCACATATATATAGTATACGATGTTATAAAATAGAGTTAGTAGTACTAAATTAATATTTTTAGTAAATAATTATAATTGAAGGAACATACAACCAATGTTTTAGATGATTAATGCATATTGTCATAGAGTTAATTGAATTTTGAGATCATATTGACCAGATATCATTTAAATATTTCAAAATTCATTCAGAATTTAAATATGGTGAGAAAGTGACATTCTTTAGTAGTAGTATTTTTACATCACCCAATCTTGGAAACAAATCTAATCAACGAATTTATTTCTTTAAAAATATAAAAGGCTTTCTTCTTGAGGTTATGAACATAAATGATGGACCTCATTTAAGTATAATTATTCTGTGAAAATTTACACTTGAAATTTAATATGTGCATGATATTTATAAGGATTACCATAAACATTTCAATTATTTTATCGTAATGCATAATCTATTATTTACAAAATATTATTACTCAATTAATATTTGAGAAAGAGTATCATAAAGAGGTAACCAAAAAAAGGTACTTTTTGTTATAATGGATGATGGTTAAATAGGCGCTAGAGTGTATGTAAAATATTTAGCTTGACCAACACTTTGTTGTACACATACATTTTAGTACCATAATTTAATCTTAATGTATGAACATCACCTTTGGTAAAAAATATTTTATTTCATTAATTTTCTTCCTTATCTTTGTAGAATTGTAGTCTTTTTATTTTTTATGCCACATACATATTATATAGTTGTTGTGTAATGAGAGTATCTAGTATCTTTTAGAAATTTTATCGTGATGCAAAAAGTTTACCTTTTTCAATAATTAAAGTTAATTGATGAATAAAATTTACAGTGTTCTTTATAGAATCCTTAATTCGATTTAAGAATATTTTATTTTCTTGTCTATTTTTATATGGCTATCAAGGAGTACATCTTGTGACATAACATTTTCTAAAATTTAAATTAGCACAAAATAACAGGAAATTCATACTTAAAAGGGAAAATGCACAAGTATCCCCTCAACCTATGTCCGAAATTCCAGAGACACACTTATACTATACTTAGGTCCTATTACCCCCTCTGAACTTATTTTATAAGTAATTTTCTACCCCTTTTTGGCCTACGTGGCACTAGCTTGAAAAAAATCAACCAGCGTTGGACCCACAAGATAGTGTCACGTAGGTCGAAAAGGGGTAAAAAATTATTCATAAAATAAGTTCACGGGGGAAATAGGACCTTAGTGTAGTATAATTGTGTCTCTGAGATTTTGGGCATAGGTTGATGGGGTACTTGTGCATTATCCCTACTTAACAATTGCATACTCAATAAAAATATAAAAGACAAAAAAAACATCTAGATATAGCCGATGAAGAAGGAAGACGAAAAATATATGTTCATGCTACATTCTTTATAGTGTTCCATTTGATTGAAATATTTTCCCAAAAACACGTTGCTTTCTCCGTTCATTTTTACTTACATATATATTAAAGAATAATACATTATGATCATGATTATATTATCATATTATTAGTGAAAAAGAAAATTTATTTCTGAAATAGTGGATAAAACATCAAAACTAATAATTCAATGGAATACGTTAATGACCGTTGTTTTAATAAAATTAAAATGAAACTCCTTTGTTTGAGTGTGAAAGAATAACAAATGAAAAAAAACAAAATAAGAAATATATCACCAAATCATGTGAGTTTTTCACATTTGTTTATTATTAGTGTCTTTTCCACAACTTTTCATCACTATTAACTCATCAAAATCGTAAGCAAAAATATGAGTGTGAATTGATGAATGATTTGCTACAATTGGTTCACAGACTTTTTCTTATATGGTACCTCGAATTTCTTTGAATTTTTAACTTAATAAACTGTTCCTAATAACTCTTTAGATTTTTTAAGAAGAAGAATAATAGAAAACTTTTTAAAAAATTCGTAGTTTAAAAGTGAGAGGAACCACTCTATTTATAGGTAACAAATAGTAGTATGAATAGGTAATAATTGTGTCTTATCAGAAAATTTATAACCTTACGAAAAATTCGTTGCTCATCGGGAAAGTCACAACTAATCAGAAAAGGAACAACCCTTTGGAAAAGGCACAAGTCTATGGAAAAATCACAACGCTTCGAAAAAGTCACAACTCATCAAAAAAGTCACAACCCGTCAAAAAAGTCACAACCTTTTGAAAAAAACACAACCCTTTAACGTGAAAAGGTATTTACTTTTAATATTATTAAATTAATTGATAAAATCAATAGATTTTTTATTGGGGGTATTATAGTAATTTAACATTCAAGTTTTGAGAGTTCATGCTTTTAAAAACTAAACTCTAAATTTGACCCCATTCAAAAAACAAAACCATCCACGGACCGTGGATGGGTCTGTATAACGTGCTGCACCCTCTTGGGTAGTGAACTGAGGCTAAAAATTACAGAAAACTGCAGGACATGGCCTATGACCTCAACCCACGGGGGGTGGGTCCATATACTAGTCAAAGGTGGCTGATTTTTTACAGCTTTGGGAGCTGTTATAAGGGTCCTCTCAAGGACCCCTTGGGTAGTCCTTGGTGGTCATACCTTGACTCCCTAACCCTAAAACCCTTATTCTAAGTAGGGGAATCATTTTTACGATTTTAACAATCATACCAAACTCTAAAACTCTAGAACAAGGCTCTAGAACTTTCTCGTTTAGTTCACCAGTTTTTGTGCCATAACAATATATCCCCCTTGGGATCATTCATCCTCGTATGATGATTCTAAACACTTATTGAGGTCACCTCTCTAAACTTGCAGCCCATCATGCATGCAATACATCTAAATGCACACAACAAGGAAGAAAATTTTATGTCCAAGATAAACATATTTAATGCAACATAAGGGAGTAGGAATACTTCTAGCAACTCAAAATGTGTGAACTTCTACTATTACTCATTTCAAGGAGGAACTACAGTCTCCTAACTAAAACATGATCGACACACACTCTGTGGTCCTAAATGCAATTTACTCTCAAAAAGCCTTTATTAAAGGAGGAATCTTTCAACTCCTAACTAAGGTATGTTAATTAGTTCATCTCATGAAGTTTATATGCAATTCCATTCAAATGCACCACAACATGAGGCAAAACAATGTATATAATTCTTTTCTATTAAGACCTATGATTTTTTCATGAACATGCACATAAGGGAATCATGGCAATAGTTAAACACACAATAACCTTACTTTTCAGGAACATTATATTCCCCTTGGAAGTAAGCCTATATAATAACTTCTATACATCATTCATGCTAAAAATAACTTCAAGGACCAACATAGCAAGTCCAAAAGACCAGAAATCTAGAAATTAAAAAAGCATTAAAAACATACCGGAGGCAACATGAAGAGATTACTCTTGATCTTCTCTAGATTTGAGAGCATAAAACCTATTCTTCTTAAGAGCACTCTCATATGGAAACTAGAGGCAACTTTACCATCCCCCCTTTACTTACCCTTAAGAACTGGGCAATATCTAATTTTGTGCCCATCCTTTCCACACCCAGAGCAACCATCCATGCAAGTTAGGCACTAACTGATGAGTCCATAATTTCGACTTATAAGGGATTTATTTTAATATATTTAGTGTCCTGAAAGGCATATTTTGTATCAATGTAAATCCTTGAATTTTAGGTATTGGGATTGAGAAACAAAGCATGAATATTAATGAGCACAAACGAATAAGGCAGCCGAAAGAATGAAGAAAAGAAGGCATGATGATCGCCAATCTCATTGGGCAAGTCTTCGAATGGACATGATCTCGCCTAAAGTTCTAGTGTGTAAAGCCCTCAAAGATAAAATCAAGTCAGCGATAGAAAAGAGTAGTGGGCGAGTCGCCGAACGGTTAAACGATGCAGTTGCCCAAAGTTACATATTTGAAGATTCTGAAGGACAAAGAAAAAAGGCGATGGAATTGACCAAAGGGTTGATATCCGAGTGGATCGGTGATCCCAATATATTGCACTAGATCATCTTTCTCAACATATTTTTGGTGACCATAAATACATTTTTTAGTATTTTGTTTAGTATCGATTGATCTATCGTTCTATCTAGGTTTCAATATAGAATAAGAATTTATAAGCTTCGAAGTTTAGAACAGAGTTTAGAGACAATATATTTCTTAGCTTTAAAGATTCGAAGATTGCCATTTTTGAGAAATTTTAAATGGGTGTTGAAGATTCATCAAATTAGACCTTTCTAAAGATGAAATAAATCGTACCCACTTGATGGAAACACAATTTGGTAACAACTTCTATATTTTAATGATATCTAGCTAAACCTCCAATTTTTGGGGTGTGATTATGCGAGTATGGATTGATTTAGCTGCTGGTATTGTTGATTAATAGTTTTATGGCTTTACAAGAAATTTTTGTCCTTACACATAAGAGATCTTCATTTTTAAATAGAATGGATTTAAAATGGTCATTTTCTTCTATTCAAACTGTAATAAGGTGAGAGATATGAGTATTCAAATTTGTACACTCACGACTTGAAGTATATATCCTTATAAAAAACTAGAAAACCATTTCACTCAAAACCACTTAAAATCCTAGATTTTTCTTTTGTTAACTTGTTTCTCTAGAGTTCCAAATAGAAAACTTTCCACGAGATAAGGATGTCATAAATCCATCAATGAATTTCTTATAGTTCAATAGATAAATCTTCAAAAAAAAAATCAAACCTAAAGTAGTTGAATCTACATATGTGTGTTTTAAAATATGTTGGTAGAAACAGACAGAGAAACATATGTGTGTTTTACAATTTGAATTTTTAAAATGTCATTCTTAGATCTCTTATGTGTAAAAGTGAAAATTATATCTCCGCCACAAAAATTCATATGTCACACATAGTTAACTCCAAAATGTAACTTGTGGTCCAGAAAAGTTAAAAAACTCAAATTTGAGCAAACCTTGAAAATAAAATCAAAAGCTTTTAAACAAATCAGTAGTTCTGATCTTTTGTCTTTTCATTAAATTTTTTGCATTTGATGGTCATTTATATTGTTTAAAATTCATTAATCATTGCTATATAGAAATGGTAAGAAATTAAAATGAAAATAATTATACTTTTATACTTCTATATTTTTTTACTTGTCATTCTTATCCATTATCATATATGTGGACTAAAAAAAGAAATCAACACTATTAATTCATTAAATAGTTATAAATGTGTCATTGAAATTTTAAAAAAGACTCATCTATGTTATCCGTTAAAAATTTTGCTCATCTATGTCGTTTTCGATTGAGAAGAGGCTTATGTCTATATTTGTTAACTAAAAAAGTTTCGATCATGCAAAACCAATTTTTATGGTCAATTATGATTCAGTCATGTCATTGATTAAATTATTCTTTTTAAGAACAAAGAATAAAATATGTCATCGAACATTGAGAAAAGGTTCGTCTATGTCATCCGTTAATAGTTTGGATCATCTATGTCATTTCAATTAACAAATAATGACATGGATGAGACTTTTCTCAAATAGAAATAAGATAGATGACTAAACTTTTGACGGATGATATAAATAAGTCTTCTTGAAAGTGTGATAACCAAAGCAGCTTCTAAAGCAGTGTCAAAAGTTCCCATCCAAAGCCGAGTTCTCTTTCTTTTATGTCGAATCTCTTCTGCCCACTTGCCTCATTTTCATCGTCTAACCCTCTTGTACTTATTCACATCTTCTTGCATCAAATTTGAATCTTTCATCTGTTTTATCAATATGAGGTGATCGTACCCTATATCTCTTCAGAAATTTTTAGAAGAAAATTCAAATAAAACTGCTCACTCTAAGAAAATTATAGTGCTCTTAATTCAATGGCTGCCTTACCATAAACCAAAGCAACTTCTTCAGCAGAGTCAAAAGTGCCAAACCAAAGTCTAGTTTTGTTTTTTGTGTCTAGGATTTCTGCTGCCCATTTTCACCATCTCCTTTGTCTAACTCCTTTGTACTTTTTCATATTTTCTTGTAACAACTTATATATTTCTTCTCTTTGGACACACCCTTTGTCCCAATTTATTATCACAATTTCAAAAATTCATCTCAAAGTTCATGGTTTACCATATAAATCATTATAAGAATAAAAATGTTTGAGGTAATTTCAATGAAAAATCTGTTTTGAACTATTCAACATAATGAATTTCTTTCTATTGCCAAGCCAAAATAAAGCCCAAAAATGTGTACCGTGTGATTATATTTTTAATATGAGGACGTTTTTATTTACTTGATTATGTTTGAAACTAAAGCTTAATAACTTATAATTTAAAAAAGAAAAATGGAATCTCCTTAATCTATTTTAAGAATGAATTTACATTTAGTGAGAACTGTACAAAATTAACCTAATCATGCAACTAATCTATTAATGAAGAAAATGAGTAACAATCTATGTTTGATATAAAACAACGTAATAAATAACTTTGATCAAATTTCTATTGCAAGCTTCTCATGATATGTTAAAGGGATCAAAGAAGTAGTTGCTTCATGTAAATAATTAATCTTTTAAGAAAAAAAATCAATCAAATATTTAGAACATATCTTTCAATCACTTATTTTACGAAATATGTTGAAATATAAAGAACATTTTTGTTACATTAGAAATATATTGTCTACACTTTTTTAAAACCCAAGGTTTATCTAGAAAAAGTAGCATTTTTTAGATAATGTTATTTTAGAAAATCTTTACAAGGAAAACGACAAAAACAACTCCGCGTCATCAATACATAAATCATAGATATTTCCTCAAATTAATAAGTTTAACAACAACAATAATATGTACGGTGTAATTCCGCAATAGAGTTTGGAGAGGGTAATAAAATATACACGAACCTTTATTTTCATTTTTTGAAGAAAGATTGTTTCCAATGACCCACAGCTCAAAAAAAATAAAAGTTATTAGAAAAACGAAATTTCCATAAGAAAAAAAATGGCAGTCTAAAATTAAGATACAAAGCAAAATGAAGCAACAAACAATAAAAATTATATTGATTACTAAATACTTCTGCCAATAAGGGAAGAAGATTTTGGCATATTTCCTTTGTGAAAGAAATATTCAATCTTCATCTTGATAGACTTCAAGGCCAAGAAAATAATGTAATAACCCCATATCTTACATGTCAAAATCATTCATCATTTGAGACTTAAATTCATCCGCCAGAGAAATAGAAGAGCTAGAATAAATGATATCATCAAAATAAAGGTTAACAATGATGAAAGCATTACCTTTCTTCATTACATACAACATGGGTTCATAATCACTTCTCATATATCTCTTTATGTGAAAATACCCATCGATTTTGCTACATCACGCGCGAGTGGCTACCTTCAAACTAACAATGCCTTTTTCAGTTAATAGACCTTTATTTTATCACCATTCTTTATAAAACCTTCTGGTTGTGCTATCTAGACCTCTTCTTGTAGGTCTCCATTGAAAACTGCCGACTGGACATCAAATTGATAAACTAGTTATTGTGACTATATAACCAACGCTAGAACAAGTCAAGAAGTTTCAAATCGAGCAACCGGATAAATTGTTTCTTCAAAGTCAATACTTTATTAGTGTGCATATCCTATTGCTAAAACACGAGCTTTATGCTTCTGCAGGGTCCCATTCTTTTCGATAGATTTCATCTCATCTAATATCGCTCTCTGCTACTCTTCCATTTTATCCGCTTCTCCATAATGTGTAGGATCTGACGTTGCAAAAGAGAATTGATATATTGTATACATGTCGTTGGCGTACTCGACGTTCAGATTTTTAAGCCTTGTTGATATTCTTAATGAAATTGACTCATCTAAAGACTTTTCAAGAGTAGTAGATTAAGAGTTTCTTCTCCCTGAAGTTAAAGAAAATAAATTTGGAGAAGTGGTACTATATTCGGCTTTCGTAGCTGTAGGAGTTGGCTGCTGAATTGCATCAAAAGTGATTCCAGTAGGCATAGGAATCTGTTCTTGCATCTTATTGTTGCTTCCACTTCAATTCCAACTTGCCATTTCATCAAATATTACATCCCTTCTAATTAAAATCTTTCTACTAAGAGGGTTATATATTCTATATTCTTTAGATTGTTTTCAGTAACCAATAAAAACACAATTTTCAGATTTTTCATCCAACTTATGACGAAATTGGTAATTTACAAAAGCATAAGCAATAAAATAGAAAATTCTTAAATAACTTACAAATGGTTTTCTACCCTTCCAAGATTCAAATGGAGTTTGATACATAACAAATTTTATTGGAGACAAATTCAATAAATGGACTGATGTCGTTAAAGCTTCAGCCCAAAATTGTTTTGGAAGTCCCTTCGCTTGTAATATGATTCTTTCCATCTCCACCACTGTGCTATTTTTTTTGCTCAGCAACACCGTTTTGCTCCGGAGTATAAGGTGTTGTTAGCTCCCCATGAATGTATTTTCCTCATAAAAAAATATTACTCCTTGGACAAGAATTCACAGCCTCTATCTGTTTGAAATATTTTTATGCACAGACCAATTTGCTTCTTAATCTAGACTTTGAAGTACTTGAATTTTGAAATGTTTCTGATTTGGTTTCTAACAGATAGACCCATCTCATGCGACTACAATCATCTGGAAATAGGAGAAATAACAACACCCACTAAAAGATGTAGTATGCATAGGTCCACATAAATAAACATGTATTAATTCAAGGCAATTTGAATCCCTCCACGCTTTTGCAACAGGAAAAGACTTCCAAGTTTGTTTTCCATAAATGCACCCATCACACAATTCAATCGAATCAATTTTTGGTAGTCCAAGAACCATACCTTTGTCAACTAGAAATTTCGGTCTCTTTATATTGAAGTGACCATACCTCAAATGCCACAAGTTCGACTCATTAGTTGCACTTGCAACAAGCGTAAAAATTTCCATGTTGGAAACATCGAGCAGAAACATCTTGTTTGACATCATATGATGCAAACCTTTTTGCCTGAATTATTGTTTATAATGACACAAGCATCGTCATCAAACCAAAGATAATGCCCATTGGACATTGGTTTTCCAACACTAAAGAAATTATATCCTAAATTAGGTATGAACTGAACAATGTCCAACATTTTTACTATGTCGTGGCTAGAGTCAATACCCACAGTGCCATTTCCTTCAACCTGCATTATTTTTGCATTGACAAGCAGCACATATTTCTTTTACTTCTCATCTAGCACTTGGAACAAAGATTTGGTGCTTGTCATATTATTTGAACAACCACTATCTACAAACCATACATCAATTTGCTTGTGATCTGTATCAATGCAAGCCATAAAGAGATAATTCTTTTCCTCATTTTTCTATTGCTTCAAAGTTTATTTTCTAATATTTATACCAACAATTAGCCTTTATATGCATGTAGCACTGATAATGATGACATTGAATGCAATTCTTTGTGTTACTTTTCTCATTGGATGGCCAATGCCCATCATTCCTTCCTTAGACTATTCCATAGCCACGACCTTGACCACTACGGAATCCTCCTCTTCCTTGAGTTTTTCTAGTTGGACCATTGTTCTCACAATATTTGGTTGTTGCTTCCTTCACCTGTAATGCTTTATCTTAATTATTTTCAATAGACCGATTGAATCTCACCTCATGGCCTTGAAGAGATCCCATCAAATCATCAAAGGAAAATTCTGATAGATGCTTAGACTCTTTTATAGAAGCAACTACATGATCAAATTAGGAAGTCAAGCTTCAAAGTATCTTTTCCATTATCTTTTAATCAATAATTTTCTTGCCACATGATCGAATTTTGATGACCATTGCCACTGCTCTGGACAAAAAATTAGCAATTAATTCTCCATTTTTATCATCAAGATTTTAAAGTCTCGCTGAAGTGATTGCAATCTCACCACAATGACCTTTGAATCACCTTGAAAGTCCTTCTACATAATTCCTCAAGCTTGCTTTGATGTGGTTGCGGCTGTGATCCATGAAAAGTGGCTATCATGAATGTTGACACCCAATTTTGACCCTCCATGATAGGAATTAACTTTCGAGCTTCATAATTTTTAAGCTATTTGGAATGATCAGTGTGTTAAATTCAAGTATTTTTCAAGTCATTTAAAATATATTTTTTGTTATTTATATAATTTTTAAATGATAGATATATTTATGTAATGTTATAAATATTCAAAAACAATCCCAAAAAGATTTTACATTTTTAGTTAAGTGTTTTTTTAATTTACTTTAGTCAAAGCTATAGTTATAATTTCGAGTTAACTAGTATGCAATTAAATTGTTTATTTTATAATTTAATTAATTATTTCACTTTGTCAAGATTAATATGCTCATTAGTTAATTTCTATAAATTCATCTTATTTAGCATTTAACCGAATTTGCCAACTAATTTTAATTTGGCTAAGTTTTAACCTTGATTGCTATATTTTTTTATTGGGAAAATTGTATATAATAGTAAACTAATAACCTAAAATAAATAGAGTAGCTACGGTTTGATTTAATTGTGCTCCATAGCAAACGTTTGCAAAAATTTGCCAGACACCTCTCTCCCAAATATCTCGCTCGCCACTTCCTCCAATCTCTCGCTCACTTTCTCACTTTTTATACAAACACAAGTGTATAAAAATTGTTTATAATTGTTTAAAGTAGAGAAAATTGTATAAATACATATATTTTTGTTCCCCTCTCTCCCCTCTTCCAGATCTCGCTGGCCACTCTCCCCAATCTCGCTCTCCACCCTCGCCTTTCTCACCTATACAAACCGAACCGAAATGTAAAAATTGCTTTTTTGTTTGTATAAAGCATGAGAAAATTGTATATACACATGCAAGTACATATATTTCCGTCCTATACACATATAATTATACAATAAAAATACTCCCCTGCCCAGTTTCTTTTGCCTTTCTCTCTTTCTCGCAATTTTCAAATTGTATCTAATTTCTCTCTTTCTCGTTTTATACAATTTGATTCAATTGTATATTCCTTGTCAAGTCACTTTTGTCTTTCTCTCTTTCTCATTTTATACAAATTCAAATTGTATATAATCATTCTATACACTTATAATAATACAATTCGTTTAATACACTTCGTATATACAGTTCTCTGCCCAAGTGTCTTTCTCTTTCTTGTTTTATACACTTCGTTTTATACAATTTGCTTCAACTGTATATGTATAGCGAAATATACAGTTTCTTTGTTTGCTATGGAGCGCAATTGTACAAACTTTGCTATAGCATAGAAATATGAATTTTTTATTTGCTATATGTGAAAGTTGCCCTTTTTTATTTGAAATATAATCATCTATTAACTTGAGTTCCAATTCTTTTAAGACAAAATTTGGGTCATCTTGTCAATCCAAACCCATTCTCAGCAGCCCAACTTGTCAAATAATCCATTCCAAAACATAAAATTCCAATTACCTACTGCGTACAGCAATACCAAAAATCAACCCACCTGACCTGCGCGATCTTTGTCCTCTCTCCCGACTGAAACTCATAGGAAACCCAGAAATCCCAGCAGTCACGCGATGCACCCTCTCATCTCTCTTCGTACGAGGACCTTTGGAGAGGGTGAGATGTCAAAATCTGGTGTCTCGATCGTCCTTCACTCAAAATCAACACCTCACCATTCCAATTCGTACATCAACCAATGGGAAATCCCTATCTATTAAGGGATTTTGAAAATTTTCAAAAATCCACATCATCTCTTCCCAGATTTTTGTAATTTTTGGATTTCTATATAAACCCACTTCATTCACTGTTTTAAACGAGGATTTTCAGAGACCAAAGAGTACCCATAAATTTTTTGGAATTCTTGGTTCCATAGTTTAATATTTTTAAACGTTGTTGTGGTTGCTCGAGTTGAGAGAGGTTGAATCGTCTCCAACAAACTCGTCTTCCGGTAACCAGGTAATCTTTTCGCTCTTTCTTTAGTCTTTTCTTTCTGATGCATTGTGGAATTGTTGTTTGTTTTAGTATTGACAATTATGTTTTTTAAATTAAATGTGTTTAGTGTGATGTTTATATAAATAGCACTAAAGTTTTTCCATGATCTTGTTCACTATGTTAAGTGAATTCTGATTGAGCTTATTAAGTTTGTTGCTCTGTTGCTGGCAGTAGTTAAGAAATATGAATATGATCACTATTGTTTCCAGGAGCATATTTACCTGGCCTGAGGTCTCTTTTGTTAACTAACATTTTTGACTTAATCTTTTATTTCTTTATTTGCTGATTGTAAAATTCAAGATTCATAGTGAATTATCTAAGTTGTGTCATTCCCCATCTATATTCTGATCTTCTATTCGCTTAAATATGTGATTGAAATTTATGATCGTATTGTTCCTTGGTTTGAATGTGAAAGAAATATGTTAGAATTGGAAATTAAGTGTCTTCTTCTATTTCTGCTGGTTTCCTCCTCTCTCATTGCCCTCTTTAATTGCATACAATTAATAATACAAGTTATGTACTCCTTCGCAGTGGCGGATCTAGGAATTTAAGGTTGTGGGTGTTCTAAAGTGAAAATATAAAAAATGTGTTAACAGTGATATTGGAACCTTGGTACAACAACACTAAAAAAGTCTTAAGTACCCATACAAGAGCCATTGGGCCAACTAAATGATTTATTCATTGGGTGCTCTATGTTAATTTTATACAATACCTATTGATTTCTATATAGATATATATATTCCGTAACGAAGTTAATGGGGGCTCGAGCACCCGGCGGACACCATGTGGGTCCGCCTCTGCTCCTCCTCATCTAAGTGTTTTGTATTATAATACAAAGTTGAACTTGTTAATTCATTAATTGCTCATCTATTGTATTGCAGGAGTGTTAAAGTCTCTCTTGTTTTGCCAAAACATTTTCTTTAGTATGTCTGTCTTGTTGGAAATTGAATATTTATAGAAATATGGACTGCTTATTTTAGTTTACTTCTTTAAAATCTTGGTTGTTGGACAAATACTAATTAATATGGTTTGAAGATAATCGTTGTTGGTAATCTCTTACAGTTAGAGTTGAGTTGTGGTTAATGAAAACATTTGTGTGGTTGAGTGATCTCCTTCTTGTTTAATTTTCAGTAATGAGGTTGAATATATAAATTAAGGTTTGTTGTTCAAACATGCTTATTAAAATCATCTTACTAATCCTTTCTTCCTCATCTTTGAATTTTCCATGAACTCTCTCGTTTGAGTCCAATCGGACTCTTCCTCTTGCATTTTCCTCTCCGAGTCGACTCTCCTTCACACCAAGTGAAAGGGAAGTTAATGTCATTGGGTTGAAACCCAGGTAATACGGACAGATCAGTGGCAAAAACCAGGGTTTTAGGGATTTTCATTCAATTGCTTCACCATGACCATAAAGATCTATTATTCCTCAAATTCAATTGCTTCACCATGACCATAAAGATCAGGGTTTTAGGGATTTTCATTTAGTAAATAACCTTTTACATCAAGGTCTAATCGAAAATTAGTTACAGTTTGGCAATAATAAATATCACTGGTACTTATAATAATTTTACTTTTCAAGAAAAGATGTTGATAGTACAACAACAAACTTCATAGAGATAAGTAAATCATTCAATTCTTTGTCACTTATACTTGTAGTTTTATTCCAACACCATAAGGAAATAAAGTCAAAATTGAAGTAAGTCCATATGATACGTATAATTTACCAATATTGATATAAAACAAAGAAAATTACTTACCCTTATAATTTAGCTTGCTTGCATCAAATTCTTGTGTTGATTAGCACTAGCACCAACACCAGCGCCAATGGGCTTAATTGAATTACTATTAAGCTTCCTTTTCTTTTTCTTCTTGTAAGGAATCCCTCTTGCCTTAGCTTGACACTCTTTTACCTCTCAAAATAGCTGAAAATGAAAGTGTTTTCCGTCTAAATTGTTGAAATTTGAACAGCTGAAATAAGGCTGAATTGCAGAAGTTTCAGAGGGTTAAAATGACTTCTTTTTTGGAATTTAAAGGTCTAAAAATACTACAGAAGGAACAGAAAGCATTTTGGGTCAACGGCCTAAGATCTGAGCTGCAAAAGACAACAATTTCAGCCCTCTAAAATGGTTGATTGGGGCTGAAATTTTCAGTTTTCGGTACACTTTTTATGTTACTTCCTCTTTATTATTTTTATTGTTGTGATTGATCACATTTTTCTAACGTTTTATTGGCTTGGATGAATCCTCATAGGAGTTTAACATTATTTAATTTTTTCCTTTATCAAATTCCTTTTCAAGGAGTTGGATTTGTTGACACAATTTATTTTTAGGCGACTTAAGCTTATGGAATAACTTAAGAACTATGTATGTTCTTTCATTAAAAAGCTATGAATCCATGTTTTATGAATTTGAACTAGCCACTTGGTTCAAAATCAATAACTCGAATAAATTATTAAGTCAAAAAAATATTTTCGTCGGTTTAACACCTTAAATATCTTCCTTGCTTATCAAGTTAGTTGATTTGTATTTATTTTCATAAACTAATTCTATCAAGTGACCTTAAGTTTTTTCTTAATTATTAGCCAAACATTAAAATCCGTCGGTCAACCGCGTCCTAGCGGATTCTCAAACGTGCCTAAACCCTTCCTTAGAGAATTAGTTGAACACTTACCCAAAACCCTGATTTTATTTAAAATGTTTTCTTTCAAAAAAATTTCTTTTCAATGGTTTTCTTATTTTTTTCCTAAAAAATAAGTGGCAACTTTCCAAATTACTTATCTTTTGCAAAAGCTTTAACAAATTGCCAAAGTTGTGAATCGGCTTCGAAATCTTTCAGTTTCCGAAATCGGGTCGTAACAGAATGGCGACTCCGCTGGGAATTCATCTAGGTTCTAACCAAAAGATATTATTGTTTGGCTAACCATTATTTGTAGTACTAAATGTTGCTTTACGTAATTATGTGTTTAAATTTCGAATGTTACTGTCATTGCATGCATAACATTTATTCCGTCAAATGATATTATATTTTTTTACTTAGAGGATGATTATACGGGTTCGCTATCATTCTTTAACCAAACTTTTCTCGGGACACCCTGACGAATGTAGTTGGCTACTAGGTAGTCAACGGTCGTTAACTGTCTCAACCTAAGGAGTCCGCTTGGGTCACCTATCAACTGTAAATAAAGTTAACTCTTAGTTAACTAAGTTAGAGCTATGCCAAAACCCTTTTTAGGTGCATTAACCTAAGATAATCCAATACCCAAGGTGTATTGGACCCATTCGAAGATCACCTTGAGTCTAATTGACCCCATTCAATATAAGATGATCATTCAATTATTTGTTAAATTATTTGTTAAATTTGAAGGATATGTATGTCAATTTGTAAGTAACATTATCCTTTGGGGTTAGGGTTTTTATATTTATAGGTAGTTTCTCTGTTTAAGCAAAGTGAAAATCCTCCTCATCAAAAAGAAATTCAAAAGCATCAAGAAGTTCGGGAATGAAGACTTATATGGAAGTTTAGCTTAGTTTACCATTGTACCCCTACATGGGATTGATATTTATTTCCCTTTCCTCTATTATGTATCCCTTTTTATTTTATTCATAAGTTTTATATAAATATTTTTGGGGCAATGGAACGATTTACAAATGATATACACATCCTTCAAATGTTAGGTTTACCTTTGGCTGAAAAGGTCACATGTATGTTAGGAAGCATTCTATATTGTTTGTGTGTTAAATGTTACAAATTTTGTTTCATTTGTGCTTGTTTGACCTATTTGTTTATATACATATGTTTTGCTTTAAGCATAATTGGTCCATTATTCCAATTCAATGTTTTAGAACATCAATCCAATTTTCAAACCGTCCAAAATACTATAACTCCATTACCAAAATACGTTCAATATCACTAAAGTTTTTAGGTTCAATAGATATTTAAAAAAATATTAGGTCATCATTTATATTCACGTTGACCTCGTTGTTTCTTTAAAATTATTTTCCACACCTACTATCCGGCGTTACTAAACATTCCTTCAGTTTCAAGCGAATATCGAGACGTTTTTGTTTCTCCAAAAGAGCTTTTCAGTTTAACCTTCCAAAATCTACACTTTGAATCTTTACTCAAATCATATAATTCTCTTTAGTCAAATTCTTTTCTTTCGTTAAAATTTTAGTTCACAATAAACAATTTTTTCCATTTGATTATTTTCTAGAAACTCACCTTCTTCGAATTTTAGACTAGTTTGTTTAAAACAAAACATATGTTATTTGTTTTATATGTTGTTTCGGTTATTTTTATGATTAATGGACTAACTTTCTTATTTTTGAGTTGCTTTAGAAGAAGACTGATTTGTGTTGGTAATTAAACTTGCTCACTTCATCAAAGTACCCGCTGGCAGAACATTCATATTTTACACGGTCTAAGGTCAAGAGAATCTCTACAGACTCTTCATTTCTTACTTGGACTACTAAAAAGACTCGTTCAAAAATGGATCCCACTATTCACACGGTTGCTTCGTCCGAAATGATCCCCACTTCATCTATCGCAGCTAATCCTAGTGCCTCGGTAGCAACATAATCACCTATGGAAGTCATTGCTCGTCTAGAGCGACAAATTAACACACTGAATCTCCTGCTAGATCAATAC
Source organism: Solanum pennellii (assembly GCF_001406875.1). Taxonomy (NCBI): domain Eukaryota; kingdom Viridiplantae; phylum Streptophyta; class Magnoliopsida; order Solanales; family Solanaceae; genus Solanum; species Solanum pennellii. The sequence goes on along the minus strand of NC_028637.1, from coordinate 17,300,041 downwards.
CAAGTTTCTTCTCCGAATCAACCACCTGATGCTCTTGAAAAGGGGCCCATGCCACCTGTGTATCCGACTTCGAGTGAGTTTCATCAAGGAGATCATTTTACCACCTTTCGGCAAACTTAAAGCACCTCACTCACTTATTTATCTTAGGATACTCCTCTTATGTACACATTTGCTCCTCCAAAATCTCCAACAGTAACACATCACACTATGCCAGTGTACACTTATGTCACTGCTCCACCTGTTACCAAGACTCCAAAGTTTCACTGCCCGATGTTAATCACTATATTGAAATTGAGGGGGCCGAAAAATCAATTGATGCTGAAATGATGAATAAGAAGATGAAAATCTTGGATGATGCTATGAGAGGTCTTCATGGGTTCGATAGTAGCTAGCGTTTTAGATACGAAGAATTGTGCACATTTCCTGAGGTTGAGTTGTCACCCGGTTACAAGATTCCAAAGTTTGAAAAGTTTAGTTGATCAAGAAATACGTTCTTTCACTTGAAAATATACTATGAAAAGTTGATTGGCGTTGCAAACAACGAAGGGATAATAATCAAGTTGTTCAATCAAAGTCTGACTGGAAAAGCATTGGAGTGGTACTCTAAGAAAGATGTCACTAAATGGCGCGCTTAGGATGATCTAGCGAATGCTTTTGTGGATCACTACAAGTTTCATGTTAAAATTGCTCCTGATAGGATCTCTATTACCAAGCTAAAACCAAAGTCGACTGATGCTTTCGAGAATATGTCATTCGTTGGAGAGAAGAAGTTTATAGGGTGCACCCACCTATGGAGGAATCAGAAATGATCACCTATTTTATTCAAGCTCAAGATTCAAAATACTATGAGCGAATGGTGACGATGGGTGGAAAGACATTTGCTTAAGTTATCAAAGCTGGAGAAATGCTTGAAGAGGGTCTCAAAACTGGCGGAATATTGAGTTACACCTCATCTCAGTTTACTAATAGAGCTTATCCAACTGGTTCCTTTGGAAAGAAAAAAGAAAAAGAAGTTATGATGTTGACGACACGAGGAGCTACCTCATGTAACCGTCAACCACCTCCAGGCTATCCTAATTCACAATACTATGTTTGCAACAATCAAGCGACATTTCGTTCTCCACGACCAATGCAAAATCCTCGAAACAACGCACCTCATCCTTATTTTGAGAAAAATCCTCCCAGAGTCTTCACTCAATTGTGTGACACACAGACTCAACTTTTTGAGAGGTTTAAAGAGGCAGGAATACTTCATCCAGTGGAAGCCAAGAATGTCAATACTTCAGTCGACTGGTATGACCCATATAAGCATTGTGCTTATCATTCAGGAGTTGTTGGACATGATACTGAGAGGTGTATCACTCTCAAACACAAAATTCAAGATCTTATTGACAATGAGGTGGTAAAACTCACTCAAGCTCCACCAAATGTGAAGACCAATCCGTTGCCCAAGCATAAGGAATAGTTGTTGGCACAACAAGTTCAAAGAAGAAGCAAGTTGTTTTGAAAATTGTACTTTTGACATCTTTAAGTCTTGCATTTCTTGTTTGTTTGTTTCATTTCCCACTAATCGCCTTTTATTGTATTGCTTCCTTTGTAATCGTTTGTTTGGATTTTAATTTGTAGGCATCTATTACCTCTAATGAACTACGTCTGACCTGAATTCTCAAGAATGAGATACGTAGGCAGCCTATGTCGGTCTCGGTCATTTCCTTAGTTAATTTTTTCTATTTTTGCTAATCCTCAAGAGTTGGAACTACGTTTGACCTGATTCCTGCTCAACGGGATACGTAGGCGCCGCACCGGCTCGGTCATATTCCCCGTAAGTTTTTCAGTTCTCTTTATAATGAAAACTAGGGCAGAATTTTGAGAGGATCTATAAATTCACTAAAAAGAGAGTTTTATTCAACAAACCAGAATCAAGAATCATTTCAGAGTTGCAACTGCGGCAGAATTTTTGAGAGAATCTAAAAAATTCAGTTAAAAACTACAGAAGGTTGAAAAGTTATATTATATTTATGTTGGGGCAGAATTTTTGAGGGAGTTCTCAAAAATTCCATGAAGCGACATTCTGAGACCAGACAAGCTTGTAATTCAGAAAGCAAAGGAGCATCAGGACAGCAAGGCAAAACCAACATGAATAAGTCTCTCAAAACTAAGAATTTTTCTTTGGATGCAGGAAATAGGGCATGTTTTTAAATCAATCATTCTCGTTTCTTACCAATTATTTCAATTAAGTACGCTTTGCCTGTAAAGAGGGGCAACTTTTTGAAATAGTTTAAAGTTCTCAAAATCCTCATTCGACTTCAAGTTTCGAATATAACCTTTGTCAAACCAATCTCCTCTTTACAAGAGATTCCATATTCAAAGGACGAGAAAGTTTTAATGACAACCAGAGATGTTATCGGCTTCACAAACTACAAGAAACTAATTAGATTACTTTGTTACAACTTTAAATTATTATTGGAGCGTCACTTCCTTCAACGTGACACGTTAAATTATTATTAGAGAGTCACTTCCTTCAAACGTGACGTATTAAGATTATTATTGGAGCGTCACTTCCTTTAACGTGATACGTTAAATTATTATTGGAGAGTCACTTCCTTCAACGTGACAGGTTAAATTATTATTGGAGCGTCACTTCCTTCAACGTGACACGTTAAATTATTATTGGAGAGTCACTTCCTTCAACGTGACACATTAAATTATTATTGGAGAGTTATTATTGGATAATCACTTCTCTCAACGTGACACATTATATTATTATTGGAGCGTCACTTCCTTCAACGTGACACGTTAATTTACTATTGGAGCATCACTTCCTTCGACGCCACACACTAAAATTATTATTGGAGCGTCACTTCCTTCAACGTGACACATTAATTTACTATTGGAGCGTCACTTTCTTCAACATGACACGCTAAAATTATAATTGGATTGTCATCTCCTTCAGTATGAGATGTTATACCTGGTTTGCACTAATTATATTTGTATTTGTGTTACATTTTCCACTGACAACTTTTTTCCAGGTTTTCCAACACAGAAAGTGGACTACGTCAACCAGCACGCTGCACAACGTGAAACTTTTACTTAGTAGCAAACTGGAGCATAGTCCAAAGAGGAATATGAAACTCTTACTACGCGAGTTGAGGAACAACTTCTACCACAATCAAACCACACCTCTATCCTAAGGCATGTGCGTATTTTCGTGGGTTTAATAGTTTCAGTTTCGACTTTCGTTAAATTTCAACTCTCACCAGAGACAACTTTTTCAAATTCGAGTGAAAATACACCTAGAGGCTTGGAAGTTATGCTTATGTAAGTTATTACCTATGGGTGTGAAAGGCCCCACATTCATAAGTGAAATGTTTGCAAGGCTCTTTTCCATGCTCAACCTAGTTGCCACTCATCCTTAAGCTAAAGGTTAAATCCGCATATGAGATTTCCTTTTCAACCGATTGAGTCGAACTTCAAACAGTCTGATTCCCTAAGTTTAGGGATATGTAGGTGGGCTCAATGTTGAAGACTCGACTATACTCCAACAATTCTGTCATCACTCCATTTTTGAGCTTTTCGATCTCTCCATACTTCGACATCGAAATATCTTTTACATTGTTTTGAAATTGTGCATTAAATCAAGCGTCTTATGAACTGCTAGTGGTTTGAGTTCTCATGTAACCAGAGATAAGTAGGAAACTCAATACCGGGGTTCGGCCATAATTCTTAAAGTCCGTACCAAAAACTCTTTTTGAAGAGATGAATTAGTGGTCGGACAAAATTGGATTCGTCAATATCGTTTGATTCGGATCTTTTTCATCCATCGATTCAAACGAGGGGCAGTTGTTGACACCCAATTTTGACCACTAGTAGTTCATAAGACGCTTGATTTAATTCACAATTATTTTTCGAGCTTCATAATTTTTAAGCGATTTGGAATAATTAGTATTGTGAAATTCAAGTATTTTTTTCAAGTCATTTTAAGTATTTTTTGTTATTTATATAATTTTTAAATGATAGATATATTTATGTAATGTTATAAATATTCAAAAACCATTACAAAAAGATTTTACATTTTTAGTTAAGTGTTTTATTAATTTACTTTAGTCTAAGCTATAGTTATAATTTCGAGTTAACTAGTATGCAATTAAATTGTTTATTTTGTAATTTAATTAATTATTTCACTTTGTCAAGATTAACAATCTCATTAGTTAGTTTCTATAAATTCATCTTATTTATCATTTGACCGAAAATGAAGATAAGTATTTTGATTAGGGGGGTGACAACCGAGGCTTTTAAGAGAAGTCGCCATAGAGGCTATAAAGAGCTATTTCATATCTAAAAAGAAAAAATTCGAATTTTCCAACTAATGTCAATTTGGCAAAGTTTTAACCTTAATTGGCTATAATTTTTTATTTGAAATTTAATCATCTATTAACTTGAGTTCCAATTATTTTAAGACCAAATTTGGGTCATCTTGTCAATCCAAACCCATTCTCAGCATCTCATCTTGTCAAATAATCCATTCCAAAACATAAAATTCCAAATACCCACAGCGTACAACAATACCAAAAATCAACCCACCCGACCCGCGCGATCTTTGTCCTCTCTCGCGACTGAAACTCAGAAGAAACCCAGAAATCCCAGCAGTCACGCGATGCACCCTCTCACCTCTCTTCGTACGAGGACCTTTGGAGAGGGTGAGATGTCAAAATCTGGTGCCTCACCATTCCAATTCGTACATCAACCAATGGGAAATCCCTATCTGTTAGGGGATTTTGAAAATTTTCAAAACTCCTACATCATCTCTTCTCAGATTTTTGGAATTTTTGGGTTTCTATATAAACCCACTTCATTCACTGTTTTAAACGAGGATTTTCAGAGACCAAAGAGTACCCATAAATTTTTGGGAATTCTTGGTTCCATAGTTTAATATTTTTAAACGTTTTTGTGGTTGCTCGAGTTGAGAGAGGTGAAATCGTCTCCGACAAACTCGTCTTCCGGTTTGCTGGCCAGAACCAGGTAATCTTTTCGCTCTTTCTTTATTCTTTTCTTTCTGATGCAACGTGGAATTGTTTTTGTTTTAGTATTGTCAATTATGTTTTTTAAATTAAATGTGTTTAGTGTGATGTTTATATAAATAGCAGTAAAGTTTTTCCATGATCTTGTTCACTATGTTAAGTGAATTCTGATTGAGCTGATTAAGTTTGTTGCTCTGTTGCTGGCAGTAGTTAAGAAATATGAATATGATCACTATTGTTTCCAGGAGCATATTTACCTGGCCTGAGGTCTCTTTTGTTAACTAACATTTTTCACTTAATCTTTTATTTCTCTATTTGCTGATTCTAAAATTCAAGATTCATAGTGAATTATCTAAGTTGTGTCATTCCCCATCTATATTCTGATCTTTTATTCGCTTAAATATGTGATTGAAATTTATGATCGTATTGTTCCTTGGTTTGAATGTGAAAGAAATATGTTAGGATTGGAAATTAAGAGTCTTCTTCTGTTTCTGATGATTTCCTCCACTCTCATTGCCCTCTTTAAATGCATACAATTAAGAATACAAGTTGTGTACTCCTCCGCATCTAAGTGTTTTGTATTATAATACAAAGTTGAACTTGTTAATTCAGTAATTGCTCATCTATTGTACTGCAGGAGTGTGAAAGTCTCTCTTGTTTTGCCAAAACTTTTTCGTTAGTATGTCTGTCTTGTTGGAAATTGAATATTTATAGAAATATGGACTGCTTTATTTAGTTTACTTCTTTAAAATCTTGGTTGTTTGACAAATACTAATTAATATGGTTTGGAGTTAATCATTGTTGGTAATCTCTTACAGTTAGAGTTGAGTTGTGGTTAATGAAAACATTTGTGTGGTTGAGTGATCACCTTCTTGTTTAATTTTCAGTAATGAGGTTGAATATATAAATTAAGGTTTTCAAACATGCTTATTAAAATCATCTTACTAATCCTTTCTTCCTCATATTTGAATTTTGCATGAACTCTCTCGTTTGAGTCCAATCGGACTCTTCCTCTTGCATTTTCCTCTCCGAGTCGACTCTCCTTCACACCAAGTGAAAGGGAAGTTAATGTCATTGGGTTGAAACCCAGGTAATACGAACAGATCAGTGGCAAAAACCAGCAGCAACATCAGCTCAAAATAGCTGAAAATGAAAGTGTTTTCCGTCCAAATTGTTGAAATTTGAACAGCTGAAATAAGGCTGAATTGCAGAAGTTTCAGAGGGTTAATATGACTTCTTTTTTGGAATTTAAAGGTCTAAAAATACCACAGAAGGAACAGAAAGCATTTTGGGTCAACGGCCTAAGATCTGAGCTGCAAAAGACAACAACTTCAGCCCCCTAAAATGGTTGGGTTGGGGCTGAAATTTTCAGTTTTCGATATACTTTTTTTGTTACTTCCTTTTTATTATTTTTATTTTTGTGATTGCTAACATTTTTCTAATGTTTTATTGGCTTGGATGAATCCTAATAGGAGTTTAACATTATTTAATTTTTCCATTATCACATTCCTTTTCAAGGAGTTGGATTTGTTGACACAATTTATTTTTAGGCGACTTAAGCTTATGCAATAACTTAAGAACGATGTATGTTCTTTCATATTTATTAAAAAACTGTGAATCCATGTTTTATGCATTTGAACTAGCCACTTGGTTCAAAATCAATAACTCGAATAAATTATTAAGTCAAAAAAATATTTTCGTCGGTTTAACACCTTAAATATCTTCCTCACTTATCAAGTTAGTTGATCTGTATTTATTTTCATAAAATAATTCTATAAAGTGACCTTAAGTTTTTTCTTAAATATTAGCCAAACATTAAAATCCACCGGTCAACCGCGTCTTAGCGATTCTCAAACGTGCCTAAACCCTTCCTTAGACAATTAGTTAAACACTTACCCAAAACTCTGATTTTATTGAAAATGTCTCTTTTCAAAAAAATTCTTTTTAAATGGTTTTCTTATTTTTTCCTAAAAAATAAGTGGCGACTTCCAAATTACTTATTTTTTCAAAAACCGTTAACAAATTTCCAAAGTTGCGCAATCGGCTTTGAAATCTTTCAGTTTTCGAAATTGGGTCGTAACAATGAACTCCTGCTGGATAAAAACCAATGTTTTAGTATCTTTTTTCTGACTTTCTCGAAGTCCATTTTATTTGTCAGAATGTGCAAATCCTCATTCTACCAAGTCCCAAAGATTTTGGTATTTGAGTATTATTTTCATGTGAATACTCCAGATTCGTACTTTTCTACCTTGAAGATGGGAATGAGCGGTTGTTCCACTCTAAATGCACTGCCATTAATTGACATGACTTTGATACCAACGGCGTTGGCGTAAATAGGCATGAAAACTTTAGGAAGAAACAAAGGTTCAAAGGTTATGAGAATTGTATGCTGAAGTCTTTTCTATTTTTCAATATACAAAATCACACGAAAGTACAACTTTATATCGAATTAAAATAACAAACTATTAAGTCACTTAATGACCACTAGTTCCATTAATTAATCAAGTAATTACTAAGAAAAACACAACTAGAAAGTACTGCACCATGATTAGCGTATTTGCTAACAACTAGCCCCAGAATATAGGACACTACTAACAAACTAATTAACATTGTCATACTTTGAATAAGTATTCAATATATCATAAACCTAATATTTAAATACGTATACCAATATATCAAAATTTGAAATTTAATATGGTAAATTAAAGAAACAGCGAAGCAAATTAGGAACAAGATTAACGAGAACACTTGCTGTTTCAAAACCTTATATTGAGGCACCATATATTTCTATGAATTAATTTATTATCATTGATTAATCATGACCTTAATCATTACATAATTACTTGTCATTAACACAATTGTTCTCGATCTTTAAAAAAGGGCATGTAGATTAAGTTATTTCATTCTTCTAAATCAAAATCTCATTAATTGTTTCCTAGTTTCTGACAAGGACCTATTAAAATATAAAGTAATTAATTATACAATCCAATAGTGCAGTAATCAATTCTATAATAGAGTAATCTCAATGTGTGACTAGTTGAATTTAAGATTTATCTCTTCAGTACGTATAAATTGACTAAGTATTCATGGCATCAAAGTGAAATTCTAGAGTAGCATTAATTTGACCTTACAATGATGAAGACGTATGGCAGTGGTGATAGTAATTGGCGGCATCGGATAGAGAACCTTAGCAAAGCAAGACAATAATTTTGTAGAAAATAAGACCTTTTAATACACATTGTCCAAAAGGTATAGGGTCTTAAGCAAGTTGCAAACTCATCATTATCAACTTAATTAATTATCTAACCATTACCCATCAATTAATTGCGTATAGCTATCGAATAGTGCAAAATTTTCAACCAATTTCACCGGCCAATCATTAATGACTCGGAAAAACTATCTGGAGGGGTAAAATGATAATTTTACAAAACTTTTCAAAAATGACCTTGCTGATCATGACAAAAAAAGGTACCTACATTCCTTTATGAATTTCATATAGTTTAAAAGATGAAACTCTCAGACACAAACAGATATAAAGTAGTACAATCTAACCATATATAAGTTTTAAAATTTTTTGTAGAAACACACATGAAAACAAGAAAATGAGATCTCTTGTTCTCTTACTAATTCAATGAAAGAAAATATTCTTTTCTCATCTCTTATGTATAAGAGAAAAAAAAGGTATATTATGAAAGGACATAAAACTATTTTTTCATAAAAGACTAAAAAAGACAAAATTTATGATCACAATTTAAAAATCAATCTCAAAGTTCAAACGATGCCATATAGATCATTATTCAGAATGAAAATGTTGAGTTGATTTCAAAGAAAGACTGCTTTTGTCTATTCAACCTCATAAATATGTTTCTACTGCCAGGCCAAAATCAAGGTAAAAAGTGTGTACCATGTGAATTTGTATATATTTGTCTTATTAGGACGTCTCTATTTACTCGATCATGTTTGAAACTAATGCATGATTGTTATTACTTTTATAAGAAAAATGGTATCATCCTATCCATTTTAAGAATGAATTTACATTTAGTTAGAAGTGTACAAAATTGACCTATTGTAACTAATCTAATTTATGAAGAAAATGAGAACCAATTTATGTTTCATATAAGAAAAAATGCAATGAGTAACTCTAGTGAAATTTCTATGTCAAGCTCCTCAGGATATGTTAAGGGAGCAAAGAAGTAATAGCTTCATGTAAATAATTTAGCTTTTCAGAAAATTTTCAAATGAACTAATTAACAGAAATCTTTCAATTACTTATTTTACGATTTATGTCAAACTATATTGAACATTTTTGTTGCATTAGAAATATATTGTCTAAACATTTTTTATAACCCAAGGTTGTTTATATTGCAAAAGTAATCACTTTTACATAGTATTTTTTTAGAAAATCTTTACAAAGAATACAACAAAAACAACTCCACATCATCAATACACACATCATACTTATTCATCTGCTTCCAATTGATTAGTTCAACAACAACAAGAACATACATGGTGTAATTTCACAAAATGAGATTGGAGGAGATAAAACGATGGAAACTTGAACCAACAAAGTAACTAAACATATATGGAGTTGCATGCCTTTTGTCTTCCTTAATGGTGGATAGGGTCGCTTTCCCTCGGTGGCAGCTTAAGAATGTTTGTCAAAGCATTTGGACCTTTTATTTCAATGGCTGCCTTGTCATAAGCCAAAGCAGCTTCATCCGCAGTGGGAAAACTTCCCAACCAATGTCGTTTATTCATTCTTATATCTCGAATTTCTGCAACCCAGCTTCCCCATTTTCGTTGTCTAACTCCCCTGTACTTCTTTACATTGTCTTGGTGCGGTTTTGTATCAATTTTATCTTTGGAGGATACCATCTTTGAAGTGACCTTGGTCTTTCCATTTTTTATAATAATTTCTTTGCAAATCCTTTTTTGTCGTTTGAACTTCTCTCCTTGATGATTTTCCTCCTCATCACTAGATGAATCTGTGGCGTCATTGTCCGTTATGTAAATACGTACAACACGTGGCCAGACCATAGAACAATCGCCCATTAGATTGGTTTTTTTTCCTCTGACAACTTTTGAGGGTTTTTTGACTACCTCGTTTTCGTGAAGCTCATCTTTGGAAGCCATTGCTTCAGGAAAGAGAACAAACAAAAAAGCACAATAAGTCCTTTAAACTAGGCATGTTTATATGCTTCATCAATAATCAAATTATTTTTATATATGTACTCTACATGTAAACTTCATTATATAATTTTGACCTAGCACATAAAGTTTCAGACTTTGTTCATTATTATCAACTCAATTAATTACCTGTATATTACCCGCCAATTAATTAAATATAGTTATCGAATAGTTCAAAATTCTCAACCAACTTCCTCGACCAATCATAAATAATCTATGTCTCATGAAAGGATGTCCTTGAAAATAAATTCATGTCCAAGTGACTCTAGCACTTTATACTTTTTAGAAGTTATATGGTAGGTTAGGTGATTATAGATCTTTCACCACAAATATATTAATTAGACTTCTATCACCTTACCTTTACCCTCAAAGACCCATTTATTCAACATTCATGACTACAAGCCTTACTTTAAAGCTTACAATCATCAATTACCCCGAGATTATGAGGCATTCTAATCACATTATTTATTACCGTGTGAATCTAGTCATAATTCAGCAAAAGGTTCAACTTTTATTCTTTACAAGTCAAGATCTATCATACATAATAAAGTCTATTTTAATTCATGTTTATATTATTCCCAATCTTGAACCATTACTACACATGACATTAATTTTAGAAGATCAATTCTAATTCTTAAATTTCACCTTTCCTGGCATAAACTCCCAAAATATAAAATTCATCAAATAGGCTAGGTTTTACCATTTAAATCACATAAATTCATCATAATATCATAATCAAATGTCAATTTAATCATATTAAGTATCATCAACTTTATTGGAATAAAAAATTAACACTACCACAATGTAGGAAGAAACCCTAGCTAGAATTGCGTTTTGACTTCGCAATTGGGGGAAAACTTTGGGGATCTATGGGTGGACGAACCATAGATGAATACGATAACATACCTTAATTCGAATTCCTAACACAAGATTGAAACAATTGAGGAAATCTGCCAGTGTTAGTTCTCTTGTTCTTCACTTCTGGAGAGTGAATTATTTTGATAGAATTTGAGCTCGTTTTGAGGTCTTGGAAGAATGATTTAGTTCACTTAGTTTAGGGGTCTATTATCATATATAGTATTTTAGTAAAAAACTAACCGACCTCCCTTAACCCCTAACTAATTGTCAATTAATCCCTAAGCCCTCAACTTAAAAAGTAAACTCTAAATGTGAACCTCCATCCACGGACTGTGGATGGGTCTATGGATCGTGCTGCACCCTTGTGGGTGGTGAAATGAGGCTATAAATTGCAGAAAAGTGCAGGACATGTCCTATGACCCCAATCCACGGGGCGTGGGTCCATATATTAGTCAAAGATGCCTACTTTTTGACAACTTTTGGGGTTGTTCCAAGGGTCCTCCTCAAGGACCCCTTGGGTAGTCCATGGTGGTCATACCTTGGCGTCCTAACCCCAAACCCTCATTCTAAATAGGGGAATCATTGTTGCGATTTTAACAATCATACAAACCTCTAAAACTCTAGAACAAGGCTTTAGAACTTTCTAGTAGTGGGTGAGTCGCTGAACGGTTCCACGATGCAGTCGCCCAAAGTTACAGATTTGAAGATACTGAAGGTCAAAGATAAAAGGCGATGGAATTGACCAAAGGACTGATTACAGAGTGGATCGACGATCCCAATATATTGCGCCGAATCATCTTTCACAACATATTTTTGGCGACCATAAATACGTCTTTTAGTATTTAGTTTAGTATCAATTGATCTATCGTTCAATCTAGGTTTCAATCTAGAATAAAAATTATCAGCTTGGAAGTTCAGAATGGAGTTTCAAGACAATATATTCCTTAACTTTAAAGATTTGAACATTGCCATTTTTGAGAAATTAGAAATGGGTGTTGAAGATTCGTCAAATTAGACCTTTTTAAAGATAAAATAAATCTTACCCACTTGATGGAAACACAATTTGGTAACAACTTCTATCTTTTAATGAAATTTAGCTAAACCTCCAATTCTTGGGTGTGATTATGTAATTATGGATTGATTTAGCTTCTGGGTATTGTTGATTGATAGTTTTATGGCCTTACAAGAAGTTTTTGTCCTTACACATAAGAGATCTTCGTTTTTAAATAGAAGGGATTTAAAATGGTCATTTTCTTCTATTCAAATTGTAATAGCGTGAGAGATCTGAGTTTCCAAATTTTTACGCTCACCGACTTGAATTATATATCCTTAAAAAGAACTAGAAAACCATTTCTCTTAAACTCACTTAAAATATTAGATTTTTCTTTAGTTAAGTTGTTTATCTAGAGTATCAAATATAAAATTTTTCACGTGATAAGGATGTCATAAAACCATCAATGAATTTCTTATAGTTCAATAGATAAATCTTCAAAAAAAAGATCAAACTTAAAGTAGTTGAATCTATACATATGTTTGTTTTAAAATGTGTTTGTAGAAACAAACAGAGAAACAAGGAAATGAGATCTCTTCATCTACTTACAATTTGAATTTTAAAAAATATCATTTTCAGATCTCTTATGTATAAAAGTGAATATTTCCGCCACAGAAATTCATATGTCACACATAGATAACTCCACAAATGTAACTTGTGGTCCAGAAAAGTTAAAAAAAAACTCAGATTTGAGCATACCTTGAAATAAAATCAAAAGCTCTCATTACTGATCTTTTCTCTTTTCTTTAAATTTTTTGCATTTGATGGTCATTTATATAATTTAAAACTTAGTAATCGATGCTATATAGAAATGGTAAGAAATTAAAATGCAAATAGTTATACTTTTATATTCGACTTTTTTTTTCACTTGTCATTCTTATCCATTATCATATATGTGTACTAAAAAAAAAGAAATCAACATTAATAATTCATTAGATAGTCATAAATGTGTAACTGATATTTTAAAAAAGACTCATCTATGTTATCCGTTAAAAATTTGGCTCATCTATGTCATTTTCATTTGAACAGATGCAAAACTATTTTTTACACATTGTCAATTATGATTCAGCCATGTCATTGATTAAATTATGCTTTTTAAGAACAATGAATAAAATATGTTATTTAACATTGAGAAAAGATTCGTCTATGTCATCCGTTAATAGTTTGGATCATCTATGTCATTTCATTTAAGAAATAATCACATGGATGAGCCTTTTCTCAATACAAATAACATAAATGAGCTAAACTTTTGTCGTATGACATAAATAAGTCTTATCTGGAAGTGTGATAAGCCAAAGAAGCTTTTAAAGCAGTGTCAAATATTCCCAACCAAAGCCGAGTTCTCTTTCTTGTATCTCGAATCTCTTCTGCCCACTTGCCTCATTTTCATCATCTAACCCTCCTGTACTTATTCACAACTTCTTGCATCAAATTTGAATCTTTCTTCTCTTTGTACCTCTTCTTTTAATTGACCTTGGTCCTTCCTTTTTCGATGACGATTTCCGTTACACGCGTCCTTTCATGTCCCTCAGACTTCTCTTCTTCATCCATATCCTCCCGTCACTAGGCGAGTCTGTTGTATCATGGTCCGGCAAGTGAATATGCACAAGATGCGTAAAGGCTTGAAAAATTTTTCCCACCTGATTGCTGGATTTTTCAACTACGTCAATTGCTGAGGGTTTTACGGCTCCATCTTTTACCTAAGCTCTTCCTTGGAGGACATTGCTTCATGAAATGGAAAAAAAGGTGCATCAGACTGAATATGCATACACTTCATATATGATTAGAAATTTTTTTATCAATATGAGGTGATCGTACCCTATATCTCTTCAGAAATTTTAGAAGAAAATTCAAAAAAAAAACTGCTCACTCTAAGAAAATTGTAGTGCCTCTTAATTCAATGGCTGCCTTACCATAAACCAAAGCAACTTCTTCAGCAGTGTCAAAAGTGCCAAACCAAAGTCTAGTTTTGTTTTTTGTGTCTAGGATTTCTGCTGCCCATTTTCCCCATCTCCTTTGTCTAACTCCTTGTACTTTTTCGTATTTTCTTGGAATAAGTTTATATATTTCTTCTCTTTGGACACTCCCTTTGTCCCAATTTATGATCACAATTTTAAAAGTCTATCTCGAAGTTCATGCTTTACCATATAAATCATTGTTAAGAATAAAAATGTTAAGGTGATTTCAATGAATAATCTGTTTTGATCTATTCAACCTAATGAATTTGTTTCTATTGACACGCCAAAATAAAGCCCAAAAATTTGTACCGTGTGATCATATTTGTCATATGAGGACGTCTTTATTTACTTGATCATGTTTGAAACTAAAGCTTAATTATTGATAATTTAAAAAGAAAATGGTATCACCTTAATCCATTTTAAGAAAGAATTTACATTTAGTGAGAACTGTACAAATTTAACCTAAACATTCAACTAATCTTTAATGAAGAAAATGAGTAACAATCTATGTTTGATAAAAAAAACAACATATTAAATAATTTTGATCAAATTTCTATTTCAAGCTCCTCATGATATGTTAAGGGAGCAAAGAAGTAGTTGCTTCATATAAATAATTTTGCTTTTCATAAAAAATTTCAGTGAAATTACTTAGAAAAAATCTTCAATCACTTATTTTCCGAAATATGTTGAAATATAAAGAACATTTCTGTTACATTAGAAATATATTGTCTACACTTTTTTAAAAACCCAAGATATATCTAGAAAAGGTAGCATTTTTTAGATAATGTTCTTTTAGAAAATCTTTACAAGTAAAAACGACAAAAACAACTCTGTGTCATCAATACATAAATAATAGATATTCATGCTCTTTCAACTAATTAGTTTAACTATAACAATACTATATACGGTGTAATTCCGCAAATAGATTTGGAGAGGATAATAAAATATACACGAACTTTTCTTTTTATTTAGTGAAAAAAGATTGTTTCCAATGACCCATGATTCAAAAAATAAAAGTTACTAGGAAAAAAAGAAATTTCCATAAGAAAAAAAATTGTTGTTTAAATTAAAATACAGATCAAGATAAAGCAACAAATAATAAATTTATATGTGATTACTAAATACTTCTGCCAATAAGGAAAGAAGATATGGGGCTAGCCCCTGGCCTCTCCCCCCAAAAGAAACTTTTTTACTTACAGTCATGTCTTTCAACTACTAAAGTTCAGCTTTTGAACTCATGATTTCAAAGGTGAAATGGATAAATCTATGGAAAGTTGAACCAATAAAGTACCTATACATATATGGAGTTGCATGCCTATTGTCTTCTGAGTAGTGGATATGGTTTCTTTCCTTGGTTGTAGCTCGAGAATATTTATCAAAGCATTAACACCTTTTATTTTAATGGTTATCTTGTTATAAACTAAAGCAGCTTCATCCACAGTATCCAAACTTCCAAACCGACATAGTTTATTCGTTCTTACATCTCGAATCTCTATACCCATATTCCCCATTTTCGTTGTCTAACTCCCCCGTAGTTCTTTACCTTTTCTTGGTGTAGTTTTGTATCTATTTTTCTCTTAGGGCGATATCGTCTTTGAAGTGACCTTGGTCTTTTCATTATTAATATAATTTCTTTAAAAGTTCTTTTATGTCGTTTGGACTTCTCCCCTTAGAGATTTTTCTCCTCATCACTAAATGAGTTTGTGGTGTCATTGTCCGTTATTTAAATATGTACAACATGTGGCAAGACAAGCTACCACCAAACATTCGCCTATTAACTTGTTCTTTTTCTCTGAAAGCTTAATTTTGAGGGTTTATTTACCACCTCATTTTCGTGAAGCTCATCTTTAAAAGTCATTGTTTCATGAAAGAGAACAAACAAAAAAAATACATTAAATTAGGCATGTATATACACTTCATTAATAATCAAATTATTTTTATTTATATACTCTCTCTGCCAACTTCATTATCTGATTTGGACCTAACACAAAGTTTAAGAAAATAAACAAACTTAAATTCAAACTGTCATCTCCGAAATTCCATATTAGGGTTGTGACTTTTCCAAAAGGTTGTGCCTTTTTTGATGAGTTGTGACTTTTCTGAAGGGTTGTGATTTTTTTAAAGGGTTGTGACTTTTCGATTTGTTGTGCCTTTTTCGTTGAGTAGTAACTTTTTTGAAAGGTTGTAACTTTTACAATAAGGAACAATTAACACTTATGTATACTACTATTTTTGTAGCTATAAATAGAGTGTTCCATCTCACTTTTAAAGTACGATTTTTGAAAGTATATTGTTTTTCTTTTTTAAAATGTAAGGGTTATTTGGAACAGTTGATTAAGTGACATTTTCAATAAAATTCAAGGTACCACATAAGAAAGAGTGGGTGAACAATTGTAGCAAATAATCCATAAATTCACACAATTATTTTTTTCTAACAATTTCCATGAGTTACCAGTGACAAAAAGTTGTACAAAATTAAAAAATGATAAAAAAAAATATGAAAAATTTCACACGATTTGGGTAATATATTTCTTCTTTGGTTTTTTATTTTTTATATTATATACCCTCAAGTGAAGCAGTTTCTTTCTGATTTTGCTAAAAGAACGGGCATCAACGTTGCCCATTGAATCATTAGTTTGATGTTAGATCCACTATTTTAAAAATAATTTTTCATTCATACTTATAACTAGGTATAATTACCCGTGCTTCGCACGAGATAGAACTATGTTATTAAGCTCACATTGATCATTCGGTAATATTTAGATTTTCGATATAGACACTACATTGTCAAGATCATTTTATATGGAAATAGTTGGTCAAAAGTAATGAAACTTTCTAAATTTTAAGAACTTATAATGAAAAACATCAGACGTTAAAGAAGAGACCAAAAAGCCACAAACAACAACACTCTCTAGTAAAGTGGAGCATCACGTCCACGCAAGAACATAATTCACTAATTCAAATGGAGGACCTTCGGCTCCTTTCTTATGATCCTAAAATTATAGTATCATAAATTTTTTTCCTCATCGTCTTAGAATAGTCAGTACTATTGCTTAGGTTTAATAACACCAGCCCAACTTATTTGGAATTGAACCATAGTTATTGTTATGGTTATAATGTAATAATAAACCAAGCAGTAGGCGATATCATTCCTAACTGGATATTCTAAACCAAAATACACATATCATAATAAAATCTCAAAGCATAATTTTCTGAGTGCTTGGACTCACAAATTTCCATAAATAATAATAAAGACAATCTTACTTTCCTAACAATCAAGAAGAAAAACTCATATTGCTTAACATATTTTTGAAAAAGATAGTGTATCAGACTTTATACAAGTTAATAGTTCACAAATTTAATTGAAAGAAGCAAAAAGAATGAGTTGTTACCTTTTTATCAAAAAGCATAAAACAAAACTTGATCAAAAGAAAGAGTTATCACTGCGGCAAAAAAGATCTTTAGAGACAATTATAAAATTCCCTGGAAAAATTCCATAGCAATATTGAATGTAACGACAACTAAATAATGTTGATAAAGTCTCTAACACTCTTCATTACTGTGAATATTCATTGCCGATAAAAAATATATTTGTTTTAGTGTATTTTGGACATTTATTTGTTTCAAGAAAACTTGATATCTTATTATGCCTAAAATGAAGAGACAAAGAAATATGACAAATTAGTTAACTTGAGATAAAAGAAGTAAACTAATTGTCTCTATAAAAATATTCTATGAAGGGTGCAATGACATATGAAATATTTGTACCTAAGAATGACCAATCAATACTAACTGTGGCAAAGAAGAGAGCAATTTGTTTGGTTCTTTTAACAAACTTCAACATTGGTTGCGAATTAGTTATCACATATTTATTGTTCTATGCTATCAAATATAACACAAACCACAAGTAATTTTCTCAAAAAGTAAACGAAAAAAATATAAAAAGAGACAAAAAGAAGATAAATTTTCAATCATCCTCACTGGAATTTTCAACTAAGTTAAAAAAAAGACACCAAAATAAAAAAAGAAATTGCAATAGATACATGAATTACTATGACTTACACTAAAAGATTAAACATCGTTATATAGGAGGGGAAAAGCCTTAAAGAAATGAACACACTTCATAAGAAGCTTAATTAATGTATGTAAATTCAACTCACATAAAGCAAAAAGAATCT
Organism: Solanum pennellii; assembly: GCF_001406875.1. Classification (NCBI taxonomy): domain Eukaryota; kingdom Viridiplantae; phylum Streptophyta; class Magnoliopsida; order Solanales; family Solanaceae; genus Solanum; species Solanum pennellii. Next base: position 17,281,791 of record NC_028637.1, on the reverse strand, counting down.
ACAAATAATAATGACAGAAATAAATGTTTTGTTATTAAAGAAACAAATGTTGATTTGAACCATTTCAGCATTTTTGTGAGTTGTGGACTAAGAGATGAAATAGTAGTAATGTCACAATGCGATTAAAACAATTTTCATTGTTTATAGGATGAAACATGTAGGAAGGAAATAAAAGAAGATTGATTTTTAATCATCCTTGTTGAAATTTTTCACAAATTTTTAATAAGGTCACCAAATTCTGTAAGGAATGAAACAAACTTCATAACAAGCATAATTATTAATTTAAATTCAACTAACCTATAACGAAAAAAGCTACAAATATTAGTGGCAGAAAATCCCTCTATTTATATTAAACAAACTGTAGGTCACAACTCTTTGATAAAGTCACAACCCTTCGGAAAGGTGACAACCTTACATAAAAGTTACAACTTTTCATAAAAGTTGCAACTCTTCATAAAAGTCGTAATTCTTCCTAAAGGTCGCAACTTTTTATAAAATTCGACACTTTTCATAGTCACAACTTTTCATAAAAGTCACAACTTTTCATAAGGGAAAAGCTAGTTTTTGTAATAGATAAACATAAAGGAGAATCCTTTTTTTGGTGTCACCACATAGGCGGGCCTAGGTTCCTCTTATACACACACACACACACACACACACACACACACACACACACATATATATATGATTTTTTACTAATATTCATACATAAAAAATAATGGGAAAATAGGTTCATAAAAAAATGTTAGCAATATTTTAACATGAATTTGATTATTTGTCATTACCAAATAATTCAAGAACCTCCAACGAATGAATTATTCACGAAATAATAAATCATTGGTTCTTTAATTAACATATAAAGAAGCAAATAAGAATATATATACAAAGATATTTCCTGATAAAAAGAATCATTTAAGTTACTCAGATTATACAATTGTGATATATGTCTTAGGAGAAAATTCAAAAGTTTGTTAACATATCAAAAAAAGAAATTACGCTTGAACAGGAAAGCAATTACAACTTTTGAACTAGTATAATGAATTTCTTCAATTGATAAGTGAGAAATTACATATCTATGTAAAAATAGATAATATTTAAGTTTATATAGTACTTTTAAGTTAAATAATTTAATATAGAATATCAAAACATGAATTCTTGGACCAGAATACAATAATTATTTTCTGCACAATGAATATACGTATTATAAGTGTATATGTTCAAAATAATCGAAGACTATAACTTTGTAGAAACATAAACAACATAGTTTAAAACATGTACTCAAAAACACTAAATAATGTCATATGCATAAGTTAATGAGTGTAAAAATATACAAGGATATATAAAATAGAATGCAATAAAAAGGAAAAAATTGAGTATAGTGAATGCACAAAATCCATTAAGAAAACAATTCCCCTCAAATAACAAAGGTTTAAATAATTTCATCCTCTCGTGATGGAACAATTTTATTCACCAACTTATTCATACAAAAATAGCTAAGTTACTTAACTGGAGCAAATCAAACGAAAATTTAATTTTGCGAAAGTAGAAGAAGAAGATCAGATTTTTTTTAAATGAGAGTGATGTACCGAGGTTTCACAGTACTTTTAATGTTTTTTCCTTAAGTTTAGTGTGTGTCCAAAAGCCTTTTTGTATTGATTTTTATGTAAGTTTTTCCTTATTTGCAGAAAATCTGTCCAAAGATGAACGCAGATGTTTTTGAGTGAGAAATGCAAAAGAGACCACCTACGGAGCCTATGACGGTCCGTCGAGTCTGTGACGATCCGTAGGTGGCATCGTAGTGAGGAGAGAAGCTGCTAAAGGAAGATGGGGAATTCTGACCTAGTGTGGGATTACAGAAGTCCATGACGGACCGTCATAGCCACGACGATCTGTCCTGCTGGTTCATCCTAATGATCAAAGAATAGTCCCAGTACCCAAATTCCAAGAAGTTAAAGTATCATGGAACGGAGACCCTCGACGGATCGTCGTGCTTGGAACGGTCCGTCATACCTGTTCGTTGAGGGTAATGAAGAAAGCAATAGAAGAATTTGTGAAGTATGGATAATGGAGGCCATGACGGCCCGTCGTGACCACGTCGGTCCGTCACGAGGCAGATGCGTTTTGACAGATTTTGAGTTATTAGAATCCTTCTTTTATTAGGTTTTTGTTTTTATTATAAATAGTTTGAAAACCTCATTTTTGGGGTTAGACTTTTGGTTAGACGGTTAGACTTTTCGATAATCTTTAGTTCTCTTGTTCAAGTATTGAAGGATTAATTTCAGTAATTCATACACTTTTTCTAGAATTGATTGTTGGTGCTTTTGTTGATTAATAAAGTGAATATCTGAATTTTATTCTTTCTCATTAAAGTAAGTGCATGAATTCTTATATTAAATATATGAATAGTGTGATTATGACCATGGGTAACTAAACTCCATAACTAGGGTTGTGAGAACCATGGTGAATAATGAGGTAAAATCTAACTAAAATAGCAATTATAGAATAATGTCTTGCATGAATTGATAATTCTTTCGTTTCGAAGTCTTTCTAACGGATGGCCAACGTTAGAACTCGCCTTAATGCTACTTGCCGGACCAAGGAGGTAGTTAATAGGAAAAGAATTATCAAAATAGATTTAGTGTACACTATCTAATAGGCTAGTGTCGGTTCGTTCGAGGTAATAACTTAGTCAAATATCAAACATTATGCTTAATATGAGGTAAAGGTAAGGGTTAGTATAGCAACACACATAGCCGGACCAAGGTGCGGAGTGAAATTTTCTAGATGTCGGACCAAGGATTTAGAGATACATAACTTATCACTTTACATGCAAGATACTAGGAAAGAATTGTTATAGTTAGAATTATCAAGTTAGGAACTTGTGGGCAACACTTATGCCCTAGTTACTTTTATTAATTGATTAAGCTTCAACATTTGAATCAGTTAGTTGGTTACTTTAATTTAGTTAATTATTTTCATTAATTTAGAGTTAAAAACCCCCTTTTCTGTCTTTTGTTTTCTAAGGAAATAGTTGACTAAATAATAGTAATAATAGAATAAAGTTAAGTCTGAACTATTTTCCTCGTGGGATCGACCACAACCTCATTAGTTGGGTTCTTTACTTGATACGACCGCTTTACTTCTTATTTGACAAGTAAGTTTGAACGTATCAAATTTTGGTGCCGCTGCAGGGGAAAGTAGTTTTTAGATTTACTTAAACTTGTTACTAAAGTTTAGTCAATATTTTCTTAATTTTACTTTTCTATTTGTTTTTGATTCTTGCAGAACTAACTTCCTTGTATGACAAATACACGGAGAGGAAGAGAACCGTTGTTTCCCTACGACCACGAATTAGAGCGTACACTACGCAATATGAATCGAAACTTGGGTATTAACGATGATGATCCAAACCAGAACATCCTAGCTCCGGTTGATGCTCATGGTCAGTTTTTACCCGATTATCCTGGTGAAAATCAACAAAGGGGACAAAATCCCGCTCCACATCCTCAAGAATACTACAGAGGTTATGACAATATTGCAGACTCTGATGGGCCACTTGTCTTGCCTCCTCTACCACAAGGCCACACCTTTGTGGTAACTAGTAGTCTGATGCAAATGCTCACTGCTAGAGGTTTGTTTTCAGGGCTACCTTCTGAGGACCTACATGCCCATATAGCTAAGGTAAGGGCAGTGTGTAAAAGATGTGTAGGGAGGCCTGATTTGAATTTGGATGTAATACATTTCCTCTCTCACTCACTGGAGAGGCTGCTATTTTGTTCACTGAGATCCCTTATAACTCAATTTTCACTTGGAACCAACTAAGGGACGTTTTCTTAGCACGTTACTACCCGGTCTCCAAGAAACTAAATCAGAAAGACAGAGTGAATAACTTTGTGTCACTACCAAGAGAGTCAATTAGCAGTTCTTGGGATAGATTCACTTTATTCTTAAGAAGTGTCCACAATCACCGCATAGATGATGAGTCATTGAAGGAATATTTCTATCGGGGACAGGATGATAATAATAAAGCGGTATTGGGTACTATAGCGGGTGGTTCTTATGGGGAGTGTCCTTACGCCGAGATTGCCAAAAAGTTAGAAAAAATCTCCCGATATAATAAAGCTTGGAGTACTAGGAAGTCAAATACTGGAAGAAATACCTTCGCCATGCAATCCACACACAACCCAGCCACAGATGAGATTCATGAAGAGATGGCTCAGATGAGAACTGAGCTTGGGTTGGTATTAAAACATGTCACTGAGGTGTACAAAAGATAAATGCAGTGAACTATTTTTCTAAACCACCACCACCATATGATGAATATTATTATGATGAGGATTCCTATGCGGTAAATGAGCAGACGGGGGGTTTCCGACCAAATGCCCAAGACTCAAATAAGGAGAATCGGCGCCAAGGTCAAGGAAACCAAGGTCGGAACTATGGTAACTATAACCGTGAGGGTAATTATGTCCGAGATGGAAATTACAACCGCGACAACAACTTCAACAGGGGTAACTATGGTAACAGAAATGATAGGAATGGGCCCTATGTTCCTCCTCAAAATCGTGAAGTTGCTCCTAGAGATGGTGGATGTAGTATGGCTCTAGTTGAGAATATGTTGCACAAAATGATGAGGAGGTTCGATGCTAGTGATGAGCACACTAAAGAGTTAAGGAGTGATTTAACGGGTATTGGGCAGAAAGTCGATACACATGCAATATCGATTAAGCAACTTGAATTGCAAATGGGCGACTGTGAACACACGGCAACCGGGCACTCATCCTAGCAACACTGTCAAAAATCCAAAAAATAATGGACAGTGTATGGCAATCACTACTCGTGGTGGTAAGCAAACCATTAACCCACCTATGCCGTCTAATGAGGAAAAAGTGATAAAAGATAATGATAAAGTGGTAGAGGTTAGTGGTGAAGTATAAGATAACACTGGAAAAGATGCTAAAGTGCCTAAAAAGGTAACTCCCATGCCTAAACCACCACTCCCCTTTCCCACTGCGATGCGTCTACTGATAGCTGATCGAATGGTAAAAAGGACTATAGGAATACTTCACGATGTACTAGTAAAAGTGGAGTCGTTCATATTTCTGGCAGATTTTGTTAGTCTTGATTGTGAAGTCGATTTTGAAGTACCTATTATTCTTGGGAGGCCATTCCTTGCTATGGGCAGAGCCTTAGTTGATATGGGAAATGGGCAGATGAAATTTCGGTTGAATAATGAAGAAGTGACCTTCAACATTTGTATGTCCATGAGGCAGAGTGGTGAGCTCCAATCGGTATATGCTATATCCTACAAAGTTGGTAAGTCATCTGGGACACAAATAGAAGAACGTCCAGGTGTAGAAGCATCAGCGACAGTGATAATGAATTTTAACAACGATCTCATTGAAGAGTATGGGTCATTATTCACGGCTCTTGATCGTGGTGATGTTCGGTTTAAATCGAAGAAATATGAGTTAGTATCACGACCGGAATCTAGACCCCAGACGAGACCGGCGTCGTTGACCTCTCAGAGGTCGCAAACAAGCCTACTTACGTCATTCTTACTTTACATAGGTTAATTTTAGCGAAAAAATTGAAATTTTTGATTCTTTAATCATACTTGCTAAACATTCTTAATATTTCATAATCGTTCATCATTAACAATCTAACATTTAAGAGATAAACAACTGAAAGAAATAATTCATTAAGTATTAATTGTATATCGGCCAAAGTAGCACCAATACAAAGTCTGAACCAAAACAGGAAAGAAACGCTAGTGGAACATGCTCCACTAGCTCAACTCTAAAACTACGCTAGAATGTAAAACAGTAGCATCCTCAAAAGCATGAGGACCTACCAAAGTCCGGATGAATGCTGATGTCCGAATAGCTGCAACAACGAACCTGTAGCTCTACCGCCCACCTGTGTCTGCACCTAAAAGTAGATGTTTGTATGGAATTAGTACACACTTGTACTAAGTATGGGTATATGCAAGCACACACCAGGGACATGCATGAGAAAGAATAGCTCTTTTCTAACGACATGATTTTTGGAAGTCAAGTCAGTGGACTTGCCAATTTGAGATTGAAAAAGTTATGCCATGAGAGTGACATGCATCATTATCATTATCGTACTACACACAATATATAACATCTTCATATAACACATAACATATAACACATAGTTTCTTTCATATTATTAATTCATGTGCCATGATACCTTGTTATAATGGACTTGACCTTAAGACTTTCCAAAATGAGGGCTCAACATATGGGACCTCAACTAGGGAGCCTTCTTTAGCAAACACAGAGTCTGCTTCATTCATTCATACGTACCTCATTTCAGTTCATTCATAGGCCAGTGTGAACACCAGCTATACCTAGGATGTAGTTTAAGACTTTCATCGGGTTTGCTGTGCAATGATCAGAAATAACCTAATGTCATTACCTGAATCTAGCTCGCCTCTTGATTATCCTATCCTAACACCTTCGGTATCATTCATTTCTTTATATGCTTCATTTGAGGCTGGCCTCATTCATTCATTAGGAACTTTAACTTTAACCGACATAGATCATGTGAGCATCCTGAAATCCAGTGTCTCCCCCACACCGAAAAGAGGTGGAATCACCGGCCAAAGCGATTCAATAACATGCTAGCGTATATGGGAATTTAACCCCGCTAGATCCCTATAGTGGCAATATAGGTTCAAAGACTAGGAGATGTATGGAGACCCATACCCGGCAAGCCGGACAGTCTCATCTCATGAGAGTTACGTGAACCTCCGCCCTTCCCGAGAGAAGGTGATAGCATCACCGCTCATAGCTAGCCTATCGGTGCTCGGTATAAAGTTCCATTACATTCAACTCATACATCATGGAAGTTGGCTTCTAGTATGAGGACATCATAGCTCAATAGATGATTTCTCATCTCATCATTAGTATTAAGTGTTTTAAACTCAATATTTTCATTAGAGTGTTCATCGAGACTGGTCTCTTCATTATCTTACACTCTTATTGGTGAGTACGTATTGGTAACATTTACTTAGGCTCATTTGAGATTGCTCTCATCATATACATTAGCCTCACATCATGATTGTCACCACATTCTTCATTATTAGCACCTTTATTTTTCATAGTTAATCACCTCTTATTACGTGGATGTTCATTTCTTCATTTCATTACGTATATCTTAGGTTCACTTATACTTGAACGTATGTTAAACTTATGTGTCTATACATACAAGTCATGAGGCTTCATTTATAGTTCGTTAAATGATTCTTATTTTCCTAAGATTATGTATTACAAGACTTATGTATCTTGTATATATACCAAGATCTTGATTTTTGATCTAAGTAGATGACATTATTATTGAATATTTTACTCACGTATGACTTATGTATCAATACGGAGGTTTGGGCACGGGAACCCAAATCTTGAATCACTTGGATATCATTTATATTTTTCATTGATTTTATTTCTAATATTCATGACATTAGAACTCTAATTTAAATCTCAACATTTTCATGAAATAATTAAATTTCTATTTTAATTAGAATTCTAAATTAAATCTCAACATTTACGAGAAAGAATTAATTTTTCTATTTTAATTAGAATTCTAATTTAAATCTCCATATTTACATGAAAGGATAAATTTTCTATTCTAATTAGAATTCTAAGTTAAATCTCAATATTTACACAAAAGAATTAATTTTCTATTTTAATTAGAATTCTAATTTAAATCTCAATATTTACATGAAACAATTAATTTTCTATTTTAATTAGAATTCTAATTTGAAATCTTTTTTTTTATTTAAAATCGCTTCATTAGGGAGGTTGTGGGTTCGAACCCCCACAACCCCCTTATTTTCCTCTCTTTTTCGCTGAAGAGGAGGTTGTGAGGTGGTGGGTTCGAACCCCCACAACCCCTCTATTTTTTTTATTTTTTTTCGTACACTGCTACAGTCTTTGAGGTCGTTGGTTCGATTCCCACTCCTCACGTTTTATTTCATCCTATTTTCTTCTTTCCCTCGCGTGTACATGGAGGTCGTGGGTTCGAATCCCACGCCTCTCATTTAAATTTCCTGCTTTATTCCCTTTCGCCTCTCCCCCAGGTCGCGTGTTCGAGCCCCCCAGCCCCCGCTTTTTTTTTTCATGCAATACAGGGGCGAGGGTTCGATTCCCCCAGCCCCCTTATTTTTTTCTTTTCTTTGCGAATTTCGCCGGCCCCCCAGCCCCAGGTTTGAGCCCCATCTGGCACATTTCTTTATTTAAGGCTTACTTTGGTGAGGTCTCGGGTTCGATCCCTGCAGACCTCACCTATTTTTATTTATTTATTTTTTTGTTCAAAATTTCCAGAATTCATCTACAATTTATTTCCAGGTTCTGGGACATTACTCCACAATTTTGTACCTCATTTTTACGGGTTAATTTAGCATTTGTTTCTTATACATTCGTTAAAGTTCTTAAGACAAGTTTAGAGGGATGATTTGATCAATTGTTTTAACTAGAATTTATAGCCTTTCAACCATGTGAATATTACGATTTTAAGAGCCTCTAATTGCACACAAAACACGAATAACCTCTATGCTATTAACATGCTAAAGAAGAACTCAAAATCATGATCACAATCTCGCACAAATACATACGTATTTACACACATATTCCAAAAAGACACAAAATATAAACACATAGTCATGAACACATACTCGAAACGAGATCATCACCACAATCAAGTATCCCTAAATTCTACCAACAAGAATACCCAACCTAAGATCATAGGGAGCTAGTGACAGGGGCATGCAACGTGGAACAACCTTAGTTTCGAGATGAATAGTTTGAATCATAAGGGGCCTCTTGGGAAGGGAGCCAAGAGAGAAGAAACCCATACCTTAATCGATGTTCAAACGTTGATGTTGCTGCCTGGAAAAATCCTCCAAACAACTCAACGAACAACTTATCTTCGCCTTAATGTTTTTGGTTGCTTTGTTTTTCTTAATAATTCATGTGAGTTCTTCAAGCGTGAAGAACTGTTGATATATTCTCTGTTTTTTTTTGTTGTGCTTGGCAGAATAACGTGAGAAAGATGGAGAACCTGAGAGAGAGAGTTAAGAAGTGTGTGAGAGAGAGAACTATTAGGATTAAGAAACTAATTCAAGAATTAGTCAAATAGAATTTAATATAAATTAATACAAATCTGGTTTATTTTAATTAATACGCGAAAGGACCATTATGCCCTTAAATACCTATTTATTCTTATTTACTTAACTTTTTTTTGGATCGTTACAGTTAGACATGAAGAATCGCGAGTCTCCACCCGCGAAACCATCTATAGAGGAGGCTCCAAAGTTAGATCTAAAAGCTCTCCCACCTCATCTCAAGTACGAATTCTTAAGAAATGGTGACACTTTGCCTGTAATCATTGCATCAGACCTGAATGAACAACAAGTTGAGAGTTTGGTGAAAGTGCTAAAAAGTTTCAAACAAGCCATTGGGTGGACTATTGCGGACATTATTGGGATTCCTCCTGGTATTTGTTGTCATAAAATCCAACTCATGCCCAATCATAAGCCAAGTATTGAGCACCAGAGATGCTTAAATCCATCTATGCAAGAGGTTGTGAAGAAGGAAATCATTAAATGGTTGGATGTCGGAGTAATATATCCGATCACCGATAGTAGTTGGGTATGCCCTGTTCAGTGTGTACTTAAAAAAGGGGGAATGACTGTGGTCCCCAATGATAAAAATGAACTTGTTCCAATGAGACCGGTTACTGGATGGAGAGTGTGCATGGATTACCATAAATTAAATGCATGGACCGAAAAAGGCCATTTTCCTATGCCCTTCATGGATCATATGTTGGATAACTTGCCGAAAAAAGGTGGTACTGTTTCCTTGATGGATATTCATGGTATAATCAGATTTCTATTGCACCAGAAGATCAAGAGAAAACCACCTTTACTTTTCCATAAGGGACCTTTGCGTTCAAGAGAATGTCCTTTGTGTTGTGCAATGCACCCTCCACATTTCAGAGATGTATGATGTCGATATTCTCCGACATGGTGGAAGATACTATTGAAGTTTTTATGGATGATTTTTCTGTGGTTGGTGAATCATTCGAGAGGTGTTTGAGTCATTTATCTGAAGTCCTTAAAAGATGTGAAGACTGCAATTTAGTACTAAATTGGGAAAAATGCCACTTCATGGTGAAAGAAGGTATCATTTTGGGTCATCGCATTTCAGAAAAGGGCATAGAGGTTGATCAATCTTAAGTCGAGGTAATAGAGAGACTTCCCCCCACCTATCTCTGCAAAAGGTATGAGAAGATTTCTTGGGCATGCAGGTTTTTACCGGAGATTCATCAAAGATTTTTCAAAAATTGCGTATCCGTTGTGCAAACTACTGGAGAAAGATTGTAAATTTTATTTTGATGAATCCTGTCTTAAAGCATTCGGCGAGCTAAAAGAAAAATTGGTGTCTACACCTATCATTATTTCTCCGGATTAAAACACTCCATTTGAGGTGATGTGCGATGCTAGTGGGGTTGCTCTTGGTGTGGTATTGGGACAAAGAAGAAACAAAATTCTTCACCCCATTTACTATGCTAGTAAAGACCTAAATGAAGCCCAAAATAACTACACAGTGACTGAGCAAGAACTCCTTGCAGTAGTCATTGCTTTTGAAAAATTTCGCTACTATTTGCTAGGTACTAGAGTTATAGTGCATACTTAACATTCAGCATTGAGATATTTGATGGCAAAGAAGGATGAAAAAGCGAGGTTGATTCGTTGGGTACTACTGCTACAAAAAATTGACTTTGAGGTGAGGGATAGAAAAGGGACCGAAAATCAAGTTGCAGATCACTTGTCTCGTCTAGAAGATGAAGTTATGAGAGAGTTAGGGGATAAGACTGATATTGATGATACTTTCCCCGATGAGCATGTATTGGCTGCCTCACAAGACTTTATTCAATCGGACTTGTCCTTTCATCAAAGAAAAAAATTCATGTATGATGTGAAGAAGTTCTTTTGGGATGAACCATACTTATATAGGAGCTGCTCCGATGGGCTTATTCGGCGTTGTGTGCCAGAAGTTGAGATGTTGAGTGTTTTAAAGGCATGCCATTCCTCACCCGTTGGTGGACATCATAGTGGTACCCGAACCTCTCATAAGATATTACAATGTGGTTACTATTTACCAACTATTCATCAAGATGCCCATGAGTTTGCCAAAGCATGTGATAGATGCCAAAGAGATGGCGGCATTTCAAGAAAGCAAGAGCTCCCTCTAAACCCATTCTTGTGATTGAGTTATTTGATGTTTGGGGTATTGACTTTATGGGTCCTTTTGTGAGTTCTCATGGAATGAGGTATATTTTAGGAGCGGTTGATTATGTATCTAAATGGGTGGAAGTTATCGCCCTCGCAAACAATAAAGGGAAGAGTGTCACTGCGTTCTTGAAAAAGAATATATTTTTCTCTCGATTTGGTACCCCAAGGGCAATTATTAGTAATAGGGGATCCCACTTTTTCAACAAATTGTTCAAGGGATTATTGGAGAAATATGGGGTTCGCCATAATGTGGCCACTCCTTATCATCCTCAAACTAGTGGGCAAGTTGAAGTGTCAAATAGGGAGATCAAACAGATATTGTCAAAAACAGTGAATGCTAGTAGAACGGATTGGTCAATGAGGCTTGATGATGCTTTTTGGCCTGCCGGACAGCTATAAGACTTTCAGAGGTATGTCCCAAACCAACTTAAATATGGGAAAGCTTGTCATCTTCCGGTTGAATTAGAGCATATAGCCATGTGGGCAATGAAGAAGTTGAAAATGGATTGGAACGAAGCTGCAGAACAACGGTTAATTGGGTTGAATAAACTCGATGAATTTCCCCTGAAAGCTTATAAAAGCTCAGCCTTCTACAAAGAAAAGATGAAGAAGTACCATGACCTAAAAATTGAAAAACGAGATTTTATGGTTGGGAATTTGGTGCTTTTATACAATTCTAGGTTGCGCTTGTTTCCGAGCAAGCTCAAGTCCAAATGGACTGGCCCTTACATGATTACCCAACTATTTCCTCATGGAGCAGTTGAGTTGGAAACCAAGGAGGGTGTGCAGTTTAAGGTGAATGGACAACAAATAAAACTCTATTTCGGGCATGCGAAATCGGCGAATGAAGTGATCGAGGAATACCATCTTGATGAAGTCTGAGTAATCAAGTGTCTTCAGTTGTGCCGCCACGTTAAATCAGGCGCTGGTTGGGAGGCAACCCAATACGCAACACATCACCAGGAAATTCTGCAGAAATTACTCCGCAATATTCACTGACGGATACATCGACAAACCCTCACGCTTGTGATGTACCGTCGCATGAATCCGTCGTGCCAGGTATGTATTTCATTTATTTTCAAAATTAGGGCACCCGCGACAGAAACCATGACGGACCGTCACATCTGCAATGAACCATCATCGGGGACTCGTTGCGTCATTAACCAGCAACCCGAACCGACCCGGCTGGGGATTTAAAAAGTTTTCAACCTTTTAAAATCCCCACCCCTTCATTTAAACCATTTCTTTCCCTCTTTCTCCCATTTCCTCCCTTTCCAACTTCCTGCCTTTCTCATCCTCTTCTCTATCAACTGATCCACATCACTTCCCCAAATCAAAAAATCCCAAAATCTCCTTTCTACTGGTCGGAGTCTGCTGCTGTGTTTTTGCTCTTCATAGCTAAGTGCCTCACTTGCTTGTTTTTCTCCTCTTCTCCGGCATGTGTCTCTGATCTCTATTCATTTACACTGCATTTTTGTTTTTCAATTACTATTGGCCTATTTCTTTTTGGTGGGTCTTTGCTCTTTGATCCAATTTTGTCTGACCTAGGTTGAGAGTCCATCGAATTGCCTTGATAAAATTTGAGAAATTGATGTTTTAGCATTGCTAGTTTGCTAGGTGTTTGGGTTAGAAACATGTAGGTTAATATCAAGTATTCTGTTTGAGTCACAGGGGAATATTGTGCATCCTCAGTTCTGTCACTGAATGACAGAACGAGACCCCAACGATGGACCATCGTACCCACGACGTACCGTCATAGGGTCTGTCCCAACACCTCACTATTCGTTTTCTCTAAGTGTACACCTACGTACATATGCCACCGACCACGACGGTCCGTCTTGCACAACCGTTATGGTTCTCAGAGACCTTATTCCTAAGGATCTCCAACTTTTTCTAAGTGTCCTCTGACGGACATCTACGACGGACCGTCGTACCCACGACGGTCCGTCTTGCACAACCGTCATGGTTGTCAGAGACCCTTGTCCTAAGGGTATCCATTTTTTTTCTAAGTGTCCACTAACGGACATCTACGACGGACCGTCATTATCACGACGGTCCGTTCTGCTTATCCATCATAACTGTCAGAGACTTTCCTTCTAAGAGTCTCCAAATAAACATTGTTGAAGTAAGACATGACGGACCGAATGACGGTCCGTCATACTCACGACGGGCCGTCACCTGGTCCATCGTGTTTCACTGCTACTACAGAGATGTCATTACATCTTTTCTCTTATGTGTATTTTGTCTCGTTTTTCTTTTCTTATTTGCTCCTTCTAGTACTAATAATGATTATTTATAGGAACTATCTCTAATGGCACGAAACAAGATCGAGTTTACGCACGTGGGCGTTCAAAGTCTATCGCCCCGTCTGCCCGACTGGTTATAGGCTCTGATGATGAGCATGATCCCGAGTACGTGCCCCCAGGCACTGCCACTCCAGCACGAGTTGCGCGTACAACCAGTGCTATGCCTAAAAGGGTGGCGTCCGGCGTAGTCACTGCCTCCCATTCTGATGAGAAGCGCACGCTGACCGGCACGCCTTCTGGGTCAGCTACACAAGAAGAAAGAGCGTCTGGTTCCTTAAGAGTCTCGTGGTCGGAGGAAGCCTCTGGTTCCGCAAAAGTCTCTGCTCCCACCACGGCTTCACAGTTCGCCTCGTCTGATGAGGCTGAAAGTCCTGATTCCACTCCAGGCTCACTGACTGAAGTTCCCGCCCCGATAGCTGACCAGACAACCGGTGGTGTGTGAACGGGCAATACCAAGTGTATTCAGACGCCAAGTTTCTAAATGATAAAGGCGTCATGACACGGACTCTTACACTGGAGAGGCGGGTCCTTACGGGAAGTCTCCCCACCGTGCCAGATATACACACTCTCTTCACCAGACATCGGCTAGAGTGGACAGCTCGTTATTTGGGCCGCTACAGTAAGGAGTTGGTCCGAGAGTTTTACGCCTCTTATGTGGATACTATTCGATCACAGACCGATGGGCGGGCTGCCCCCACCAAACAGGCCCCACTTGAGCACGTCAGAGTACGCGGCATACAGGTCGACATCTCCCTGCCATCCATCCGCCGGTATCTGTACGACAAGTATGTTGATACCACCAGGACCCCTCTCACCATCGAGTTCGACTATAGGTGGCAAATTGTTAAAGATGGCTGATTCTTGCGGGAGCCATCGTTGAGAGAGAACACCAAGAGGTGGATGGCCCACCACTTATCTATTGATGGAGAGGATGTCGACTAGGTAATGGTGTCGAAGGGAGCCATCAGGAAGGCTAACTTGACCTTCACGGCTAAGTTTCTATGGTTGATTGTCCCCCACTGCCTCTCCCCCATGGCTGCAGATAACATAGTTACATGGGATCGCGCAGTTCTGATGGCAGCGATGATGGCCGGGTTTGAGGTTGACTTCGTTTGGCTTCTTCAGGCGGTCATGCATGAAAGGGCTTTCAAGGTCACCACTACTTACCCTTTTCCGTGCATGGTATTTTAATTATGCAGGTCCGCAGGTGTGCCCATCTGGCACATTGATCAGCTCAAGACTCCGCAGGGCTATGTTGATATCGGCCTCATCAGGGATGAGCCAATGAGTTGGCTCCACGCAGAGGGCCCCGTCCAAAGGTGCCTCCACTTGGTGAGAATCTGGCTGATACTGTAGCTTAGCTCGAACGGCTACGTAGGCTACTTCAGCACCCACTGACACTACCCCGGTCGAGTCTATCCCGGGTAGTAGCACTGCCCCAAGCTCCTCTCGCTCAACCCCTTCCCCCGCTCTGGTCCCGCTTGCTAGGGTCCAGAAACTAGAGGCTCAGATGGCCACACTTCTCCATCACATCCAGCATTGGATGCAGAGGTCTATTGCTGAGGCGGAGGAGCGCTTGGAGCGTAAGATGGCACAACACACATAGAGGAAGATTACGGGAGGTTCAATAGCTCTTAGACGCTTTTGAGTTGCGAGTGCTAGGTAGGCCAGCCCCTCCAGTGGACGTGTCGACCCTTTAGGCTGCGGTTGAGAGTTTGCGAGCAGATCTTGATATGATCCTAGAGGCTAGGGTGCCTGAGTCTGAGGCCCCTTCTATAGAGCCTGCTTAGGACACAGTGTTGGGTGCTTTATTCGCCACTTTTGAGATTCCACCACCTCCCCCTCGAGAGAATGCCAAGAGGCGCAGGGGTCGAGAGGAGGATGAGTCTAGGGCAAGGAAGAAGGAGCACCGTGAGATGGAGGCTGCGAGGAGAGCCTCGATTGATGATGAGGAGGTGCTAAGATTAGGGCTGTAGAGTTAGCTGCCGGAGCATCTAGCTCCAGAGATGTGGAGACAGCGGGAGGCACGACTGATAGTGTTGTTGCTGATTAGGACACTACTGAGGGTGTCCAGACTACAGAGGTAGTGGGTTCCAGGGAATCGGACCCACCAACTTGCTGATCGCCGGCGCTTTGCGCCTTGCTTCACCTACCACTCTTGTATTCCAGTTTTTTTATGTATTGGGGACAATTGCATATCTTTTAGTTGGGGTGGGGTAAATGGAAAGTGAGTGCTAGGCTGAAGTCTGAGTAGCCCAATTCATGATCCTCTTTTGGGGTTTTCTTGCATGTGTTCTTTATCCCAAAAAGACTGATTACTTTTATTGTTGAACCGGCATGTTATATTGTTATATCTTGTGTGCATGGTATAACTCTGAAGCACGATGGCTAAAACAAATATGATATCCCGATATGAAAATGATGCATGACTAGGCATAGTAATTGATAATTGTGTGGCTCTAAACATGACATAGAGATACACTACTGCAAGACCTTGAATCTAAGACATGAACTAGGTGTCTAATAATCAGGGAATGTAATGAATGTCAAGTGAGTGTGAGGAAAATTCGAAGGATCCACCATTGAGACTGAGCTAGAACTTGCCTGGTTCGTCTTGATAAAAGTAAGCCAAAATGAACAATTAGGAAAGGATCATAGGCCTTTGTTGAAATAGTCAATCTTGAGCCCAAATAAAAAAAACAAATGAAGTTAATCCCGTATTGATCCAAATGATTTGAGCCTAAAAACAGATCTTTCTTTTTCACTCCAACTGATCTTGTCTGGGCATAATGTGTTGGACCTAGTCCCTCATTGGACATGTGCACCTCAGTTTATGCCAAAAGCATAAATTGAGGGTGGCTAATGCAGAAAACAACCTTGTCGTGGCCCTGACCCAACCGTGGGTATTGTAAACCTTGACTGATGGCAAAGTCATGAGTTGAGGGTGGCTGTTATAAGG
This sequence comes from Solanum pennellii, assembly GCF_001406875.1. Classification (NCBI taxonomy): domain Eukaryota; kingdom Viridiplantae; phylum Streptophyta; class Magnoliopsida; order Solanales; family Solanaceae; genus Solanum; species Solanum pennellii. Next base: position 17,265,203 of record NC_028637.1, on the reverse strand, counting down.
AATTCTCTGGAGAGTGGGGTTGAAAGAATGAAGAGAAATAAGAACAAAACAGAAGTGACTAAAAAAAAGTCACTTACATATAAGGATAAGAAAGGGAAAACAGCAAGATAAAAAAAATTGAGAAATTGGGCGAAATAAAATGATAAAAAGGTCGTATCTTTAGCCGATATGTCAAGGAGGGCAACAAGTCACTAAAGTATACCTAAATATACCCTACCTGACCCTGATCCTATGTTACAAGCTAAGAAAGTCCTATCGTGATCCTAAGAGTTGTATGGCGAACTTAAAGCAGTGAAAATAAGGGCAAGCTTATGGCAATATGTGTGAATGAGTTGTGAATTTGTTCTGAGAGTGACTGTTGAAAAGTAATCCTTATACTCAAACTGATATCATTGTGTGAAAAATGAGGATGTTATTTTGAAATGAGGACAGTAGTTGCAATACCAGAAATATTAGCACCTCGGTGAGAAATTGAAGAGGATAGGTGTCAGTGCGTCGTGAGTCTGTGTCATGGTCTGGTTCCACATAATTCAAGCCTAATAGTGATAACATGCATAAACATAATGAGAATGATCGGGATTGATAGCTAAATGATTGCGAAAGTTAAAATATGGATACTCTTGTACAAAGATTTTGTAGTGAGTCATAGTGCGTCACTGGAGGACAAACAACAAATTTAAGTTGAGGGTGTTGATGTACTGTTGTTTCACGGTACTTTCAATGCTTTTTCCCTAAGTTTAGTGTGTTTCCAAAAGTCTTTTTATATTGATTTTTATGTAAGTTTCTTCTTATTTGCAGGAAATCTGTCCAAAGATGAACGCTGAAGTTTTTGAGCGACAAATGCAGAAGAGACCACCTACGGAGCTTATGACGGTCAGTCGAGTTTGTGACGGTCCGTAGGTGGCATCGTAGTGAGGAGAGAAGTTGTTGAAGGAAGATGGGGAAGTATGACCTACTGTGGGATTACGGAAGTCCATGACGGACCGTCATAGCCACGATGGTCCGTCCTGCTGGTTCGTCGTAATGATCAGAGATTAGTTCCAATACCCGAAATCCAAGAAGTTAAAGTATTATGGAACGGAGACCCTCAACGGACCGTCGTGCTTGGAACGGTCCATCATACCTGTTCGTTGAGGGTAATGAAGAAAACAGCAGAATAGTTTGTGAAGTATGGGATGACGGAGGTCTTGACGACCCATCGTGACCACGACGGTCTATCACGAGGTTCGTCGACTCAGATGCGTTTTGACAGATTTTCTGTAATTAGAATCCTTCTTTTATTAGGTTTTTGTTTTTATTATAAATAGTTCGAAAAACCTCATTTTTGGGGTTAGACTTTTGATTAGACGGTTAGACTTTTCGATAATTTTTAGTTCTCTTGTTCAAGTATTGAAGGATTAATTTCAGTAATTGATACACTTTTCTGGAATTGATTGTTAGTGCTTTTGTTGATTAATCAAGTGAATTTCTCGATTTTATTCTTTCTCATTAAAGTAAGTGCATTAATTCTTATATTAAATATATGATAGTGTGATTATGACCATGGGTAACTAAACTCCATAACTAGGGTTGTGGGAACCATGGGTAACTAATAAGGTAAAATCTAGCTATAATAGCATTTCTAGAATAGTATCTTGCATGTATTGATAATTCTTTCGTTTAGAAGTCTTTTTAACGGATGACCATCGTTAGAACTCGCCTTAATGCTACTTGCCGGACCAAGGAGGTGGATAATTGGAAAAAAACTATCAACATAGATTTAGTATACACTATCTAATAGGCTAGTGTTCGTTGGTACGAGGTAATTACTTAGTCAAATATCGAATACAATGCTTAATATGAGGTAAAGGTAAGGGTTAGTATAGCAACACACGTAGCCGGACCAAGGTGCGGACTGAAATTTTCTAGATGTCGGACCAAGGATTTTGAGATACATAACTTCTCACTTTACATGCAAGATACTAGGAAAGAATTTTTATAGTTAGAATTATCAAGTTAGGAACCTGTGGGGAACAATTAAGCCCAAGTTACTTTTATTAATTGATTAAGCTCCGAGATTTGAATCTGTTAGTTGGTTAGTTTAATTTAGTTAATTATTTTCATTAATTTAGAGTTAAAAACCCCCCTTTTATGTCTTTTGTTTTCTAAGGAAATAGTTGACTAAATAATAGTAATAATAAAATAAAGTTAAGTCTGAACTATTTTCCTCGTGGGATCGACCCCAACCTCATTAGTTGGGTTCTTTACTTGATACGACCGCTTTACTTCTTATTTAAGAATAAGTTTGAGCGTATCAGAGAGAAAATCCCTCTATTTATAGACAACAAAGGGTAGTGTGAACAAATGTTTGTTGTGCCTTATCGGAAAGGTTACAACTATTTAAAAAATTTGCAACCCTTCGAAAAGTTCAAAACCTTTCATAAAAGTTGCAACTTTTTACTAAAGTCGCAACTTTTCATAAAAGTCACAACTTTTGAAAGACGTTGCAACTCTTCATTAAAGTCACAACTTTTTATAAAAGTCACAACTATTCATGAAAGTCACATCTTTTCATGAAAAAACGAAGGCTAATTTTGGAAACAAATAAATTTAAAACGAAATTCTTGTTTGAGATTGCGCCACATAGGCAGACCTAGGATTCTCTTTTATATAACTATATGATATTGATTTGATAATATAGACATTAAAATAATTATTTTCATTATATATATACATATATATATATATATATATATATATAAATATATCAATTTAAAGAAATAGTAAAAAAAAAAAGCAGAAGCATAAAAAGTTCACCGCTATTTTTGATGGGTTGTGGAGGATTTGGTCATCAATTTCTCCATCACTTTATTTCTGGTTGATCATCTAGATAATAAAAAAAATCTTTCATCTTCGTTCATTTTTGGTACAAGAAAGACTAATTCTGTCGGAATTTTAAAAGTTTTTTCGACATTGTCAGATAAAATGGAGTTACATCGAATTTCCTTATCACCTTTATAACTGATTTTTTTTATTGAAGAACACCTTACATATATCAATTTAAAGAAATAGATTTCAAACTTCAATTTCTTTAAAGGATGAAAATGGCGTTAATGAGGGCGGCCATGGCGTTGGGTCGGTGACAATGCCGATAATGTAAATCTTAATATAAATAACAATAAAGCAAAAATTAGAAGGAGCAACGATGGAGGTAGAAGAATGGAAGTTTCCAGAGGAAAAAGAGGAAGAAGAATAGATGTACAGCCGCCGGTGGCGAACTGGTGTAACGGAGGAACAGATGGAAAAGAGGTGAGGAAGAAGAAAAAGTATTTTTTTTCTCTCAAAAAACACCTAAGTAAATACCTTCACGCGCCCTATTGAGGTGAATCACAAACAATATGTCATGTAGACAAAAAAAATGATTAAGCGGTTCAAATTTGAAAGGGTAGAGGTGTTCAATAGATACAAGTCTTAGTTTAGGTGTCTCAGTGAATTATGCGAATAATTTTAACCGGTATATATAAATATATATATAAATGAATAAAGAATGTAATGTTCCGCGGATAAGAGATTTTAATTAAATGAAATATTATAGTGAATATAGCATGAAAATATATTTTTGTCTTCCTTCATAATTATCTATGTACCGTTCTGTATATTTTTTCCCTATATTTTGTGTTCATTTGTATTTGACAAAATTTATGTCACAAGATAGATCCTTGTTATCTCTATATAAAAATAGATTAGAAAAATAGTGTTTGACCTTAAAATAATCTTAAATCAAATTAAAGATTCTATAAATAATACTTTAAATTCATATATTAATTTTAATATTGAAAAAATTTAACATATTATATCACGATACAACTTCTATAAGATTCTAGATACTTTCATTAGACAACAACTATATCATATGTATGCGGAAGTAAAAAGGAGAAGATTTCAATTCTACAAAAATAAGGTAGAAACATAAGAAAATTAAATATTTTTCACCAAAGATGATGTTGTTCATATATTCATATAAAATTATGCTACTAATATATGTATATTAAAAACAAAGAATTTAATAAGTGAAATATTTGACATACACTCAAACCTCAATTTAACCGTCATTCATCATAACAATGAAAGACTCTTTTTTTTATTTAGAATTACCTGTCTACGATAGTCTTACTCGAATATTAATTGGTAAAAGATAGATAACGTATAAACATTAAATATTAAAATATTTATGATAATCCTTATTAGTATCATGCACACACTAAATTTAAAGTATGAACATTTAAGAGAAAAAATATACTTAAATGGTGTCCATCATTTATGTTTATAGCCACAAGAGGAAAGACTATTTGTGACATTAGAAATTGTCCTGGTTAGATTTGTTTACAAAATTGAGTGAACTAAATAATACTACTTCTAAAGACATGTCACTTTCTCTCCAAATTTTAACTTAAATCTATTTTGAAATGTTTAACAATTTTGATCATTTTGATCTCAAAATACAAGTAATTGTATGACAATCCTTATAAATCATTTCAAAGCACTTGTCCTGTGTTCTTTAAATTTTAATTATTTACTAAAAATATTTAATTTAGTAATATCAATTCTATTTTACAATATCATATACTATATATACAATATGCACGTGCAACTCATGTGCCGTAAAACTAGTAAGGATAAAAAGAAAATAAAAGAAATATTGTCTTAGTCTCAATATATGTGGTGTTTCGAGTTTTTTGAGTCAAACATATTTTGATGGTGTCTTTTTCATACCACTTTCAAATACTTTTAATTGTCAATTAATTGACCTATAGTAATTTTTACATAATTGATGGACATATAATTTATTTTGAAAACAATATAGATTTCATACCTGAATATACCATCACATTTTGAAAAAATTGACTTCTCTTAAATATCCATATAAATTAAAATAGAGACCTACTAAAGAACATAATTCCCAAATAAACATGTTCCTGTTCTCAAGGATGAGCATACATAAATGGAAGTTGTACTAAATTTCTTTGGAAAGAAATGAGTTATCTTGCCTTTTACCAATTTTCTTTTTTAAAAAAAAGGATTGTCTTTTCACATCTCTTAGGTGTAAAAAATTCAAATCTCACAAGGTTATTAAATTAAAAGCAATTTGTATAGGGTAAAAAAATGATTTTCGCCGGTTTACACCCACTTTCACGAATTAAGATTCCATAATTTAAATGAAAGAAGATCTCCTGCCATTTTACAATTTAAATACAAGAAAATGACATTTTTCAAATTTCTAATGTATAAAAATGAAGATATTTTAAAACTAAAAGATCTCTTATTTATAAAAATGTTATAAACTAAAAAGAATTTTGGAAAGTACTAGAAAATTGTAACATCTCGCAACTCGAACTAACTAAGAATAAGCTAAGAAACCAAGAATAATCAATTTTTGGGAATAAGTAGGAAAATCTGGAAAATTTCAGCTTTCAAAAGTGAGTTGTGGTCATTTTCAAATGGCCATAACGTCCATATCAGGTTTAGTTTGGATGATTTCTTTATATTTTTGGAAAGTCCTTGGGAAGAGATTTCCAACGCCGCCAAGATTGCGAAAACTCCGATGTAGCATGAGGGAGATATGACTTTGGGAAGTTGGGTTGTTGAACTGAGGAAAATTCAATCCGGATTTTGGTAAGGGTAAAGTTGTCTTTTTACCCTTGTATTTCCTAATTTGTATTTAGGTTATGTTAGGGGTAAAACCAAGTCCCAAATCAGTTTTAGAAAAAATAAGAAAGCTTAGGGCTTGTGAGAAAAGAGAATAGAAGAGAGACGATCAAGAATTGTCCAAGAACGCCAAGATCATTGCATAGAATTCGTCGAGGGTGATCCCTATCGAGTTTTCTGAGATCATTCGGTGTTGGGTCCTTTCACCCACACCCAATTTGTTTCAATTCATAAAGTTAAAGTATATGGAATGATGAATATGGGAGTTCTTGATTAAAATTCGTTATATTCTTGTTGGTTGAATTGTAGTGTATCCCTAGTAGATTTGATTCATATTTCCGGACTGTTTTTGGGTCTGATCTGTTGGGTAATGAATTATTAATAGATCCTAAGTGTTTGGGGTGAGATCCATGGAAGTTTAGGAGGTTTAGAATTGAAAATTGGCGAAGAAAAGTCGGAGCACCCGTCTGATAGACCCTGGGGTGCCGCGCCTACCAGAGCGCCTCTAGACAGACTCTGTCCGTCATGCCTTGGCGCTCCGCGCCTCTCAGAGCGCCAAGACCCCTGGAGACCCCGTTCATTCCCTATCTTTTTGAAATAGTTCTTAAGTTATCCTATCATTCCTAGTTGATTTGAACACTCAAAGTACATCTAAACATCATGAAATCATCAATAAACATGAGATCATGATCCTTGAATCCAATATCCAATTCATTGAAATTTAAGATCATAGTCAAGGAAGTTAGGAGTCAAGTTTAAAAGTAAGAAGCAAGTCAAAGTAAGTTTTTAAAGTTTTCAAAGAGTCTTAAACAATCATTTTAACTTTGGTTTAAGGATCAAGTTACAAGTTGAGCAAAGGGTAAAGAGTTGAGCTAAATTCTCAAAAGCTATAAGGGGACTATATAGTCCCCAAGAGTTAATTTTCAAGTTAAGTAAAGAGCAAGAGTTGAGTTTGTTTCTCAAAAGTTATAAGGGAACTAACTATTCCCTGAAGGTTTATAAATGTTTCACATTTAAGTTAAAAGAAAACTAAGAGTTCCAAAAGAGTTTTGAACTAAAAGGGTAACACTGATTCCAAAAAGGGGCTTTTTAAAGCTAAAGGGTTCACTAAATTATCTTAACCCAAAGAAAGGGATTTTATTAAAAGTATGAGCTAAAGTATGTTTTGGGAGTAGTATTGAGCATCGATGTGGGGATGAGAGTTTATAATTAACTCAAGTCTCCATGTAAACCATGAGCCCATCATGGAAATTGATGGGTCATACATTTTAGATGATTACGTAAGTTTATCGAGTGGATCCACTAAGCTAAGTAAGGTCCCATACCGATGGCAAGGTATAGGATCATCCTTGGGCAACATGAGGTAAAACATTGTATCATCACTTAGGCTCAAAGTGACGGTTGTCGGTTAGAGAATCTCCCACAAAAGTTATATTACTTTCATATATAAGTAAAATTTGTTATGCGGAATTCGAGATAATACGAGAAAATATAAACGCTAAAAACAAGACAAAAGATTTACGTGGTTCACCAATAAATTGGCTACGTCCACGGGAAGAGGGAGAGCAGTTTTATTAAGGAGAGGCAAGAACAGAATTACAGAATAGGGTTTGCCATAGCGTCTATATATAGTGCTAAGCTACGCCCTAACAGGCTTGGGCCCAACATACAGAATTAACAGATAATTAAGGGCCCAATACAACAACATTGTATACCGTCGGCCCGGGGGCGTCTCCGCCCCCCCGGACCCCCAGGCCAGGGGGCGCGTCGCCCCCCTGGACCCCCCGACTCGCTGACCGGGCAGCGAGACCCCCGTCCTTTCTGTTTGTAACGGGTCCGATTCAAGGCATTCAACAAAATTGAGTTTGTTAATTCATTTGTTTAATGAACTAAGTTGTTTTATTGTTTTCCAAGCTTAATATAAATCGCATGTGTTTTAAATTGCTTTATATTCATACTTTGAGTTAACCATATTCTTGAGTTGAGCAGAGCCAAGGTAAGTTCATCTTAACCCCTCAAGCTTAAGTCGTCGTTTAGCTTTCCAACTCGCATAATTGTACATTCAATGTACTGATGTCAGTTGTCTGCATCGTTTCATGATGCAAACGCAGGTAACCAGGATCAGCACACAGTACATCGTTGATCAGAGCACTCCGTAGTCACTTGGTGAGTCTCCTTACATTCCGGAGGACATTCTTTTATTTTTTTCTAGCTTAGTTCATTAGGATGTTGTGGGGTCTGTTCATTTGGATTGGACAGGATAAACCTATGGTAACTTGAACCAATAAAGTAACTAAACATATATGGAGTCGCATGCCTTTTGTCTTCCTTAATGGTGGATGGGGTCGCTTTCCTTTGGTGGCGGCTTAAGAATGTTTGTCAAAGCATTTAGACCTTTTATTTCAATGGCTGGCTTTTCATAAGCCAAAACAGCTTCATCCACAGTGCCAAAACTTCCCAACCAATGTCGCTTATTCGTTCTTACATCTCGAATCTCAGTAACCCATCTTCCCCATTTTAGTTGTCTAACTCCCCAGTACTTCTTTACATATTCTTAGTGCAGTTTTGTATATTTTTTTCTCTTTGGAGGATACCATCTCTGAAGTGACCTTGGTCTTTCCATTTTGTATGATAATTTCTTTACAAACTTTTTTGTCGTTTGGACTTCTCTCCTTGATGATTTTCCTTCTCATTACTAGATGAGTCTGTGGCGTTATTGTCCGTTATGTAAATACGTCCAACAATTGGCAAGACCACAGAATGTTCGCCCATTAGATTGGTTTTTTTTCCTCTGGCAACTTTTGAGGTTTTTTTGACTACCTCATTTTCGTGAAGCTCATCTCTGGAAGCCATTGCTTCAAGAAAGAGAACAAACAGAAAAAGCACAATAAGTCCATTAAATCAGGCACGTATATGCGCTTTATCAATAATCAAATTATTTATATTTATGTACACTAACTATCAACTTGATTTTTCTGATTTTGACCTAGAACATGAAGTTTCAGACTTTGCTCATTACTATCAACTCAATTAATTACCTGTCTATTACACGTAAATTAATTAAATATAGTTATCGAATAGTTTAAAATTTTCAACCGACTTCCTCGGCCAGTCATAAATGACCTATGTCTCATGAAAGGAAGTCCTTGACAATAAATTCATGTCCAAGTGACTCTATCACTTTATACTTCCTAGAACTTATATGGTAGGTTAGGTGAGTATACATTATTCACCACAAATATACCTATTAGACTTATATCACCTTACCTTTACCCTCAAAGCCCTATTGATCCAACATTCTTGACTACAAGCCTTACTTTCAATCCCACAATAATCAATTTCCCCTAGATTCTGAGGCATCCTAATCACATTCTTTATTACCAGGTGAATCTAGTCATTATTTATCAAAAGTTTCAAATTCATTGATTTACAAATAAAGATCGATCATACATAATAAATAATAGTTTAATTCATGTCTATATGTTCCCTAATCTTGAAACATTACTACACATGACTTTAATTTTAGAAGATCAATTCTAATTCTTCAATTTCACCATTCAAGGCATAAACTCCCATAATATAAAATTCATCAAATCGACTAGGATTTACCATTCAAATCACATAAATTTATCATAATATTATAATAAAGTGTCAATCAAATCATAACTAAGTATCATCGACTTGATTGGAATCAAAGTTTAACACTACACACAATGTAGGAAGAAACCCTAGCAAGAATTGCATTTTGACTTCAGGGAAACTCTGGGGATCTATGGGTGGAATAACCATAGATGAATAAGATAACATACCTTAATTCAAATCCTTAACACAAGATTTAAACAATGGAGGAAATCTGCCTGTCTTAGTTCTCTTCTTCTTTTTCTTCTTCACTTCTAGAGAGTGAATTTGGGTTAGTTTTGTGGTATTTGAAGAATGATTTAATTCACTTAGTTTAAGGGTCTATTATTATTATATATATGGTTTAATAAGAAACTAACCGACCTCCCTTAACCCCCAACTAAATACCAATTAACCCCTAAGCCCCAACTTAAAAACTAAACTCTAAATTTGACCCCACTCAGAAAACCCCCACCCACGGACAGTGGATTGGTCAACGGATCGTGATGAACCCTTGTGGGTGGTGAAATGAGGCTAAAAATTGCAAACAAGCGCAGTACTTGACCTATGACCCCAACCCACGGGGTGTGGGTCCATCTACTGGTCGTGGATGGCTGCTTTTTTACAGCTTTTGGGTCTGTTTTAAGGTTCTTCCTCAAGGACCCCTCTGGTAGTCCTTGAGTGGTTATACCTTGATACCCTAACCCTAAAACCCTCATTATAACTAGGAAATCATTTTTACAATTTTAACCCTCATACTAAACTCTAAAGCTCTAGCATAAGGCTTTAGAACTTTCTAGTTTAGTTCACTAGTTTTTGAGGCATAACAGCATATCCCCCTTGGGATCATTCATCCTCGAATGACGATTCTAAATGCTTCTTTAGGTTACCTCTATAAATTAGCAGCTCATCATGCCTGCAATACATCTAAATGCACACAACCAAGGAAGAAAATTGTAATTCCAAGCTAAGCATATTCAATGCAACACAAATGAGTAGGAACTACTTCTAACAATTCAAAATGGATGAACATCTACATTTACTCATTTCAAGGAGGAACTACATTCTCCTATCTAAAACATGATCAACACACAGTCATGGATCCTATATGCAATTTACTCTCAAAAAACCTCTATTCAAGGAGGAATCGTTCAACTCCTAACTAAGGTGTTAATTAGTTCATCTCATGAAGTTTATATGTGATTCCACTCAAATTCACCACAACATGAGGCAAACAATGTATATAAGTCATTTCTATCAAGACCTAAGCTTTTTTCATGAACATGCACATAAGGGAATCATGGCAACAGATAAACACACAATAACCTTATTTTTTTGGCACACTATCTCCTCCTTGGGAGTAAGCCTATATAATCACTTCAATACATCATTCATGCAAAATACAACTTCAAGATCAGACATAACAAGTCACAAAATACAAGAAATCCGGAAATTAATAAAGCATAAAAAACATAACGGAAGCAACATGAGGAGATCACTCTTGATCCTCTCTAGATTGGAGAGCATAAAACATATTCTTCTTAAGAGCACTCTTATATGGACCACTAGAGGCAACTTTATTATCCTCACTTCCATTAGCCTTGAGAACCAGGAAATCTCTAATTTTGTGCCTATCCTTTGCACACCCATAGCAATCGTCCATACAAGTTGGGCACTTATTGATGAGTCCACATTTTTGAATCATTGGGGCTTTATTTTAAAAGATTTAGTGTCCTCAAAGGCATATTTGTATCAATTTAAATTCTTGATTTCATGTATTTGGATTGAGGAACAAAGCATGAACACTAATGAGAACAAACGAACAAGGCAGCTAAAAGAATGAAGAAAAAAAGTCCTGATGATCGCCTATCTTATTGGTCAAGTCGCCAAATGGCCATTGTATCGCCTAAAGTTCCAGTGTGCAAAGCATTCAAGGAGAAAATTAAGTCAGCGATATAAAAGAGTAGTCGACAAGTTGTTGAACGGTTCCATGATGCAGTCGCCCAAAGTTACTAGAGTTGAAGATACTAGAGGCCAAAGCGAAAAGGCGATAGAATTGACCAAAGTGCGGATCACCAAGTGGAGCAGCGATCCCAACTTATTGCGCTTAATGATCTTTCACAACATATTTTTTGCAACCATAAATACATTTTTACTATTTAGTTTATATTGATTTATCTATCAATCTATCTATCTTTCAATCTAGAATAAGAATTATTAGCTTGGAAGTTTAGAATGGAGTTTTGAGATAATATTTCCTTAGCTTTAAAGATTTGAACATTGCCATTTCTGAGAAATTAAAAGTGGGTGTTGAAGATTCATCATATAAGACCTTCGTAAAGACAAAATAAATCTTACCCAGTTGATGGAAACACAATTTGGTAACAAATTCTATCTTTTTATGATATCAAGCTAAAACTCCAATTTTTGGGGTGATTATGTGATTCTTGGTTGAGTTAGTTGTTGACTATTGTTTATTGATAGTGTAACTGTTGTTTTTGTTGACTATTGTTTATTGATAGTGTAACTGTTGTTTAAAAGTGATTTCATTCTATAGTTTTGGCTTACTCTAAGGGGTTGTAGTTGCAAATGCAACTGTACCTTTGTGTTTTTGGCTTGCTTGAGAGATACGTTTTAAAACTAAGATTACTGATTTGACGGTATGTGGATATTGGATTTTCATGGGTTCATCTCAAGAGAGTGAATCTTATACCCTCTTATGCACATTCAACTCAAGAGAGCGAATGGACTAAAACGTAGGTAGTTCTTAATTGTTTATTATTGGTGTTCAACAGAAACAAATTTGATTCGGGATAAATTGTTCAAGAGAATGTTTATCCCTAATCGAGCTAGCTTAGTCACATGATTTACAACTATTTAATGGCAGTTGCTATTACCCATTTTGTATACCTTAGATATAATCCAATCACATCCCAAAAACTTGTCTCATTATTCACTTATACATGTTATTTGCTATTGTGGTTGATAATTACAATCAAAAACCCCTGTTATTTGACACTTAATTCACCCAAAACTTGAACCATGCTTTTATTCGTAAATGTTTTTACCTATGATTGACTTGAGCATTTTCTCACTTGGTTATTGATTCTCAAATACATACCACTACCTGTGGGATTTTACCCCCAACTCAATTAGTTGGGTTATACTAATTATTAATCATTGACATTAAGTATTGGATAAAGTTTCCTGATACCTGAAATCAAAATGGCCCTGCTGCCGAGGAGTGGTGTTGTTTGAGAACCTTTAGCTAAGTGGAATGTTGTTCTTGTTAGTTATAGTTGAACTTACTTAATTTTACTTTTGTTTTGCCGTTTTGTGCCTTGAAATAGAACGGAAGCAATGGTATCCAAGTAGCCACCAAGACGATATCAGAAACCTCAATGATGTCAACGATACTAATGCTAATTACCCCTATCTTATGGGTGGTACTGTTTCCATTCGCTTGCCTCCAGCCGAAGAAAATGTGGTGTTTCACATCACAAGAACTATGTTTCAACTTTTGCAATAGAAAAGGGTTGTTCGGTGGTTTGGCTCATGAGGATCCCCATTAGCACATTAGGAACTTTGTAGATGTATGTGGACCGTTCTCCTTCAAGAACATACCAAAAGAGTTGGTCCGATTGAGGTTGTTCCCATTCTCTTTGATGGGAGAAGCATACAAGTGACTGGTGTGGTTACCACATGAATCAATCACACCGTGACAAAAGATGTGTCGACCCTTAGCCAGACTGTTACTTCCCATTCAGTATAAATCAAGTATTTTGAGACCCAAATATGTGATATCTCTTCTCATTTGAAACCGAGACAACAAGGGGAATTTTCCCAGTTATACGACGGCCAACCCCAAGAATGAGGTTCTAGTGTGGACTTGTGTCGTGCCACGACGTTAACTAAGGAACTTTTTAGGAGGCGACCCAGGCTTTTGTTTTGCTTTCTTTTTAAGTTGAAATAATGGTGTGTTTATTGTGCAGGTCAAAGTGCGGAAAATGATTGAAAAGTGCAGATAGGCGACCACAAGTGCAGTTTGCGCGAGAGGTCAGTGTGCCCGGTATGATCCTTTGTTTGACCTAAGATAATTTTAAATTGGGTTCGGTAACACACGGTGAGCCCTTTACAAATTTCTTTAAATCTTGTAAACTTAAACTATTTTCATTAAAAATGAATTTTTTATCCCTTTACAAACTTCTTTTAGTTTTATTGTTTTACAAGAATTTTTTGTCCTTACATATAAGAGATCTTCATCTTTAAACAGAACAGATTTAAAATGGTCATTTTCTTCTATTCAAATTGTAATAGGGTGAGAGATCTAAGTTTTCAAATTTTTACACTCACCGACTTGAACTATATATCCTTCTAAAGAACTAGAAAACCATTTTTCTCAAACTCACTTAAAATCCTAGAATTTTCTTTTATTTAGTTATTTCTCTACAGTTTCAAATTGAAAATTTTCCACGCGATAAGGATGTCATATATAAATCCGTCAGTGAGCTTCTTATAATTCAATAGATAAAATCTTCAAAAAAATTTTAAAAAATATTAAACCTAAAGTAGTTGAATTTACACATATATAAGTTTTAAAATGTGTTCGTAGAAACAGAGAGAGAAACAAGGAAATGATTTCTCTTTGTCTACTTACAATTTGAATTTTAAAAATGTCATTTTCAGATCTCTTATGTGTAAAAGAGAAAATTATACCTCCGCCATAGAAATTCACATGTCACACATAGATAACTTCAAAAATATATCTTGTGGTCCAGAAAATATAAGAAACTCAGATTTGAGCATACCTTGAAAAGAAACTCGAAAGCTCTTAAACAAACAGATTCTGATCTTTTGTCTTGTCTTTAAATCTTTTTGCATATGATAATCATTTATATAATTTAAACTTTAGCAATCATCGCTATATAGAAGTGGTAAGAAATTAAAATGGAAATAGTTAATCTTTTATACTTCAATTATTTTCACTTGTCATTCTTATCCATTATATTATATATGGACTAAAAAAAAGAAATCAACATTAATAAATCATCATATAGTCATAAATGTGTCATTGAACTTTTAAGAAAGACTCATCTATGTCATCCATTAAAAATTTTGTTCAGCTATGTCATATTAATTTGAGAAAGAATAATTTTAAAAAAAACAAAATGTAAAATATTTTACTCTCTCACTGTACCCCCTCCCCATTTTTTTTTTGTTTAAATTTCTCTATAAAAGTATTAAATATTTTTTTTTACTTTTCTTAAAAAATTCTAATCACTCCACCAAACCCTCCGCTTACAAAATTTTTATTGCTTTGTATTAGATATATACATATTGAGAATATGTTTTATTTTTCACCGTGAGACTTTCTTATAATAAATTTTTTATTTATGTCATATTCGTTACACGAAAAAGTTCTTGAAAATATATGTACATCTTAAATACAAAATGAGAAAAATGTAAAAATAAATTAGGAGCAGAGAATTAGCAACGACGGGGTGGAATTTATATTTTTTAAAAGTTAAATAATATCAATCTTTTTTAGAATGAGTTTTTTAAAATATATTATAAAAGAAATTTTAAAATAAAATGAAAGGGGGGGGTTGGGGGGGGGGGTGTAGGAGGGAGAGTACAGGGAGGAGGTGGTGAAGTGGGATAAGAAAAATAAATTTAAAATTTTATGCATGTACAATGTAATGTGTGAAGATTTTTTCAAATAAAAGAGAGAGTGCATTAATGTATTTCTCAAACTAATAATTGATAGTTTAGGTATGAAAATCACTTTCAATAGTTTAGGTATTAAATTAAAAAAATTAAATATTTTAGATATGTTTTGACCCTTATTTCTATGTAAAATAAATAAGTTCTTTAGCTCCGTAAGTGAAAAACTGAATAAAGAAAACTGAAAAAAGAAAAAAAAAAGGAAAAATAGTTTTTAAGAAAAGATAGAAGATGAAAAAGACAATAAAGAAATACAAAAGGTAGGACAAAAGGGACAAAAAGACGAATAAGAGAGAAAAAAGGAAGAATGGACAGGAAAAAAGAGAAAAAAAAAACAAAAACACAAATTGGAAAACAAGTTTATTTTTTGTTTTCATTTATTTATCAAAATAAAAATCATATATTTATATAAAAGAGAATTCTAGGCCTGCCTATGTGGCGGAATCAGAAGCAATAATTTCGTTTTAAATTTATTTATTTTCAAAATTAGCCTTTATTTTTTCATGAAAAAATGTGACTTTTATGAATAGTTGCGACTTTAATGATGAATTGTAACTTTAATGAAGAGTTGCGACGTCTTTCAAAAGTTGTGACTTTATGAAAAATTGCGACTTTTATGAAAGGTTGTGAACTTTTTGAAGGGTTACAACTTTTTCAAATAGTTGTAACCAATCTCATAAGGCACAACAAAAATTTGTTCACACTACCCTTTTTTGTCTATAAATAGAGAAATTTTCTCTCATTTAAAGAAAAAAATCTGATCTTCTTCTTGTACTTCCGCAAAATAAATATTCGTTTGATTTGCCCCAATTTAGTAACTTACTAATACTGTTGTTTTTGTATCAATAAGTTCGTGACTAAAATTGTTCCATCACAAGAGGATGTAATTCTTTAAACCTCTGGTATTGGAGGGGAATAATTTTCTTAAGGGATATTGTGCATTCAGTGGACTCAATTTTTTCGTTTCTATTGCATTCTATTTTTATATTTCCTGGTATATTTTTTACACTCATTAACTTATGCATATGATATTAATTATTGTTTTTGAGTACGTGTTTTAAACTCTGTTGTTTATATTTCTGCAAAGTTATTCTCTCCCATTATATTGAACATATACACTTATGGTACGTATTTTGTGCAGAAAATAACTATTGTACTCAGCTCCAAGAATTCATGTTTTGATTTTTTTATATTAAATTATATAACTTAAAAATATTATACATAAACTTAAATATTATGTATTTTTACATAGATATGTAATTTCTCACTTATCAATTGAAGAATATGCAAGTTCAAAAGTTGTAATTGTTTTTTTGTTCAAGCGTAATTTCTTTTGTGAATATGTTAACAAACTTTTGAAATTTCTTTTAAGACATATATCACAATTGTATAATCTGAGCAATTTAAATGATTCTTTTTAATTTTTATCATGAAATATTTTTGTATATATATTCTTATTTTCTTCTTTATTTTTCTTTTAATGTTAATTAAAGAACAAATGATTTATCATTTCGTGAATGATTCATTCGCTAGAGGTTCTTGGGTTATGTGATAATGACAAATAATTAAATTCATATTGAAATATTGCTAATATTTTTTTATGAACCTATTTCCCATTATTTTTAATGTATGTATATTAGTAAAAAATTATTTACAATTTCAATGCAACTATTATTTATGAACGCACGGTACGCGGGCAAATTAACTAGTTATGATATAATATTAAGCTCTTTTTTTAATTTATTTATAGGATAAATATTTTTTTTGAAAAAAAATAAATAAATAAAGATTCTATTGGTAAAACTTTTCTTTTATGGATATGGAGACAAATATCACACCAGCCATATAAGTATTATTTATTATAAATTAATCCATCACCCAGCTTGGTCCACATCTCCTACGACTCTCTCTATTTATTTAAAATTTTCAATTATCAAAAAGCTTGGGAAAGTCAAAGAAAGTACAAAACACTCACCAAGTAGCAATAATTGGTGACTAAGACTATTTGCCACCGTGATAAACATAATAGATAATCTGTTTTATTTTTAAAATAATCAATTAAGTATCGTGATAAACATAATATCTAATATGTCTTATTTTCAAAATTATAAATTCGACTTAAAACGAAATGTGATAGTGGTATACATAAAAGATAAACTTCACATTAATATACCATAGTTTTTGAAATGTGAAAATGACATACTCCACAAAATATCCTCTTGTGCTTGTTCTTCTCATCTTTCCCCTGCATATTTTAGCACAAACTAAGTTTGCTATACCATTAGGCAGCTCTCTCATAGCAAATGATGAAACAACATCATGGCTTTCTCAATCTGGAGATTTTGCATTTGGATTCAAGAAAATTCAAAGTCAAAATCAGTTCTTACTTTGCATATATTATGCTAAGATTAAAGAAGCCAACATAATTTGGTATGCAAATGGTGGTAACCTTGTGCCACGAGGCTCAATCGCGGAGTTAAATCCTCAAAAGGGACTGATTCTCCGCGATCCTAAAGGGAAAATGATCATGTGGAGCACTGGTAGGATTGGTTCTAATGTTGCTTATGCTGTTATGAATGATACAGGAAACTTTGTTCTTGTTGGTGTTGGTTCTTCAGTATTATGGGAAAGTTTTCGATATCCGACTGATACCCTTATGCCTACTCAAATACTAGAGATTAACAACAAGCTTGTTGCTCGAAAATCTGAGTCTTTCTTTGGTCCTGGTAGATTTTATCTTCGTATATTGAGTGATGGGAATTTGGTTCTTGTTACTCAATCCAAGCCAACGAATTTCAATTATGATGCTGAGTATTACAATAGTCATACTTCTGATTCAGGAGATGAAGCCAATTCTGGTTATCAATTGATATTCGATGAGTTTTTACATATTGAAAAGGAACAATCAAAGACTTGTGTTGACACCTCCTAATGTTCCTTCAATTTCAGAAAATTATCACAGGCTAAGTCTAGATTTTTATGGTGTTTTAACTCATTATTATCGTCCAAAGAGTACGTCTACGGGGGATCAAAAGTGGAGTACTCTATGGTCTTTGCCTGATAACATATGTCTAGCAATTGTTGAAGATATTGGAAGTGGAGTTTGTGGATTCAACAACGTGTGTCATCTAGGTGAAAATCAAAGACCATATTGTGAGTGTCCAAAAGGGTATTTGTTGATCGATCCGAATAACAAGTACGGGAGCTGCAAACCAAAATTTGTTCCTAGTTGTGATGAATTTGGATAGCGAAATCCTGAAGATCTATATGATTTTGATGTGGTGACGGATGTTGATTGGCCGTTATCAGATTTCGAGAGGATTTATCCTTCTGCTGAAGAGGAATGCAAGAAGGCTTGTTTAGAAGATTGTTTCTGTGCAACTTCTATCTTTTTATGATATCAAACTAAAACTCCAATTTTTGGGGTATGATTATGTGATTATAGGTTGAGTTAGTTGTTGACTATTGTTTATTGATAATGTAAATATTGTTTAAAAGTTATTTCATTCAATAATTTTGCCTTAATCTAAAGGGTTATAGTTGCAAATGCAACTGTACCTTTGTGTTTTTGGCTTTCTTGAGAGAGACATTTTAAAACTAAGATTACTGATTTGATGATATGTGGGTATTGGATTTTCATGGGTTCAGCTCAAGAGAGTGAATATTAAACCCTCTTCTGCACATTCAACTCAAGAGAGTGAATGGACTAAAACGTAGGTAGTTCTTAATTGTTCCTTACTAGTGATCGAGAAAAACAAATTCGATTCGGGGTAAATTGTTAAAGAGAATGTTTATCCTCAATACATTCTAACTTAATCACATAATATACAACTATTTTATATCAGTTACAATTACTCAGTTGTCTACCTTAGCCTACAGTCCAATTACATCCCAAAAACTTGTCTCAGTATTTATTTATACATGTTCTTTGCTTGATAATTACAATAAAAAAACCCCTATTATTTGACACTTATTCACCCCAAACTTGAACCATGCTTTTATTCGTAAATATTTTAACCTATGATTAACTTGAGCATCTTGGCACTTGGCTATTGATTCTCAAATACATACAACTCCATGTGGGATTTAACCCCCAACTCAATTAGTTGAGTTATACTAATTAGTAATCATTGACACTTAGGATTGGATGAAGTTTCCTTATACCTGAAATAAAAATGGTCCCGCTGCCAGGGAGTGGTGTTGTTTGCGAATCTTTAGTTAAGTTCAATGTTGTTCTTGTAAGTTATAGTTGAACTTACTTAATTTTAGTTTAGTTTTTCCGTTTTGTGTCTTGAAACAGAATGGACGCAATGGTATCCAAGTAGCCACCAAGACGACATAATAAACCTCAATGATGTCAACAAGCCTAATGCTAATTACCCCTATCTTATGGGTTGTATTGTTTCTATTCACTTGCCTCCGGCCGAAACAAGTACTATGTTTGAACTTTGGCAATCGAAAGGGTTGTTAGGTGGTTTGGCTCATGAGGATCCCTATTAGCATATTAGAAACTTCGTGGATGTATGTGGACTATTCTCCTTCAATATATTTTGCAAGAGTCAGTCCGCTTGAGGTTGTTCCCATTCTCTTTGATGGGAGAAGCATACAAGTGGCT
Source organism: Solanum pennellii (assembly GCF_001406875.1). Taxonomy (NCBI): domain Eukaryota; kingdom Viridiplantae; phylum Streptophyta; class Magnoliopsida; order Solanales; family Solanaceae; genus Solanum; species Solanum pennellii. Next base: position 17,245,561 of record NC_028637.1, on the reverse strand, counting down.
GGCGTGGTTGCCACATGAATCAATCACAGAAAGAAGATGTGTCGATCCTTAGCTAGATTTTTACTTCCCATTCAGTATCAATCAAGTATTTTGAGACCCAACTGGGTCATATGTCTTCTCATTTGAACCCGAGACAGCAAGGGGGATTTTCCTAGTGAAACGAAGGCAACCCCAAGAATGAGGTTTTAATGTGAATTTTGTGTCGTGCCACGACGTTAACTAAGGCACTTTTTAGGAGGCAAGCCAAGTTTTTATTTGCTTTCTTTTTAAGTTGAAGTAATGGTGTGTTGATTGTGCAGGTCAAAGTGTGGAAAAATGATTGAAAAGTGCATATAGGCGAACCATAAGTCCATTCGGCGCATCATTGAAGGGGTCAGTGTGCCCGATGTGATCCTTCGCTTCACCTATGTTAAATTGAAATTGGGTTTTGTAAAACACGTTGAGCCCTTTACAAACTTCTTTAAATCTTGTAATCTTAAACAATAGCATTAAAATGATTACAAGAATTTTTTGTCCTTACATATAAGAGATCTTCATCTTTAAAGAGAAGAGATTTAAAATGGTCATTTTCTTCTATTCAAATTGTAATAGGATGAGAGATTTGAGTTTTGAAATTTTTACACTCACTGACTTGAATTATATATCCTTCTAAAGAACTAGAAAACCATTTCTCTCAAACATAGTTAAAATCCTAGATTTTTCTTTTGTTAAGTTAATTCTCTATGGTTTCAAATAGAGAACTTTCCATGCGATAAGGATGTCATAAATCCATCAATGAATTTCTTATAGTTCAATAGATAAAATCTTTAAAGAAAATTAAAAAAAATATTAAATCTAAAGTAGTGAAATCTACATATATATAAGTTTTTAAATGTGTTTGTGAAAACAGAAAGAGAAACAAGGAAATGAGATCTCTTTGTCTACTTACAGTTTGAATTTTAAAAAATATCATTTCCAGATCTCCTATGTGTAAAAGAGAAAATTATACCTCCGCCATAGAAATTCACATGTCACACATAGATAACTTCAATAATATAACTTGTGGTCCATAAAAGTTAAAGAAACTCAGATTTGAGCATACCTTGAAAAGAAACTCAAAATCTCTCAAACTAATCAGTACTTTTGATCTTTTTGTCTTGTCATTAAATCTTTTTGCATATGATGGCCATGTATATAATTTAAACTTTAGCAATCATCGGTATACAGAAGTGGTAAGAATATAAAACGCAAATAGTTAATCTTTTATACTTCGATTCTTTCACTTGTCATTCTTATCCATTATCATCTACGTGGACTAAAAAATAAAACAAAATCAACATTAATAATTCACTCAATAGTCATACATGTGTCGTTGAAGTTTTAAAAAGACTCATCTATATCATCCGTTAAAAATTTGACTCATCTATGTCAATTTCATTTGAGAAGAATAATTTTTTTAATTAAAAATATACTGTAAACTATTTCTCTCTCACTGTACCCCCATCCCCATTTTTTTTAGTTTAAATTTCTCTAGAAATGTATATAATTTTTTTTACTTGTTTTACAAAATTC
>NC_028637.1:17107615-17234010 GCF_001406875.1 Solanum pennellii | reverse complement strand
GAGTTGAGTTCATTTATCAAAAGCTATAAGGGAACTAAGTATTTCCTAAAGGTTTATAAATGTTTCACATTTAAGCAAAAAGTAAACTAAGAGTTCCAAAAGAGTTTTGAACTAAAAGGGACCACTGATTCCAAAAAGGGGCTTTTTAAAGCTAAAGGGTTCAGTAAATTATCTCAACCCAAAGGAAGGAAATTTTATTAAAAGTTTGAGCTAAAGTATGTTTAGGGAGTAGTATTGAGCACGAGTATGGGGATGATAGTTCATAATTAACTGAAGTCTCCATGTAAACCATGAATCCATAATGGGAATTGACAGGTCATACTTTTTAGATGATCACGTAAGTTTATCGAGTGGATCCACTAAGCTAAGTAAGGTCCTATACCGATGGCAAGGTATAGGATGGTCCTTAGGCATCGTGAGGTAAAACGTTGTATCATCACTTAGGCTCAAAGTGATGGTTGTCGTGTTAGAGAATCTCCAACAAAAGTTATATTTTCTTTCATATATAAGTAAAGTTGAGTTTGTTAATGCATTTGTTTAACGAACTAAGTTGTTTTATTGTTTTATAATGTTTATATATATCGCATGTGTTTTAAATTTCTTTATATACATACTTTGAGTTAAGCATATTCCTGAGTTGAGCAGAGCCAAGGTAAGTTCATCTTAACCCTTAAGTCGTCGTTTAACTTTCCAACTCGCATACTCGTACATTCAATGTGTTGATGATAATTGACCTGTATCGTTTCATGATGCAGACGCAGATAACCAAGATCAGCACGCAGCGCATCGTTGATCCAATTGAGCACTCTGAAGTCACTTGGTGAGCCTCCTTGCATTCCTGAGGACATTCCTTTATTTGTTTTCTAGCTTAGTTCAGTAGGATGTATGGGGTCTGTGACAACATCCATCTCTATTATTAGAGGCTTAATAGACAGATAGACAGTTAGTTGTTCAGTTTTAGAGTTTGTTGTATTTTTTAGCTTCATATGTTTCAATTATTGAGACTAAAGTGCCGTTTTGGACAAATTATTATATTGATTGTTCCTTTTAAACATGTATATTTCTTGATTGAGTTGAGTTGAGTCTTCTGCTGAGTTAAGTAAGTCAGGACAAGGGTTCGCTTGAGGTCCAGTAACGGTCTTTGAGTGTCGCCAGGTCCAGTGTGTAGGTTCTGGGCATGACAAAAATTATCTCCCTCAAACTCATTTAAAATCCTAGATTAACTTATGTTATGTTATTTCTCTAGAATTTTAAGAAGAAAATTTCACGACTAAAAAATGGACGTGATGACACTTGTCTTATCCCACCAAGACAAGTCAACCTAAAACTCAGCCTTCACGATAAAATGTGGATATTTATTATCTACTTAAAAATAAAACCCCAAAAACATTGTACGTGTACTAGCCTCTAATGTGTTATAACAATATTAAAAGAAAATACAAGTCTTAATTGACAATGTTTCTAGAACAAAACAAGATTATAATTAAGGAGGAAGAAGGTGCGCTGAAATAACAAGCGACTGCCTCTCAAACCTCCAAAAAAAGCCTCAGACAAGGAGAAGAGAAAATATCACAAAGGTTCGGGCTAGTAACCTACATAAAATGTAGTAGCAAGGGATGAGTACCAAACTACATGATACTCATCAATTGAACTTCTAAACATAAGCAAAGGGAATAGAATTCAGGTAATCCTTACACCCCCAACCAAACCTCCACAACTATAACCTGTATCAAACAAGCCCAACCTAATATTTCATAATTTATGTAGCAACCAGCTCAAGAACAACACTGTAACAATTAAATATCCTCAACAACAAGCTTATTATTCGTCAATCACGACCTGCATAAAATCAGCCCAACCTATTAGACATTCACAGTTTATAAAACACACAACTCAACACCAACACTTTGAGAATTATATATCCTAAATATTAAGCTCATTATTCATCAATCATAAGTTTCATAGAAAGGCACTCAAAAGATCAAGTTCATCAATGACAAATTTGTGCAATGCAATGGCAAGTATAATAACTCTCTATGAAATTGAATTTATATAAAAAATAATACAATCATGATACAACATCAACAATGAATCAATAATCCTTTCAAAACCATTCTCAACACATTACACACCAACAACTAATCACAATGATTTGTACTACCCTTTTTTCATAGTTAAAATTATTCAACATGGACAAGTCAACCCATTACCAATTCTAATTATTCCCCAACACATACCACAAGGAAATATATGATTTATGCACTAAACAAGGGTTTATAAATTCACTTTCCTCAAATAACCGAATAATCACTACGGACTTGAGTCTTCTCTTTTTCGTTGATATTTTAAAACAATGCAATCTATTAACGTACATATTCACAATAAGATTTTAAAACTAACAAGACCCACATTACTATGTCTTTAGCCTTGACCTGAAAATTCACTAAAATTTATGATCAAGTTCTTAAATCTTGATGCTAATTAACATTTCAACTATCATATTTTTCATGTTTTAAGTCAAGGATTAAGTCTGAATTCCTCCAATATTATAATCTACTTGTATTTCCATAATACCATGTAAGAGTAAATAGGCTCGAAAACTTTGAAAAGAAACAGAGGCTCGAAGGTTAAGAGAACTGTATGCTTAAGTCTTTTCTATTTTTTAGGATATGAAATCACGGGAAAGTACATCTTTATACAAACTTAAAATGACAAACTACTAAGTCACTGAATGACCATTACTTTTATTAATTATACAACTAATTACTAACCAAAACACAATTAGGAAGTACTGAACCATGATTAACATCTTTGGTAACAATTAATCCTTGAATATAGGATTTTACTAACAAAAATAATTGACATGGTGATATTTCGAATCAGTCTTAAATGTTACCCCTTGATTAAAAGTTACTTACACTAAGCAAAGCCCTCAGATAGACAAACTTGTCTGCTGCCAACGACTTCGTAATTATATTAGCTAATTGGTTATGAGTGTTTCAATGCTTCAATACAATATCCTCCTTTGCAACCGAATCATGAATGAAATGGAAGTGAACATCAATGTTCTTCTTTTTACTATGAAAAATTTGAATTCTTTGTCATTGAGATTGATGCTTTGTTGTCTCAATATATCTCTGTTGCACTTTCTTGCTTATGCTGAAATTACGCTAACATGCTTCTTATCCAGATAGCTTTGCAAGCAGCTGAAGTATCTGCAATGTACTCAGCTTTAGATGTGGATAAGGACGTTGTAGCTTACTTCCTTGAGCTCCAGCATATTTGTAACACCCATATCTAGAACAGACAAAAAAATCTGCAGATGCAATCGACAATTACCATCGATGAACCGTAGCATGACCTACGACCCGTATTGCACATCCGTCATTTATAACTGAAACTCTCCCGAAATTCAGCCCCAAAAATGTGACTAACTATCAAAAGATGGACGGACCTACATTCCGTAGGTCAGACTACGGTCCGTAGTCTGTGTCCGTCGATGAATACCCTATTTACCCACTCTCTGACAAGAACCATGATTGACCGGTACGGTCCGTAGGTGAAAAATAGTAGACAGTTAGGGGGAAATAAAGTTGGGTCAACTTCAAATAATCATAACTCTTAGTAAAAAATGAATTAGGTTTCCCATGATATACCAACAAATAGATAATTGAATTAACCTTCCATAGCCACCGACCTTGCTAAAATCAAACCTCCGAGTAATAAGTTATGCCCGTTTTAGTAAAGCACTGTCGAACAGACCCCACCTATGGACCCAAACGACAGACTGTCGATTGAACGACGATCCGTTAGTCCAGGTCGTCCTTTGTCCAACAACAATTAACTCAGGGGCTTTTATGTCTTTTCCCACTTCATTTAAACCCTAAGATACATCGTTTTGACCCTAAATCATCATCATATTTTAGTCAGTTTAAGCCTAGAAACATAACATGAACTTACCTAAGTCAAAATCATAGATAAAAAATTAGAAAATTAGAAGCAAGAAATGAGATTTCTCTATGGATTTTATCACTAGGTATGTGGGATTTCACTAGTGGGTTCCTTTCACCCATTGGGTCCCTAGTTTTCAGTGAGATTCTTGATTCACATATCATGATTAGAACTGGGGTTTCTAGAACTTCAACAGAACTTCATGAATTTATTAGTTATATGTTCCAAATCTGATTATCATGTTATTACTCATAATATTGCTTGAATTTCAAAACCCTAGCAATGTATTTCTTTAGTTTTTGAATTACATATGCTAGGTCGGATATTTCGGTTACTTCAGATATAAATGCATAATACCAGATTAATTATTGTATTCTCAGTTTGCATGTCCAGTTTTGAGCTATCCAGTATTTACAGAAAATCAGTCATAATTAGTTAATTATATAATTTATTGGGAGTAACATAATACCGAGTTGGAATGGATTCAACGTATCCAATTAGTCCCAGAATCACTAGCCAAGTACGTTGTAAGTTCCCTATGTGGGCAATCAGTTTATTGATTACGCCAGCATGCCCTTATACCTCTTGCAGGGTATATTGGGTCCTCTCGATGGGGTGTATACATCGGATTCCACATGTAGCTCGTGTGGTTTTATTATAGGTTATTATTAGCTCCCCCAGTTCAGTCAGACTCTAATGCATTGACCATATTTACAGTATAGTTATCATTCATTGTCAATATGTTATAAATTTGGTCATTGCATCCAGTTAGCTTAGAATTCAGTATATCATGTTCAAATCATTATACTTGCTTTTGTGCTAGTTCATTTATGTTTTATTTCAGCTTTACTATATCCTACATGCTCAGTACCTTCAAGTACTGCCGCATACGTGCGCACATCTTCTCGTAATGTAGGTTTAGTCTCTCAGTATCATGATCGTCGCTTAGATCGATTTTCGATCTCCAGTTTAGCAAATTCAGTTGTGAGTCCTCATTCTCCAAGGACAATAGTCATGAGTTCTTTTCAGTCTTTTAGTCATTTAGTTTCAGTTTTTGCTAGACTTAGATGGGGCTTGTCCCAGCATTTCTAGTCAGTTTAGAGACTATTTTCAGACGTAGTTAGTTTCAGCTTAGTGTTGAGTTAATAGTTTCTTTGTATTAAACTCATAAGTATTTCATTTATATCAATTATAGAATATGGGTATGCCTCATCTTTTCAGTTTAAACTATGATTTAGCTTCCGCGTTTCGTTTATTATTTTTAGTATGCTCATGATCATGCCAGCAGGGTTAGCTTGGGATCACTTGTGGTCCTAGGTTCCGTGTCCGTGTCTCAGGGGTAGCTCGGGGCGTGACAATATTACTCCTGACCCAAGAGTATAAGTATGTGTTGAAATGCTTTGCCTGTCATATAATGAACCATCATAGTTGTTTGCTCCCAATTGCACATGCAAGTGTACGTGGTCGCACAAGTAATATAGTGGCTCTTAAAAGGACCAGATTATCGATCCAAAATGACTTGTCAATTAACTATTTTTTCCTAAATTATACTGGTCTTATTATTTACTAAAGAGAGCCAAGAAAAGAAGAATGCAAGAACAAAATAATAAATTTACTTACAATAATTGGAAAATCCCAGGGCTGCAACATATATTGAATATCATGTATCATATATTGGCTTAGAACTAATTTTAGTTATAAATTTATTGGTTTATAGAGTTAATTGTATGAGGAGGTCTATACACCTCCACTCACCTACTCCAATTAGATACCTAACTACACCGTTGAGTGGGGGATAAGTAAACTAATTTGCGAGCATTTACATTTCATCCTATTTTATAACCAAGCAAGTTATTTGTCTGGGCGTCACTCCTAAACACGAATAACCTCAATCTAATGGGACCATCAAGCTCTCTATATTCTCTGGTCTGTCTAACCTCTTCTCTCTCAATTTTAAGATTAGACAATAGATTTATCTTATGGTGATCAAGCACGAAATACTAAAAACAAGAATATAAAAGTAACTTATAATGAAAATAAAAAATTAATTCAAAACACCATTAGTAATCATCATACAATTCGTAGCTAAAGTCTCAGAACAAGGGTTTTAGCTACTAATCTCTAAGAAAATAAGAAGAAAAGAACCCTAAAAAGTATTAACGACTTCTCTTCTAAAGCACCTCATCTAGATTCCCCCAAATAATTATTTTTATGGACTATTTATAGATGTGAAAAACGCCAAATAAAATAACTAAGTCCAAAATAAATTGGGAAATCAAAACCCAAATAGAATTGAATTTCGCTAGAACTATGCCACCTCGCTGGCACCTTTAATAGTGCCACGTGGATCAAGTTTAATTTCAAAGCACTTTGTATGTTTATATATTATTATATCAAATTTAATCCATTAAGCTTCCTGCTTGATTTTCTTATTCAATCTTTCGTATTTAATTCGTTTTAGCTACAAACTTCTTCAACTTCACACCATTTTACTCCTACAAATAAAATACACTATTTAGCACAATCTATAAAATTCATGCTCAAAAAGGACACATATAAATAATAAATGTAAGACAAAAAATAATTAAAAATATGTATGTTTAGCCTCACTTCAATAGTAACTATTGTGAACTCACATAATATGAAGTTAGACACTTCTGAATACCAAATCCTATAGTCCATACTTCAACAACATAATGCAGAACTCTTTTTGATTCTCCAAAATGAACTTTTGAAGGTTGTTGCATCAACCTGGATATAACACCAACAGAGAATGCAATATTAGGGTGAGTAAGAGTGAGGTAAATTAAACGTCCAATCATGCTTCTGAAACTTCTAACATTATCCATCTCTGCTTTATTCTTAAGCTACAGTTTTTCACCAACATTTATAGGTGTGTGGCAGAAGGCTTGCAATCAAGCAAACTAAATTTAATGAAAATATCCTTGGCATATTTTCTTTGTAAAAGAAATATTTAATCTTCAGCTTGATGGGCTTCAAGGACAAGAAAATAATGTAATAACCCCATATCTGACATCTCAAACTCATTCATTATTTGAGACTTAAATTCATCCACCAGAGAAATAGAAGAGGTATAATAAATGATATCATCAACATAAAGGCAAACAATGATGAAAGCATTACCTTTCTTCTTTACATACAACGTGGGTTCATCATCACTTCTCATATATCCCTTTATATGAAAAACACCTATCAATTTTGCTACATCACGCTCGAGTGGCTACCTTCAAACCATACAATGCCTTTTTCAGGTTTTAGACCTTTCTTATGCAACCAATGCCTGAACAAGTCTAACAATTTCAAATTGAGCAACTAGAGAAATTTTTTTTTAAAAAAAAAAAATCAATACCATATTGTTGTGCATATCCTTTTGTCAAAAGCCAATCTTTATCCTTCTACGGGGTCCCATCCACTGCAAACTTTGTCTTGAACACCCATTTCAAACCAATTTCATTTTTATATTCTGGTAATTCCTCCATCTCCCATGTGCCATTCTTTTCGATAGGTTTCATCTCTTCTAACATCGCTTTCCACTACTCTTCCTTTTTAGCCGCTTCTCCATAATATGTAGGATCTAACATTGCAAAAGAGAATCGAAATGTTGTATATATGTCATTGGCGTACTTCGGGTTCAGCATTTAAAGCCTTGTTGATATTGTTAACGAAATTGGCTCATCTGAAGACTCTTCTAGAGTAGAAGATGAAGTGTTTCTGCTCCCTGAAGTTGAAGAAAATAAATCAGGAGAAGTGGTACTAGAATCGTCTGTCGTAGCTGTAATAGTTGGCTACTGAATCGCATCAAAAGTGGTTCCAGTAGGCATAAGAATCTGTACTTGCATCTTATCGTTGCTTCAACTCCAATTCCAGCTTTCCATTTCAGCAAATACTACATCCCTTCTCGAATCGGCTGTTGTAGCTGTAGTAATTGGCTGCTGAATCGCATCAAAAGCTGTTCCAGTAGGCATAGGAATCGGTACTTGCATCTTATCATTGCTTCCACTCCAATTCCAGCTTGCCATTTCAGCACATACTACATCTCTTCGAATTAAAATATTTCTGCTAAGAGGGTTATACGGTCTATGCTTTAGATTGTGTGCAGTAGCCTATAAAAACACAATTTTCAGATTTTTCATCCAACTTATGACGAAATTGGGAATTTACAAAAGCATAAGCAGTACAACCAAAAAACCTTAAATAAATTACAAATGGTTTTCTACCCTTCCAAGATTCAAATGGAGTTTGATACATAACAAACTTTATTGGAGAAAAATTCAATAAATAGACTGATGTTGTTACAACTTCAGCCCAAAATTGATTCGGAACTCCCTTCGCTTGTAACATTCTTCTTTCCATATCCACCACAGTGCAATTGTTTTGATCAACAATGATATTTTTCTCCGGAGTATAAGGTGTTGTCAGCTCCCTCTGAATGACCTTTTCCTCACAAAAAATTGATTAAACTCCTTGAACAAGAATTTGCGGCCTTTATCTGTGCAAGAAGTCTTTGTGCACAGACCGCTTTGCTTCTTAATTTGGGATTTAAAGTACTTGAATTTTTGAAATGTTTCTGATTTTGTTTCTAAGAAATAGACCCAACGCATGCGCCTACAATCATCATTAAATAGGAGAAAATAACGATTCCCACTAAAAGATCTAGTATGCATAGGTCCACATAAATCAACATGTATTAGTTGAAGACACTTTTAAGACCTCCAAACTTTTCCAACAGGAAGTGACTTCCAAGTTTATTTTCCATAAATGCACCCTTCACACAATCCAATATCATCAATTTTTTGAGGTGACCATACCTCAAATGCCAAAACTTCGAATCATCATTTGTACTTGCAACAAGCTTAAAACTTTCCATGTTGGAAACATCCAGCAGAAACATCCTTTTTGACATCATAGTGATGCGAACCTTTTTGCCTTAATTCTTGTTTGTAATGACAAAACCATCTTCATCAAACGAAAGTAAATGCCCATTGAACATTGGTTGTACAACACTAAACAAATTGTATCCTAAATTAGGTACAAACTGAATGACGTCCAACATTTTTACTATATCGTGGCTAGATTCAATACACACAATGTCTTTTCCTTCACCCTGCATCTCTTTTGAGTTGACAACCTGCACGTTTTTCTTTTGCCTCTCATTTAGCTCCTAGAAGAAAGAATTTGTGACTTTTTCATATTATTTGAAAAACCACTATTTACAAAACATACATTACTTTGCCTATGATTTGTATCAATGCAAGCCATAAAGAGATAATTCTCTTCCTCATTTTCTGTTGCTGCGAATTTTATTTTCTATTCTTTATGCCAGCAATTAGCCTTTATATGCATGTAGTGTGCTGACAATAATGTCATTGAATATCATTCTTTGTGTCACTTTTCTTATTGGACTACATATGTCCATCATTCCTTCATCTGCCTCTTTCAGAGCCACGACCTCGACCAAACGGAATCCTCCTCTTCCTCGACTTATGCTTGCTGGACCATTGTTCTCACCATATTTGGTTGTTTCTTCCTTCACCTGGAATTCTTTATCTTAATTATTTTCAATAGATCGATTGAGTCTCCCGTCATGGTCTTGAGGAGATCCCATCAATTCATCAATGGAAAAAACTGATAGATCCTTAGAGTCTTCTATAGAAGAAACTACTTTATTAAATTATTGAGTCAAGCTCCGTTGTATCTTTTCCACAATCGATTGATCAGTAATTTTCTCGCTACACGATCAAATTTTGCTGACAAATGCCACTACTCTGGACAAGAAATGACAATTGATTATCCATTTTTCATAATCAACGTTTCAAAGTCATGCCGAAGTGATTACTATCTCACTACAATGACTTTTGAATCACCTTAAAAGTCCTACTACATAATGGATCAAGCTTACTTTGACGTGGTTGCAGCTGCAATCCATGAAAAAAGGGGCTATAATGAATGCGAGATAAAAAATAATGCTTTTGCATCTTGTTTCTTACTGTCTTGTAGTCTATTTTCTTCGTCAGGATGTGCACATCCCCGTTCTATCAAATTGCAAAGATTTTGATATTTGAGTATTGTTTTCACACGAATACTCCAGAATTCCTAGATTTCTCCCTAGAAGATCGGAATGAGTTGTTGTGACAAACTCAATGCATTGCCATGAATTGACATGACTCTGATACCAGAGAAGTTGGCTTAAATAGAAAGTAAAACTTTAGGAAGAAGCAGAGGTTCGAAGGTAAAGAGAATTTTATATTGAAGTCTTATTTATTTTTAGTATATGAAATCACAGGAAAGTACAACTTTATGTAGACTTAAAATAAAAAACTATTAAGTCACGAAATGACCATTACTTCCATTAATCAAACAACTAATTACTAATAAAAACACATCTAGAAAGTACTGCACCAGGATCAACGTACTTGCTAACTAATCCTAGAATATAGGACACTACTAACAAGTTTAATGAATCTGCTCATACTTTGAATAAGTATTCAATATACCATACATCTAATATTCAATTATGTATACCAATATATCAAACCTTGAATTTTAATGTGTCACTAATAAGAACACCACAGAAATTGAGAAGTAAATTACAAACAAAACTAACGAAAACACTTACCATTTCAAAACCTTTTGTTTAGGCACAATACGTTTCTATTAATTAATTTATTACATTGATTAATCATGACCTTAATCATTAAATAATGATTGGTCATTAACACCATTGTTCTCCATAAAAAAAGGACATGTAGATTAAATATTTTCATTCTTCTAAATCAACACCCACTTAATTGTTTCCTAGTTTCTGTGCCAAGGACCTATTAAAATATAAAGTAATTAGTTATACAATCCAGTAGTGCAGTAATAAATTCTATTATAGAGTAATCTCAATGTGTGACTACTTGAATTGAAGATTTATCCCTTCAATACGTATGAATCGACTAAGTATTCATGGCATCAAAGTGAAATTTTAGAGTAGCATTAATTTCACCTTATATTGGTGAAGACTTTTGGCAGTGGTGATAGAAATTGGCGGCAACAAATAGAGAACTTCAGCAAAGCAAGACAATAATTTTGTAGTAAATTAGACATTTAATAATTATAGTCCAAAAGGTATAGGGTCTAAAACAAGTTTTAGACTTAGCTCATTATTATACACTCAATTAATTATCTAACAACTATCCATCAATTAATTAAGTATAATTGTCAAATAGTTTAAAATTTTCAATCAACTTCACCGACCAAACATAAATGACTCGGGAAAACTATCGGGAGTGGTAAAGTGGTACTTTTATAAAAGTTTTCAAATATTACCTTGCGGGTGATGAAAAAATGTACCTACAGTCCATCATGAATTTCATATAGTTCAAAAGATAAAACACTCATACACAAACAGATCTAAAGTACTACAATCTTGACATATATAAGTTTTGGAATTTGTTTGCAGAAAAACACATGGAAATAAGAAAATAAGATCTCTTGTCTTCTTACGATTTGAATAAAAGAAAAATTCTTTTAAAATCTCCTATTTATAAGAAAAAAAAGATATCTTAAAAAAGGACATAAAACTATTTTTATCATTAAATACTAAAAAAGACAAAATTTATGATCACAATTTAAAAATCAATCTCAAAGTTCAAATTGTACTATATAGATCATTATTAAGAAAGAAAATGTTGAGGTGATTTCAAAGAAAGACTGATTTCATCTATTCAACCTCATAAATATGTTTCTACTGCCACACCAAAATCAAGCTAAAAAATGTGTACCATGTGACTTTTTATATATTTGCCTTATTAGGACGTCTCTATTTACTCTATTATGTTTGAAACTAAAGCATGATTGTTATTACTTTGAAAAGAAAAATGGTATCATCCTATCCATTTTAAAGAAGGAATTTACATTTATTGAGAAGTGTACAAAATTGACCTTATTTAGCTAATCTAATTAATAAAGAAATTGAGTACCAAGTTATGTTTGATATAAGAAAAAATGCATTGAATAACACTTAGATAATTTCTATGCCAAGCTCCTCATAATATGTTAAGGGAGACAAGAAGTGGTAGCTTCATGTATATAATTTATCTTTTCAAAAAAAAATTTCAAATGAATTATTTAACAAAAATCTTTCGATTACTTATTTTACGATTTATGTCAAACTATATTGAACATTTTTGTTGCATTAGAAATATACTATCTAAATATATTTTATAATCCAAGGTTGTTTATCTAGAAAAAGTATCGTTTTCAGATAATGTATTTAGCAAATCATTAGAAGTAATACAACAAAAACGACTCCAAGTCATTAATACACACATCATACTCATTCATGTGCCTCCAATTGATTATTTCAACAACAACAAGAACATATATAGTGTAATTTTACAAAAAGAGATTGGAGAGGATAAACCTATGGAAACTTGAACCAATAAAGTAACCAAACATATATGGAGTTTCATGTCTTTTGTCTTCCTTAATGGTGGATGGGGTCGCTTTCCTTCAGTGTCGACTTAAGAATGTTTGTCAAAGCATTTATACCTTTTATTTTAATGGTTGCCTTTTCATAAGCCAAAGCAACTTCATCCACAGTGGCAAAACTTCCCAACCAATGTCATTTATTCGTTCTTACATCTCGAATCTCTTTAACCCATCTTCCCCATTTTCGTTGTCTAACTCCCCTGTACTTCTTTACATTTTCTTGGTGCAGTTTTGTATCTTTTTTCTCTTTGGAGGATACGATCTTTGAAGTGACCTTGATCTTTCCATTTTTGATGATAATTTCATTACAAATCATTTTTTGTCGTTTGGACTTCTCTTCTTAATGAATTCCCTCCTCATCACTAGATGAGTATGTGGCGTCATTATCCATTATGTAAATACCTACAACACATGACAAGACCACAAAAATTTTGCCCATCATATTAGTTTTTTTTCCTTTGGCAACTTTTGAGGGTTTTTGGACTACCTCATTTTCTTGAAGCTCATCTCTAGAAGTCATTGATTCAGGAAAGAGAACAAACAAAAAAAGCACAATAAGTCCATTAAATCAGGCACTTATATACGCTTCATCAATAATCAAATTATTTTTATTTATGTACTCTATCTGTCAACTTGATTATCTGATTTTGATCTAGTACATAAAGTTTCAGACTTTGCTCATTATTATCAACTCAATTAATTATCTGTCTATTACACGCCAATTTATTAAATATAGTTATCGAATAGTTCAAAATTTTCAACCAACTTCCTCGACCAATTATAAATGACCCATGTCTCATGGAAGGATGTCCTTGACAATAAATTCATGTCCAAGTGACTCTGGCACTTTATACTTTCTAGAACTTATATGGTAGGTTAGGTGAGTATAGATCATTCAACACAACTATACCTATTTGACTTATATCACCTTACCTTTACTCTCAAAGCCCTATTGATTCAACATTCTTGACTACAAGCCTTATTTTCAAGCCCACAATCATCAATCACCCCTAGCTGAGGCATTCTAATCACATTCTTTATTACCAGGTGAATCTAGTCATCATTCATCAAAAAGTTCAAATTCATTGATTTACAAGTGAAGATCCATCATACATAATAAATTATAGTTTAATTCATGTCTATATGTTCCCCAATCTTGAACCATTAGTACACATGATTTTATTTAGAAGATCAATTCTAATTCTTCAATTTCACCATTCATGGCATAAACTCTCAAAATATAAAATTCATCAAATAGACTAGGTTTTACCATTGAAATCGCATAAATTCATCATAATATCATAATTTAATGTCAATTCAATCATCATTAAATATCATCCACTTGATTGGAATCAAGTTTAATACTACCCACAATGAAGGAAGAAACCCTAGCAAGAATTGCGTTTTGACTTGGGGGAAACTTTGGGGATCTATGGGTGGAAGAACCATAGATGAATAAGATAACATACCTTAATTCAATTCCTAACAAAAGACTGAAACAATGGAGGAAATCTACCCGTCTTATTTCTCTTCTTCTTCTTCTTCGTCTTCACTTCTAGTGAGTGAATTATTTCGAGTGAATTTGGGTTAGTTTTGTGGTCTTGGAAGAATGGTTTAATTTACTTAGATTAGGGGTATATTAGTCTTATATAGATGGTTAAATAAAAAAACTAACCGACCTCCCTTAACCCCTAATTAAATACCAATTAACCCCTAAGCCCCCAACTTAAAAACTAAACTCTCAATTTGACCCACTCAGAATACCCCCACCCACGGAATGTGGATTGGTATACGGATCGTGCTGCACCCTTGTGGGTGGTTATATGAGGCTAAAATTTGTAGATAACTGCAGGACTTGACCTATGACCCCTACCCACGGGGCGTGGGTCCATCTACTGGTCGTGGATGGTTGTTGGGTCTGTTTTAATGGTCTTCCTCAAGGACCCCTCTGGTAGTCCTTGGGAACCTTTACTACCTAACCCTAAAACCCTCATTCGAAATAGGGAATCATTTTTACAATTTTAACCCTCATACCAAACTCTAAAGCTCTAGCACAAGGCTTTAGAACTTTCTAGTTTAGTTCACTAGTTTTTGAAGCATGACAATATCTTCCCCTTGGGATCATTCATCCTCGAATGACGATTCTAAACACTTACTAGCATCCCGTCATGCATGCAATACATCTAAATTCACACAACCAAGGAAGAAAATTATATTCCAAGCTAAGATATTCAATACAACACAAGGGAGTAGTAACTACTTCTAACAACTCAAAATGGATGAACATCTACATTTACTCATTTCAAGTATGAACTACATTGTCTATCTAAAACATTATCAACAAACAGTCATGCATCCTATATGCAATTTACACTCAAAAAGCCTCTATTCAAGGAGGAATCTTTCAACTCCTA
The DNA here is from genome assembly GCF_001406875.1 of Solanum pennellii. Classification (NCBI taxonomy): domain Eukaryota; kingdom Viridiplantae; phylum Streptophyta; class Magnoliopsida; order Solanales; family Solanaceae; genus Solanum; species Solanum pennellii. Next base: position 17,219,149 of record NC_028637.1, on the reverse strand, counting down.
ACTAAGGTATGTTATTTAGTTCATCTCATGAAGTTTATATGCAATTCTAATCAAATGAACCACAACATGGGGCAAAATAATGTATATAAGTCATTTCTATGAAGACCTAAGATTTTTTCATGAACATGCACATAAGGGAATCATGGCAACAGATAAATACACAATAACCTTACTTTTTTGGCACACTATCTCCTCCTTGGGAATAAGCCTTTATAATCACTTCTATACATCATTTATACTCAAGACAACTTCAATATAAAACATAACAAGTCACAAATGACAATAAATCCGGAAATTAATAAAGAATAAAAAAACATAACGGAAGCAGCATGAGGAGATCACACTTGATCTTCTCTAGATTGGAGAGCATAAAACCTATTCTTCTTAAGAGCACTCTCATCTGGACCACTAGAGGCAAATTTATTAGCCTCACTTCCCTAAGCCTTGAGAACCAGGCAATCTCTAATTTTTTGTCCTTCTTTTCTTCACCCATAACAACCATCCATGCAAGTTAGACACTTACTGATGAATCCACGATTTTGATTCATTAGGACTTTATTTTAATAGATTTAGTGTCCTCAAAGGCATTTTTTGTATCAATGTAAATCCTTGAATTTCAGCTATTTGGATTGAGGAACAAAGCATGAACAGTAAGGAGCACAAACAAACAAGGCAGTTGAAAGAATGAAGAAAAGAAGGCCTGATGATTGCCAATCTCACTGGCCAATTCACCAAATGGATATGGTATCGTCTAAAGTTCCAGTGTGCAAAGCCTTCAAGGAAAAAATTAAGTCAGTGACAGAAAAGAGTATTCGCCGAGTCGCCGAACGGTTTGATGATGCAGTCGCCCAAAGATACAAAAGTTGAAGATACTGAAGGCCAAAACGAAAAGGTGATGGAATTGACCAAAGGATGGATCACCAAGTGGAGCCAATCCAAACTTATTTCGATGAATGATCCTTCACAACATATTTTTCGCGACCATAAATACAGTTTTTACTATTTAGCTTAGTATTAATTGATCTATCAATCTATCTAGATTTCAACATAGAATAAGAATTATAAGCTTGGAAGTTTAGAACGGAGTTTTGACATAATATTTCCTATGCTTTAGAGATTTGAAAATTGCCATTTCTGAGAAAGTGGAAGTGGGTGTTGATGATTCGCCATATTAGACTTTTGTAAAGAAGAAATAAATCTTACCAGTTGATGGAAACACAATTTCGTAACAACTTCTATCTTTTTATGATATCAAACTAAAACTCCAATTCTTGGGGTATGATTATGTGATTATAGGTTGAGTTAGTTGTTGACTATTGTTTATTGATAATGTAAATATTGTTTAAAAGTTATTTCATTCAATAATTTTGCCTTAATCTAAAGGGTTATAGTTGCAAATGCAACTGTACCTTTGTGTTTTTGGCTTTCTTGAGAGAGACATTTTAAAACTAAGATTACTGATTTGATGATATGTGGGTATTGGATTTTCATGGGTTCAGCTCAAGAGAGTGAATATTAAACCCTCTTCTGCACATTCAACTCAAGAGAGTGAATGGATTAAAACGTAGGTAGTTCTTAATTGTTCCTTACTAGTGATCGAGAAAAACAAATTCGATTCGGGGTAAATTGTTAAAGAGAATGTTTATCCTCAATACATTCTAACTTAATCACATAATATACAACTATTTTATATCAGTTACAATTACCCAGTTGTCTACCTTAGCCTACAGTCCAATTACATCCCAAAAACTTGTCTCAGTATTTATTTATACATGTTCTTTGCTTGATAATTACAATAAAAAAACCCCTATTATTTGACACTTATTCACCCCAAACTTGAACCATGCTTTTATTCGTAAATATTTTAACCTATGATTAACTTGAGCATCTTGGCACTTGGCTATTGATTCTCAAATACATACAACTCCATGTGGGATTTAACCCCCAACTCAATTAGTTGAGTTATACTAATTAGTAATCATTGACACTTAGGATTGGATGAAGTTTCCTTATACCTGAAATAAAAATGGTCCCGCTGCCAGGGAGTGGTGTTGTTTGCGAATCTTTAGTTAAGTTCAATGTTGTTCTTGTAAGTTATAGTTGAACTTACTTAATTTTAGTTTAGTTTTTCCGTTTTGTGTCTTGAAACAGAATGGACGCAATGGTATCCAAGTAGCCACCAAGACGACATAATAAACCTCAATGATGTCAACAAGCCTAATGCTAATTACCCCTATCTTATGGGTTGTATTGTTTCTATTCACTTGCCTCCGGCCGAAACAAGTACTATGTTTGAACTTTGGCAATCGAAAGGGTTGTTAGGTGGTTTGGCTCATGAGGATCCCTATTAGCATATTAGAAACTTCGTGGATGTATGTGGACTATTCTCCTTCAATATATTTTGCAAGAGTCAGTCCGCTTGAGGTTGTTCCCATTCTCTTTGATGGGAGAAGCATACAAGTGGCTGGCGTGGTTGCCACATGAATCAATCACAGAAAGAAGATGTGTCGATCCTTAGCTAGATTTTTACTTCCCATTCAGTATCAATCAAGTATTTTGAGACCCAACTGGGTCATATGTCTTCTCATTTGAACCCGAGACAGCAAGGGGGATTTTCCTAGTGAAACGAAGGCAACCCCAAGAATGAGGTTTTAATGTGAATTTTGTGTCGTGCCACGACGTTAACTAAGGCGCTTTTTAGGAGGCAAGCCAAGTTTTTATTTGCTTTCTTTTTAAGTTGAAGTAATGGTGTGTTGATTGTGCAGGTCAAAGTGTGGAAAAATGATTGAAAAGTGCATATAGGCGAACCATAAGTCCATTCGGCGCATCATTGACGGGGTCAGTGTGCCCGATGTGATCCTTCGCTTCACCTATGTTAAATTGAAATTGGGTTTTGTAAAACACGTTGAGCCCTTTACAAACTTCTTTAAATCTTGTAATCTTAAACAATAGCATTAAAAAATATCATTTTCAGATCTCTTATGTGTAAAAGAGAAAATTATACCTCCGCCATAGAAATTCACATGTCACACATAGATAACTTCAATAATATAACTTGTGGTCCATAAAAGTTAAAGAAACTCAGATTTGAGCATACCTTGAAAAGAAACTCAAAATCTCTCAAACTAATCAGTACTTTTGATCCTTTTGTCTTGTCATTAAATCTTTTTGCATATGATGGCCATGTATATAATTTAAACTTTAGCAATCATCGGTATACAGAAGTGGTAAGAATATAAAACGCAAATAGTTAATCTTTTATACTTCGATTCTTTCACTTGTCATTCTTATCCATTATCATCTACGTGGACTAAAAAATAAAACAAAATCAACATTAATAATTCACTCAATAGTCATACATGTGTCGTTGAAGTTTTAAAAAAGACTCATCTATATCATCCGTTAAAAATTTGACTCATCTATGTCAATTTCATTTGAGAAGAATAATTTTTTTAATTAAAAATATACTGTAAACTATTTCTCTCTCACTGTACCCCCATCCCCATTTTTTTTTAGTTTAAATTTCTCTAGAAATGTATATAATTTTTTTTACTTGTTTTACAAAATTCTAACCATTCCACCTAACCCTCCGCTTACAAAATTTGTATCGCTTCGTATTAGATATATACATATTGGAAATATGTTTTCCTTACCACCGCAAGAATTTTTTATAATAAATTTTTTATTTATGTTATATTCGATACATGAAAAAGTTCTTAGAAATATATGTACATCTGAAACACGAAACGAGAAAAATGTACAAATAAATTAAGAGCGGAGAATTAGCAACGAGGAGAGGGTGGGATTTCTATTTTTTAAATGTAAAATAATATCAATCTTTTTTAGAATGAGTAGGTTTTTTTTTTTTGGAGAGGGGGTGGTGAAGTATGAATTTTTAAAAATATATTTAAAAAGAAATTTTAAAATAAAATAAAAGGGTGGGGATTGTGGGGTGGGGGGTGAGGTGGAGGAGGGGAGTATAGGGAGGAGTTGGTGAAGTGGGGTAAGAAAAATAAATTTAAAATTTATTTTTTAAAATATTTAATTTTTAATCAATACAAATGTTTTACTATTTAACTTTTGTCAAGGTAGAATATTTATGCATGTGCAATGTCATGTGTCAAGATTTTTTCAAATAAAAGCGAGAGTGCAGTACTGTATTTCTCAAACTAATACTTGATAGTTTAGATATGAAAATTACTGTCAATAGTTTAGGTATTAAACTCAAAAAACTGAATATTTTAGATGTGCTTTTGACCCTTATTTCTATGTAAAACAAATAAGTTCTTTAGCTCCGCAAGTGAAAAACTAAATTAAAACTAAATAAGAAAAGTAAATAAATAAAAAAAGGAAAAATAGTTTTAAAAAAAGATAGAAGATGAAAAAAAAAAAAAAAAAAATACAAAAGGTAGGACAAAAGGGACAAAAAGACGTATAAGAAAGAAAGAAAAAGCAAGAATGGACAGGAAAAAGGAGAAAAAAAACTTGAAAACAAGTTTATTTTTTGTTTTCATTTATTTATCATAACAAAAGTCATATATTTATATAAAAGAAAATCCTAGGTCCGTTTATGTGGCGCAACCACAAGCATGAATTTCGTTTTAAATTTTTTTTTTCCAAATTAGCCTTTATTTTTTTATGAAAAGATGTGAGTTTTATGAATAGTTGCGACTTTATTGAAGAGTTGTGACTTTTATCAAAAGTTGTGACTTTAATGACGAGTTGCGACGTGTTTTAAATGATTGTGAACTTTTCGAAGGGTTGCAACTTTTTCAAATAGTTGTAACCTTTCTAACAAGGCACAACAAACATATATTCACACTACTCTTTGTTGTCTATAAATAGAGGCATTTTCTCTCATCTTAAAAAAACATTATGATCTTCTTCTTCTACTTCCGCAAAATTTAATATTAGTTTGATTTGCTCCACTTGATTAACTTACTGACACTGCTGTTTTTGTATCAATAAGTTGGTGAATAAAATTTTTCCATCACGAGAGGATGTAATTCTTTAAATCTATGGTATTGGAGGAGAATAGTTTTCTTAAAGGATATTGTGCATTCAATGAACTTGATTTTTTCCTTTCTATTGCATTCTATTTTTATATATCCTTGTATGTTTTTACATTCATTAACTTATGCATATGATATTACTTATTATTTTTATTACATGTTTTTAATTTTGTGTTTATGTTTCTGCAAAGTTTGTGTCTCCGATTATATTGAACATATATAATTATAGTACGTATATTCATTGTGCAGAAAATAATTATTGTACTCAGCTCCAAGAATTCATGTTTTAAATATTCTATAACTTAAAAGTACTATAGATAAACTTAAATATTATATTTTTTTTTACATAGATATGTAACTTCTCACTTGTCAATGAAGAAATTCATTATGCAAGTTCTAACGTTGTAGTTGCTTTCATGTTAAAGCGTAATTCTTTTTTGAATATGTTAACAAACTTTTGAATTTTCTCCTAAGACATATATCACAATTGTATAATATGAGCAACTTAAATGATTCTTTTTTATCACGAAATGCCTTTGTATATATATTCTTATTTTCTTCTTCATTTTTCTTTTAATGTTAATTAAAGAACAAATTGTTATGCGGAATTTGAGATAATACGAGAAAATATAAACGCGAAAAACAAGACAACAGATTTACGTGGTTCACCAATAAATTGGCTACGTCCACGGGGAAGAGGGAGAGCAGTTTTATTATGGAGAGGCAAGAACAGAATTACAGAATAGGGTTTGCCATAGCGTCTATATATAGTGCTAAGCTATGCCCTAACAGGCTTGGGCCCAACATACAGAATTGACAGATAATTAAGGGCCCAATACAACAACATTGTATACGGGTCCAATTCAAGGCATTCAACACAAATGATTTATTATTTTATGAATAATTCATTCGTTAGAGATCTTGGGTTATGTGATGATGANTATATTATTATTTTCTTCTTCATTTTTCTTTTAATGTTAATTAAAGAACAAATGATTTATTATTTTATGAATAATTCATTCGTTAGAGATCTTGGGTTATGTGATGATGACAAATAATCAAAATCATGTTGGAATATTGCTAATATTTTTTATGAACTTATTTTCCCATTATTTTTAATGTATGGATATTATTTAAAAATCATTTACAATTTCAATACAACTATTATTTACGACCCCGCGACGTGCGGAAAAATTACCTAGTTATGATATAATATTAAGTTCTTTTTAATTTATTTGTAGGATAATTTTTTTTGAAAAATATTAAATAAATAAAGATTATATTGGTAAAACTTTTCTTTTATGGATATGGAGACAAATATCACACTAGCCATATAATTATTATTTAGGATAATGCACAAGTACCCTCTCAACCTATGCCTGAAATCTCATAGACACACTTATACTATACTAAGGTTCTATTACCCCCTGAACTTATTTTATTAATAGTTTTCTAACCCTTTTCGGCCTACGTGACACTATCTTGTGGGCCCAACGCTGGTCGACTTTTTTTTTCAAGCTAGTGCCACGTAATCCGAAAAGGGGTAGAAAATTACTTATAAAATAATTTCAGGGGGGGTAATAGAACCTTAGTATAGTATAAGTGTGTCTCTCGAATTTCGGGCATAGGTTGAGGGAATAATTGTGCATTTTCCCACATATATATGTAAGTTTTCCTAGTAGTTTATTCTTTGTTTTCTATTTGTTTGCTTCTATGGTCTTGATAGTTTAAATTTATTAGTCCAATTAATTAGGATTCACAACAAATAAATTCCCCAAGGGCATAAAATGCTTCAAACCAAGTTGTAGTTTAAACAGTAATTTGGGATGGACCTAAGTATCGAAGCACAAAAAGAAATTGTAAATAATAATTAAAAAAACACAAAGTACTATCATAAAACCACTATAGGATTTTAATATTTTAAAATTCAAATAAACCAAATTTTTCATAAATAAATTCAATTTTCTTAACTATCCCATAAATATCACTTGTTGAAGAAAGATAGAAAGTTGACCACTTAGGTACTCAAATCAATTTTCTAAAGTTAATTTAGACCATCTTGTTTTGATTTCTTTTTATTGAAACATCAATGTTTCTTTCATTAGGATTTCTTGCCAGCAACCATTCCAGAAGTTATAAGCTACTGTTTTTGTTGGATAATTAATTTTGATCGTGAGTCGTCTATGCACACTCATTCGGTCTATTTAGATAAGATTATAGTAGGAACTCTACTAATGTACTATTTCCGTCTTATTTTATATGTCATCTTTCAGATTTTAATAGTCAAATAAGTCTATTTTTAACGGTAAAATTTTTATAGATCTTTTAAATATTTTAAATAATCAATTATTGTGACTCATAGTACATTTTACATAGTTTACAAGTATATAAATTTCATTCAAAAAAATTGAAGATTTCATGCGTAAATTACTAATCAAACTTAAACTGTTTGACTCTAAAAACATAAAAAGAAAAGAGTAAATTATATTGAATAACAATATATGTTTTTATTATTTCAAGGCGAACATATTTCACCGCTGAATGTAAGAGAGGGTCATCATTGAATAACTAGGCAAAACACTAATTAATTAATGTTTAATGTTTTCTTTCTGGTCTTTTTTTTTTTTAACTTTTTCACAAATTTGAATTTATAATGACGGTGTAGACTAGGGCCCGTTTGAAAAATCATCTTGGTAATTGAATTTGATGTAATTGAGTGTAATTAGACTATTTGACATGTTTGGTTGGTCATATAACTACTTGTTCAACAATTAATTGAGTATAGTTGACAGTGGGTACTTACACACTCCAATGTTGAGGGAGAGATGCGAATTGATGATAATTACATGGCGTGATTGCAATCTGTTTACTTTTTAATTTCCTATTTTTATGTTATTCTACCGTTATGTTAAAAAAATTATTTTTATTATTTTAATATTTTCTAAAAATATATTTTGATTTTTTGTATTTCATTTTCTTCTCATTTTTAACCCTTACTTCTTGCGATCTTATGGGATTTTTTTGTATTATTTATTTTATCTTTATTTTTTTAAAAAGATAATTTTATTATTATTCTAGTTTTTAAATTAAAGTAGAATTCATGTTGAATAAGGTTATAGATTTACATTTCTCTTTTCTTTTAAATCATATTTATGTATGACATGTTGGAATTTGATATAAGAGTATTTAATTAATTTTTTTTATTTTAAATTAAGGACTTATGTTATATTTTTAGTTTGATTTTTTAAAGTAGATTGACTTCATATTTACGTTGCGGGTCATTTGTTTTTTGTTTTCTAGTTAGACTTGATAAAATATCTTCAAATATTTTCATACTTTTATGACATTATAATCATGATATCAATCTCTTTGTCAAATATGTATTTCATGAGGTTTATAGAAATCTTTTACTTTTAGTTTTTACTATTAATTTAACTAAAATTTATAAATTTGAAAAAAAATTCAATTTTTTCTTTTATAATACTAGTTAAGAACATATGCTTGCTGATTAATATGTTTTTAAAGGAAAAATATATATAAATATTTAATTTAATATTATTTATTAAGACCCTTATTTGTCTAATATAGATTTTTAATTTTAGATAATTAACTTTAATTTTTAAATTTTTATACAATCTTATAATTGTATATCCAAACACTACATATGTAATTATAGTATAATAAATAACATGTCCACATAATTACTAAGTTTTGTAATTATTAACCTACTAATTGTACCAATTCCAATTATTTATGGCTTTCCAAACAGACCTAGTACAATTTTCTAAAAATATATTTTTTTATTTTTTATAATTCATCTCATTCTCAACCTTTACTTTTTGAGATTCTATGCGATTTTTCGTAGTATTTATTTTATCCTTATTTTCAAAAAAACTAAAGTAAAAGTCGGTGTTGAATAAAGTTATAGATTTACATATTTCTTTTCTTTTAAATCACATTTATGTACGACATGTTGAAATTTGACATAAGAATAGCGCTAAATTTTTTATTTAGAATTTAGAATTTATATTTGTTTTAGTAGTATTGACATGATATTCACAGTGAAAGTCAATTTTTTTAGTTAGACATAGGGGTGTCAAAAGTGAAGCCAAACATAGGTAGCCCGCCAAACCTGTCCAAAAATTTAATGTTGGGCTCAATATGATTTGAATTGGGTTCAATCTCAATTCATTCAAGCATAACCCATTTGAACAGAATCGTCAACTGAATTCAATTCAAACTCCAGTGCCACGCCCCGAGCCTACACCCTGGATGTGGCCCACACTCGAATACCATTTTTGTCCTCGAACGGATCCTTGGTCTGGCTTACTTACTCAGCGGAAGACTTAAACACAAGAGATAACTCAAGAATTAACTTAAAAGTAATAATTGACCAAAATGACAACTCAAGTCTTAATCGTTTACAAGTGAAAGAAACCAAGGGTACTCAAATTAATTTTCTAAAGTTAATTTGGACCTTTTTGGGTGTGTTTGGTACGAAGGACATGTTTTCCATGGAAAATGTTTCGTGGAACACAAGTAAAATTTTTACTTATTTTGTTATGTAGAAAAAAAAAATTCGTAATATTTTTAGTGTTTCATTTATGAATGTATTTTTTTTTTGCGAAAATATTTTTTATTTTTAAGAGAGAGTAGAAATAATTTGGTGGATTGAAATTGAAAATATTTTTAAAAATAAACATAAATTTTTTTGGGGGAGGGTGGATGGAGCTAGGGTAGGGTAGGGTAGGGATCAGATGGGCTAAAAGAATAAAAACATCAAAATTGAAAATATATTTTTTTAAAAAGCTTATTTTTTTGGAGTGGGGAGGGGGGAGGGTCGCGAGTAGGGGGTTTAATAACACGTAAAACGAATAAGTGCAACTAGAGCCTAACTAGTAAGTGTGTCAGTTTTTTAAGAGGTTTGAGGTGGTTTAATGTTGTCCTAAGTCATGGTTGAGGGGTTTAGGGATTAAACGTCAAGATACGACTCTCCATGGACCACCCTACGGGTCTTTGAGGAGGACCCTAAGCCTAACCCCCAAGACCCCTTGAAACCAAAAGGTTGCCAAAATTTAGTGACCTACGGTAGGGACGCACACCCTGTAGGTCCATCCACGCTCCGTTGATGGCGTCCATAGGTCAAGGGCCCCCAAACAACTTGCAGCCTCAGACCACGGACCAATAGTACGAACCAGTAATACTCCGACAGTCTAAAGCCTAATCTAGAGACTAACATGAGATTCTAAGATTTGTAACATTGTTTTAAGTCAATTATAATGCATATAAGTCATTTAGGAAGTTTTAGAATCAAAATGTGAAGGACCGTCCATGACGTCCGGAAACTAGCTCGAAGAGGTGCTAGTGTGCCTTAGCCTATTTGACAAGGTTTTAAGAGTCAAAAAATGATAAAATTTGGTGGGAAGGTGTCTAACACGTGTTAGAGTTAGTTTATAGTCTAAATGTACGGATATGACTCCCCAAAGATGAATCAAGGTCCCTTGAGGAGGACCCTCACAATTTGGCAAAAAGCTACCATGAGGAAGTGTCCATCAACGGACTGCAGGCGACGAGGCATGGTTGGATGGATGGGTCATCGATCACTCCGTCGACCAACACTTAAAAAATTTGGCTAATTTCCCATTTGGACCAGTCTCTGACACCAATGACGGGTGTGCAGGACGAAAAGGGTCTAGGCCCGTCAGTCGGGATCTCGTAGGTCAGATCCCAACTGTGTTGTTTTAATTAATTCATTTAATTATTTAAAAGTTTAGTTAGTTAATTAAGGTTTAATGGAGGTTCAATTAAGTTAATTTAGGACCCCTATATAAATACTTAGCCTAATGAAACTAGACCTAACTCCCATATTTTCCCAAAACTCAACTGGTCTTCCTTCTCTCTTCTTTCTCTCTCCCAAAGAAACTCCATAGAAGACCAAGCAAAGGAGGGTTCTAGGTCTGCAAAGGACCAAGTTTTCTCCATCAAACTTCATCAATTAGTAAGGTATGATATTCTTTTCTCCTTTGGGATTCTTTCCCCAAAGGGTTCCTCCAAATTAATTTAAAAAAGAAGAGTTTTAAGTTTCCAGTTATGTAAAGAGCAAGAGTTGAGTTCATTTATCAAAAGCTATAAGGGAACTAAGTATTTCCTAAAGGTTTATAAATGTTTCACATTTAAGCAAAAAGTAAACTAAGAGTTCCAAAAGAGTTTTGAACTAAAAGGGACCACTGATTCCAAAAAGGGGCTTTTTAAAGCTAAAGGGTTCAGTAAATTATCTCAACCCAAAGGAAGGAAATTTTATTAAAAGTTTGAGCTAAAGTATGTTTAGGGAGTAGTATTGAGCACGAGTATGGGGATGATAGTTCATAATTAACTGAAGTCTCCATGTAAACCATGAATCCATAATGGGAATTGACAGGTCATACTTTTTAGATGATCACGTAAGTTTATCGAGTGGATCCACTAAGCTAAGTAAGGTCCTATACCGATGGCAAGGTATAGGATGGTCCTTAGGCATCGTGAGGTAAAACGTTGTATCATCACTTAGGCTCAAAGTGATGGTTGTCGTGTTAGAGAATCTCCAACAAAAGTTATATTTACTTTCATATATAAGTAAAGTTGAGTTTGTTAATGCATTTGTTTAACGAACTAAGTTGTTTTATTGTTTTATAATGTTTATATATATCGCATGTGTTTTAAATTTCTTTATATACATACTTTGAGTTAAGCATATTCCTGAGTTGAGCAGAGCCAAGGTAAGTTCATCTTAACCCTTAAGTCGTCGTTTAACTTTCCAACTCGCATACTCGTACATTCAATGTGTTGATGATAATTGACCTGTATCGTTTCATGATGCAGACGCAGATAACCAAGATCAGCACGCAGCGCATCGTTGATCCAATTGAGCACTCTGAAGTCACTTGGTGAGCCTCCTTGCATTCCTGAGGACATTCCTTTATTTGTTTTCTAGCTTAGTTCAGTAGGATGTATGGGGTCTGTGACAACATCCATCTCTATTATTAGAGGCTTAATAGACAGATAGACAGTTAGTTGTTCAGTTTTAGAGTTTGTTGTATTTTTTAGCTTCATATGTTTCAATTATTGAGACTAAAGTGCCGTTTTGGACAAATTATTATATTGATTGTTCCTTTTAAACATGTATATTTCTTGATTGAGTTGAGTTGAGTCTTCTGCTGAGTTAAGTAAGTCAGGACAAGGGTTCGCTTGAGGTCCAGTAACGGTCTTTGAGTGTCGCCAGGTCCAGTGTGTAGGTTCTGGGCATGACAAAAATTATCTCCCTCAAACTCATTTAAAATCCTAGATTAACTTATGTTATGTTATTTCTCTAGAATTTTAAGAAGAAAATTTCACGACTAAAAAATGGACGTGATGACACTTGTCTTATCCCACCAAGACAAGTCAACCTAAAACTCAGCCTTCACGATAAAATGTGGATATTTATTATCTACTTAAAAATAAAACCCCAAAAACATTGTACGTGTACTAGCCTCTAATGTGTTATAACAATATTAAAAGAAAATACAAGTCTTAATTGACAATGTTTCTAGAACAAAACAAGATTATAATTAAGGAGGAAGAAGGTGCGCTGAAATAACAAGCGACTGCCTCTCAAACCTCCAAAAAAAGCCTCAGACAAGGAGAAGAGAAAATATCACAAAGGTTCGGGCTAGTAACCTACATAAAATGTAGTAGCAAGGGATGAGTACCAAACTACATGATACTCATCAATTGAACTTCTAAACATAAGCAAAGGGAATAGAATTCAGGTAATCCTTACACCCCCAACCAAACCTCCACAACTATAACCTGTATCAAACAAGCCCAACCTAATATTTCATAATTTATGTAGCAACCAGCTCAAGAACAACACTGTAACAATTAAATATCCTCAACAACAAGCTTATTATTCGTCAATCACGACCTGCATAAAATCAGCCCAACCTATTAGACATTCACAGTTTATAAAACACACAACTCAACACCAACACTTTGAGAATTATATATCCTAAATATTAAGCTCATTATTCATCAATCATAAGTTTCATAGAAAGGCACTCAAAAGATCAAGTTCATCAATGACAAATTTGTGCAATGCAATGGCAAGTATAATAACTCTCTATGAAATTGAATTTATATAAAAAATAATACAATCATGATACAACATCAACAATGAATCAATAATCCTTTCAAAACCATTCTCAACACATTACACACCAACAACTAATCACAATGATTTGTACTACCCTTTTTTCATAGTTAAAATTATTCAACATGGACAAGTCAACCCATTACCAATTCTAATTATTCCCCAACACATACCACAAGGAAATATATGATTTATGCACTAAACAAGGGTTTATAAATTCACTTTCCTCAAATAACCGAATAATCACTACGGACTTGAGTCTTCTCTTTTTCGTTGATATTTTAAAACAATGCAATCTATTAACGTACATATTCACAATAAGATTTTAAAACTAACAAGACCCACATTACTATGTCTTTAGCCTTGACCTGAAAATTCACTAAAATTTATGATCAAGTTCTTAAATCTTGATGCTAATTAACATTTCAACTATCATATTTTTCATGTTTTAAGTCAAGGATTAAGTCTGAATTCCTCCAATATTATAATCTACTTGTATTTCCATAATACCATGTAAGAGTAAATAGGCTCGAAAACTTTGAAAAGAAACAGAGGCTCGAAGGTTAAGAGAACTGTATGCTTAAGTCTTTTCTATTTTTTAGGATATGAAATCACGGGAAAGTACATCTTTATACAAACTTAAAATGACAAACTACTAAGTCACTGAATGACCATTACTTTTATTAATTATACAACTAATTACTAACCAAAACACAATTAGGAAGTACTGAACCATGATTAACATCTTTGGTAACAATTAATCCTTGAATATAGGATTTTACTAACAAAAATAATTGACATGGTGATATTTCGAATCAGTCTTAAATGTTACCCCTTGATTAAAAGTTACTTACACTAAGCAAAGCCCTCAGATAGACAAACTTGTCTGCTGCCAACGACTTCGTAATTATATTAGCTAATTGGTTATGAGTGTTTCAATGCTTCAATACAATATCCTCCTTTGCAACCGAATCATGAATGAAATGGAAGTGAACATCAATGTTCTTCTTTTTACTATGAAAAATTTGAATTCTTTGTCATTGAGATTGATGCTTTGTTGTCTCAATATATCTCTGTTGCACTTTCTTGCTTATGCTGAAATTACGCTAACATGCTTCTTATCCAGATAGCTTTGCAAGCAGCTGAAGTATCTGCAATGTACTCAGCTTTAGATGTGGATAAGGACGTTGTAGCTTACTTCCTTGAGCTCCAGCATATTTGTAACACCCATATCTAGAACAGACAAAAAAATCTGCAGATGCAATCGACAATTACCATCGATGAACCGTAGCATGACCTACGACCCGTATTGCACATCCGTCATTTATAACTGAAACTCTCCCGAAATTCAGCCCCAAAAATGTGACTAACTATCAAAAGATGGACGGACCTACATTCCGTAGGTCAGACTACGGTCCGTAGTCTGTGTCCGTCGATGAATACCCTATTTACCCACTCTCTGACAAGAACCATGATTGACCGGTACGGTCCGTAGGTGAAAAATAGTAGACAGTTAGGGGGAAATAAAGTTGGGTCAACTTCAAATAATCATAACTCTTAGTAAAAAATGAATTAGGTTTCCCATGATATACCAACAAATAGATAATTGAATTAACCTTCCATAGCCACCGACCTTGCTAAAATCAAACCTCCGAGTAATAAGTTATGCCCGTTTTAGTAAAGCACTGTCGAACAGACCCCACCTATGGACCCAAACGACAGACTGTCGATTGAACGACGATCCGTTAGTCCAGGTCGTCCTTTGTCCAACAACAATTAACTCAGGGGCTTTTATGTCTTTTCCCACTTCATTTAAACCCTAAGATACATCGTTTTGACCCTAAATCATCATCATATTTTAGTCAGTTTAAGCCTAGAAACATAACATGAACTTACCTAAGTCAAAATCATAGATAAAAAATTAGAAAATTAGAAGCAAGAAATGAGATTTCTCTATGGATTTTATCACTAGGTATGTGGGATTTCACTAGTGGGTTCCTTTCACCCATTGGGTCCCTAGTTTTCAGTGAGATTCTTGATTCACATATCATGATTAGAACTGGGGTTTCTAGAACTTCAACAGAACTTCATGAATTTATTAGTTATATGTTCCAAATCTGATTATCATGTTATTACTCATAATATTGCTTGAATTTCAAAACCCTAGCAATGTATTTCTTTAGTTTTTGAATTACATATGCTAGGTCGGATATTTCGGTTACTTCAGATATAAATGCATAATACCAGATTAATTATTGTATTCTCAGTTTGCATGTCCAGTTTTGAGCTATCCAGTATTTACAGAAAATCAGTCATAATTAGTTAATTATATAATTTATTGGGAGTAACATAATACCGAGTTGGAATGGATTCAACGTATCCAATTAGTCCCAGAATCACTAGCCAAGTACGTTGTAAGTTCCCTATGTGGGCAATCAGTTTATTGATTACGCCAGCATGCCCTTATACCTCTTGCAGGGTATATTGGGTCCTCTCGATGGGGTGTATACATCGGATTCCACATGTAGCTCGTGTGGTTTTATTATAGGTTATTATTAGCTCCCCCAGTTCAGTCAGACTCTAATGCATTGACCATATTTACAGTATAGTTATCATTCATTGTCAATATGTTATAAATTTGGTCATTGCATCCAGTTAGCTTAGAATTCAGTATATCATGTTCAAATCATTATACTTGCTTTTGTGCTAGTTCATTTATGTTTTATTTCAGCTTTACTATATCCTACATGCTCAGTACCTTCAAGTACTGCCGCATACGTGCGCACATCTTCTCGTAATGTAGGTTTAGTCTCTCAGTATCATGATCGTCGCTTAGATCGATTTTCGATCTCCAGTTTAGCAAATTCAGTTGTGAGTCCTCATTCTCCAAGGACAATAGTCATGAGTTCTTTTCAGTCTTTTAGTCATTTAGTTTCAGTTTTTGCTAGACTTAGATGGGGCTTGTCCCAGCATTTCTAGTCAGTTTAGAGACTATTTTCAGACGTAGTTAGTTTCAGCTTAGTGTTGAGTTAATAGTTTCTTTGTATTAAACTCATAAGTATTTCATTTATATCAATTATAGAATATGGGTATGCCTCATCTTTTCAGTTTAAACTATGATTTAGCTTCCGCGTTTCGTTTATTATTTTTAGTATGCTCATGATCATGCCAGCAGGGTTAGCTTGGGATCACTTGTGGTCCTAGGTTCCGTGTCCGTGTCTCAGGGGTAGCTCGGGGCGTGACAATATTACTCCTGACCCAAGAGTATAAGTATGTGTTGAAATGCTTTGCCTGTCATATAATGAACCATCATAGTTGTTTGCTCCCAATTGCACATGCAAGTGTACGTGGTCGCACAAGTAATATAGTGGCTCTTAAAAGGACCAGATTATCGATCCAAAATGACTTGTCAATTAACTATTTTTTCCTAAATTATACTGGTCTTATTATTTACTAAAGAGAGCCAAGAAAAGAAGAATGCAAGAACAAAATAATAAATTTACTTACAATAATTGGAAAATCCCAGGGCTGCAACATATATTGAATATCATGTATCATATATTGGCTTAGAACTAATTTTAGTTATAAATTTATTGGTTTATAGAGTTAATTGTATGAGGAGGTCTATACACCTCCACTCACCTACTCCAATTAGATACCTAACTACACCGTTGAGTGGGGGATAAGTAAACTAATTTGCGAGCATTTACATTTCATCCTATTTTATAACCAAGCAAGTTATTTGTCTGGGCGTCACTCCTAAACACGAATAACCTCAATCTAATGGGACCATCAAGCTCTCTATATTCTCTGGTCTGTCTAACCTCTTCTCTCTCAATTTTAAGATTAGACAATAGATTTATCTTATGGTGATCAAGCACGAAATACTAAAAACAAGAATATAAAAGTAACTTATAATGAAAATAAAAAATTAATTCAAAACACCATTAGTAATCATCATACAATTCGTAGCTAAAGTCTCAGAACAAGGGTTTTAGCTACTAATCTCTAAGAAAATAAGAAGAAAAGAACCCTAAAAAGTATTAACGACTTCTCTTCTAAAGCACCTCATCTAGATTCCCCCAAATAATTATTTTTATGGACTATTTATAGATGTGAAAAACGCCAAATAAAATAACTAAGTCCAAAATAAATTGGGAAATCAAAACCCAAATAGAATTGAATTTCGCTAGAACTATGCCACCTCGCTGGCACCTTTAATAGTGCCACGTGGATCAAGTTTAATTTCAAAGCACTTTGTATGTTTATATATTATTATATCAAATTTAATCCATTAAGCTTCCTGCTTGATTTTCTTATTCAATCTTTCGTATTTAATTCGTTTTAGCTACAAACTTCTTCAACTTCACACCATTTTACTCCTACAAATAAAATACACTATTTAGCACAATCTATAAAATTCATGCTCAAAAAGGACACATATAAATAATAAATGTAAGACAAAAAATAATTAAAAATATGTATGTTTAGCCTCACTTCAATAGTAACTATTGTGAACTCACATAATATGAAGTTAGACACTTCTGAATACCAAATCTTATAGTCCATACTTCAACAACATAATGCAGAACTCTTTTTGATTCTCCAAAATGAACTTTTGAAGGTTGTTGCATCAACCTGGATATAACACCAACAGAGAATGCAATATTAGGGTGAGTAAGAGTGAGGTAAATTAAACGTCCAATCATGCTTCTGAAACTTCTAACATTATCCATCTCTGCTTTATTCTTAAGCTACAGTTTTTCACCAACATTTATAGGTGTGTGGCAGAAGGCTTGCAATCAAGCAAACTAAATTTAATGAAAATATCCTTGGCATATTTTCTTTGTAAAAGAAATATTTAATCTTCAGCTTGATGGGCTTCAAGGACAAGAAAATAATGTAATAACCCCATATCTGACATCTCAAACTCATTCATTATTTGAGACTTAAATTCATCCACCAGAGAAATAGAAGAGGTATAATAAATGATATCATCAACATAAAGGCAAACAATGATGAAAGCATTACCTTTCTTCTTTACATACAACGTGGGTTCATCATCACTTCTCATATATCCCTTTATATGAAAAACACCTATCAATTTTGCTACATCACGCTCGAGTGGCTACCTTCAAACCATACAATGCCTTTTTCAGGTTTTAGACCTTTCTTATGCAACCAATGCCTGAACAAGTCTAACAATTTCAAATTGAGCAACTAGAGAAATTTTTTTTTAAAAAAAAAAAATCAATACCATATTGTTGTGCATATCCTTTTGTCAAAAGCCAATCTTTATCCTTCTACGGGGTCCCATCCACTGCAAACTTTGTCTTGAACACCCATTTCAAACCAATTTCATTTTTATATTCTGGTAATTCCTCCATCTCCCATGTGCCATTCTTTTCGATAGGTTTCATCTCTTCTAACATCGCTTTCCACTACTCTTCCTTTTTAGCCGCTTCTCCATAATATGTAGGATCTAACATTGCAAAAGAGAATCGAAATGTTGTATATATGTCATTGGCGTACTTCGGGTTCAGCATTTAAAGCCTTGTTGATATTGTTAACGAAATTGGCTCATCTGAAGACTCTTCTAGAGTAGAAGATGAAGTGTTTCTGCTCCCTGAAGTTGAAGAAAATAAATCAGGAGAAGTGGTACTAGAATCGTCTGTCGTAGCTGTAATAGTTGGCTACTGAATCGCATCAAAAGTGGTTCCAGTAGGCATAAGAATCTGTACTTGCATCTTATCGTTGCTTCAACTCCAATTCCAGCTTTCCATTTCAGCAAATACTACATCCCTTCTCGAATCGGCTGTTGTAGCTGTAGTAATTGGCTGCTGAATCGCATCAAAAGCTGTTCCAGTAGGCATAGGAATCGGTACTTGCATCTTATCATTGCTTCCACTCCAATTCCAGCTTGCCATTTCAGCACATACTACATCTCTTCGAATTAAAATATTTCTGCTAAGAGGGTTATACGGTCTATGCTTTAGATTGTGTGCAGTAGCCTATAAAAACACAATTTTCAGATTTTTCATCCAACTTATGACGAAATTGGGAATTTACAAAAGCATAAGCAGTACAACCAAAAAACCTTAAATAAATTACAAATGGTTTTCTACCCTTCCAAGATTCAAATGGAGTTTGATACATAACAAACTTTATTGGAGAAAAATTCAATAAATAGACTGATGTTGTTACAACTTCAGCCCAAAATTGATTCGGAACTCCCTTCGCTTGTAACATTCTTCTTTCCATATCCACCACAGTGCAATTGTTTTGATCAACAATGATATTTTTCTCCGGAGTATAAGGTGTTGTCAGCTCCCTCTGAATGACCTTTTCCTCACAAAAAATTGATTAAACTCCTTGAACAAGAATTTGCGGCCTTTATCTGTGCAAGAAGTCTTTGTGCACAGACCGCTTTGCTTCTTAATTTGGGATTTAAAGTACTTGAATTTTTGAAATGTTTCTGATTTTGTTTCTAAGAAATAGACCCAACGCATGCGCCTACAATCATCATTAAATAGGAGAAAATAACGATTCCCACTAAAAGATCTAGTATGCATAGGTCCACATAAATCAACATGTATTAGTTGAAGACACTTTTAAGACCTCCAAACTTTTCCAACAGGAAGTGACTTCCAAGTTTATTTTCCATAAATGCACCCTTCACACAATCCAATATCATCAATTTTTTGAGGTGACCATACCTCAAATGCCAAAACTTCGAATCATCATTTGTACTTGCAACAAGCTTAAAACTTTCCATGTTGGAAACATCCAGCAGAAACATCCTTTTTGACATCATAGTGATGCGAACCTTTTTGCCTTAATTCTTGTTTGTAATGACAAAACCATCTTCATCAAACGAAAGTAAATGCCCATTGAACATTGGTTGTACAACACTAAACAAATTGTATCCTAAATTAGGTACAAACTGAATGACGTCCAACATTTTTACTATATCGTGGCTAGATTCAATACACACAATGTCTTTTCCTTCACCCTGCATCTCTTTTGAGTTGACAACCTGCACGTTTTTCTTTTGCCTCTCATTTAGCTCCTAGAAGAAAGAATTTGTGACTTTTTCATATTATTTGAAAAACCACTATTTACAAAACATACATTACTTTGCCTATGATTTGTATCAATGCAAGCCATAAAGAGATAATTCTCTTCCTCATTTTCTGTTGCTGCAAATTTTATTTTCTATTCTTTATGCCAGCAATTAGCCTTTATATGCATGTAGTGTGCTGACAATAATGTCATTGAATATCATTCTTTGTGTCACTTTTCTTATTGGACTACATATGTCCATCATTCCTTCATCTGCCTCTTTCAGAGCCACGACCTCGACCAAACGGAATCCTCCTCTTCCTCGACTTATGCTTGCTGGACCATTGTTCTCACCATATTTGGTTGTTTCTTCCTTCACCTGGAATTCTTTATCTTAATTATTTTCAATAGATCGATTGAGTCTCCCGTCATGGTCTTGAGGAGATCCCATCAATTCATCAATGGAAAAAACTGATAGATCCTTAGAGTCTTCTATAGAAGAAACTACTTTATTAAATTATTGAGTCAAGCTCCGTTGTATCTTTTCCACAATCGATTGATCAGTAATTTTCTCGCTACACGATCAAATTTTGCTGACAAATGCCACTACTCTGGACAAGAAATGACAATTGATTATCCATTTTTCATAATCAACGTTTCAAAGTCATGCCGAAGTGATTACTATCTCACTACAATGACTTTTGAATCACCTTAAAAGTCCTACTACATAATGGATCAAGCTTACTTTGACGTGGTTGCAGCTGCAATCCATGAAAAAAGGGGCTATAATGAATGCGAGATAAAAAATAATGCTTTTGCATCTTGTTTCTTACTGTCTTGTAGTCTATTTTCTTCGTCAGGATGTGCACATCCCCGTTCTATCAAATTGCAAAGATTTTGATATTTGAGTATTGTTTTCACACGAATACTCCAGAATTCCTAGATTTCTCCCTAGAAGATCGGAATGAGTTGTTGTGACAAACTCAATGCATTGCCATGAATTGACATGACTCTGATACCAGAGAAGTTGGCTTAAATAGAAAGTAAAACTTTAGGAAGAAGCAGAGGTTCGAAGGTAAAGAGAATTTTATATTGAAGTCTTATTTATTTTTAGTATATGAAATCACAGGAAAGTACAACTTTATGTAGACTTAAAATAAAAAACTATTAAGTCACGAAATGACCATTACTTCCATTAATCAAACAACTAATTACTAATAAAAACACATCTAGAAAGTACTGCACCAGGATCAACGTACTTGCTAACTAATCCTAGAATATAGGACACTACTAACAAGTTTAATGAATCTGCTCATACTTTGAATAAGTATTCAATATACCATACATCTAATATTCAATTATGTATACCAATATATCAAACCTTGAATTTTAATGTGTCACTAATAAGAACACCACAGAAATTGAGAAGTAAATTACAAACAAAACTAACGAAAACACTTACCATTTCAAAACCTTTTGTTTAGGCACAATACGTTTCTATTAATTAATTTATTACATTGATTAATCATGACCTTAATCATTAAATAATGATTGGTCATTAACACCATTGTTCTCCATAAAAAAAGGACATGTAGATTAAATATTTTCATTCTTCTAAATCAACACCCACTTAATTGTTTCCTAGTTTCTGTGCCAAGGACCTATTAAAATATAAAGTAATTAGTTATACAATCCAGTAGTGCAGTAATAAATTCTATTATAGAGTAATCTCAATGTGTGACTACTTGAATTGAAGATTTATCCCTTCAATACGTATGAATCGACTAAGTATTCATGGCATCAAAGTGAAATTTTAGAGTAGCATTAATTTCACCTTATATTGGTGAAGACTTTTGGCAGTGGTGATAGAAATTGGCGGCAACAAATAGAGAACTTCAGCAAAGCAAGACAATAATTTTGTAGTAAATTAGACATTTAATAATTATAGTCCAAAAGGTATAGGGTCTAAAACAAGTTTTAGACTTAGCTCATTATTATACACTCAATTAATTATCTAACAACTATCCATCAATTAATTAAGTATAATTGTCAAATAGTTTAAAATTTTCAATCAACTTCACCGACCAAACATAAATGACTCGGGAAAACTATCGGGAGTGGTAAAGTGGTACTTTTATAAAAGTTTTCAAATATTACCTTGCGGGTGATGAAAAAATGTACCTACAGTCCATCATGAATTTCATATAGTTCAAAAGATAAAACACTCATACACAAACAGATCTAAAGTACTACAATCTTGACATATATAAGTTTTGGAATTTGTTTGCAGAAAAACACATGGAAATAAGAAAATAAGATCTCTTGTCTTCTTACGATTTGAATAAAAGAAAAATTCTTTTAAAATCTCCTATTTATAAGAAAAAAAAGATATCTTAAAAAAGGACATAAAACTATTTTTATCATTAAATACTAAAAAAGACAAAATTTATGATCACAATTTAAAAATCAATCTCAAAGTTCAAATTGTACTATATAGATCATTATTAAGAAAGAAAATGTTGAGGTGATTTCAAAGAAAGACTGATTTCATCTATTCAACCTCATAAATATGTTTCTACTGCCACACCAAAATCAAGCTAAAAAATGTGTACCATGTGACTTTTTATATATTTGCCTTATTAGGACGTCTCTATTTACTCTATTATGTTTGAAACTAAAGCATGATTGTTATTACTTTGAAAAGAAAAATGGTATCATCCTATCCATTTTAAAGAAGGAATTTACATTTATTGAGAAGTGTACAAAATTGACCTTATTTAGCTAATCTAATTAATAAAGAAATTGAGTACCAAGTTATGTTTGATATAAGAAAAAATGCATTGAATAACACTTAGATAATTTCTATGCCAAGCTCCTCATAATATGTTAAGGGAGAAAAGAAGTGGTAGCTTCATGTATATAATTTATCTTTTCAAAAAAAATTTTCAAATGAATTATTTAACAAAAATCTTTCGATTACTTATTTTACGATTTATGTCAAACTATATTGAACATTTTTGTTGCATTAGAAATATACTATCTAAATATATTTTATAATCCAAGGTTGTTTATCTAGAAAAAGTATCGTTTTCAGATAATGTATTTAGCAAATCATTAGAAGTAATACAACAAAAACGACTCCAAGTCATTAATACACACATCATACTCATTCATGTGCCTCCAATTGATTATTTCAACAACAACAAGAACATATATAGTGTAATTTTACAAAAAGAGATTGGAGAGGATAAACCTATGGAAACTTGAACCAATAAAGTAACCAAACATATATGGAGTTTCATGTCTTTTGTCTTCCTTAATGGTGGATGGGGTCGCTTTCCTTCAGTGTCGACTTAAGAATGTTTGTCAAAGCATTTATACCTTTTATTTTAATGGTTGCCTTTTCATAAGCCAAAGCAACTTCATCCACAGTGGCAAAACTTCCCAACCAATGTCATTTATTCGTTCTTACATCTCGAATCTCTTTAACCCATCTTCCCCATTTTCGTTGTCTAACTCCCCTGTACTTCTTTACATTTTCTTGGTGCAGTTTTGTATCTTTTTTCTCTTTGGAGGATACGATCTTTGAAGTGACCTTGATCTTTCCATTTTTGATGATAATTTCATTACAAATCATTTTTTGTCGTTTGGACTTCTCTTCTTAATGAATTCCCTCCTCATCACTAGATGAGTATGTGGCGTCATTATCCATTATGTAAATACCTACAACACATGACAAGACCACAAAAATTTTGCCCATCATATTAGTTTTTTTTCCTTTGGCAACTTTTGAGGGTTTTTGGACTACCTCATTTTCTTGAAGCTCATCTCTAGAAGTCATTGATTCAGGAAAGAGAACAAACAAAAAAAGCACAATAAGTCCATTAAATCAGGCACTTATATACGCTTCATCAATAATCAAATTATTTTTATTTATGTACTCTATCTGTCAACTTGATTATCTGATTTTGATCTAGTACATAAAGTTTCAGACTTTGCTCATTATTATCAACTCAATTAATTATCTGTCTATTACACGCCAATTTATTAAATATAGTTATCGAATAGTTCAAAATTTTCAACCAACTTCCTCGACCAATTATAAATGACCCATGTCTCATGGAAGGATGTCCTTGACAATAAATTCATGTCCAAGTGACTCTGGCACTTTATACTTTCTAGAACTTATATGGTAGGTTAGGTGAGTATAGATCATTCAACACAACTATACCTATTTGACTTATATCACCTTACCTTTACTCTCAAAGCCCTATTGATTCAACATTCTTGACTACAAGCCTTATTTTCAAGCCCACAATCATCAATCACCCCTAGCTGAGGCATTCTAATCACATTCTTTATTACCAGGTGAATCTAGTCATCATTCATCAAAAAGTTCAAATTCATTGATTTACAAGTGAAGATCCATCATACATAATAAATTATAGTTTAATTCATGTCTATATGTTCCCCAATCTTGAACCATTAGTACACATGATTTTATTTAGAAGATCAATTCTAATTCTTCAATTTCACCATTCATGGCATAAACTCTCAAAATATAAAATTCATCAAATAGACTAGGTTTTACCATTGAAATCGCATAAATTCATCATAATATCATAATTTAATGTCAATTCAATCATCATTAAATATCATCCACTTGATTGGAATCAAGTTTAATACTACCCACAATGAAGGAAGAAACCCTAGCAAGAATTGCGTTTTGACTTGGGGGAAACTTTGGGGATCTATGGGTGGAAGAACCATAGATGAATAAGATAACATACCTTAATTCAATTCCTAACAAAAGACTGAAACAATGGAGGAAATCTACCCGTCTTATTTCTCTTCTTCTTCTTCTTCGTCTTCACTTCTAGTGAGTGAATTATTTCGAGTGAATTTGGGTTAGTTTTGTGGTCTTGGAAGAATGGTTTAATTTACTTAGATTAGGGGTATATTAGTCTTATATAGATGGTTAAATAAAAAAACTAACCGACCTCCCTTAACCCCTAATTAAATACCAATTAACCCCTAAGCCCCCAACTTAAAAACTAAACTCTCAATTTGACCCACTCAGAAAACCCCCACCCACGGAATGTGGATTGGTATACGGATCGTGCTGCACCCTTGTGGGTGGTTATATGAGGCTAAAATTTGTAGATAACTGCAGGACTTGACCTATGACCCCTACCCACGGGGCGTGGGTCCATCTACTGGTCGTGGATGGTTGTTGGGTCTGTTTTAATGGTCTTCCTCAAGGACCCCTCTGGTAGTCCTTGGGAACCTTTACTACCTAACCCTAAAACCCTCATTCGAAATAGGGAATCATTTTTACAATTTTAACCCTCATACCAAACTCTAAAGCTCTAGCACAAGGCTTTAGAACTTTCTAGTTTAGTTCACTAGTTTTTGAAGCATGACAATATCTTCCCCTTGGGATCATTCATCCTCGAATGACGATTCTAAACACTTACTAGCATCCCGTCATGCATGCAATACATCTAAATTCACACAACCAAGGAAGAAAATTATATTCCAAGCTAAGTATATTCAATACAACACAAGGGAGTAGTAACTACTTCTAACAACTCAAAATGGATGAATATCTACATTTACTCATTTCAAGTATGAACTACATTGTCCTATCTAAAACATTATCAACAAACAGTCATGCATCCTATATGCAATTTACTCACAAAGCCTCTATTCAAGGAGGAATCTTTCAACTCCTAACTAAGGTATGTTATTTAGTTCATCTCATGAAGTTTATATGCAATTCTAATCAAATGAACCACAACATGGGGAAAATAATGTATATAAGTCATTTCTATCAAGACCTAAGATTTTTTCATGAACATGCACATAAGGGAATCATGGCAACAGATAAATACACAATAACCTTACTTTTTTGTCACACTATCTCCTCCTTGGGAATAAGCCTATATAATCACTTCTATACATCATTTATACTCAAGACAACTTCAATATAAAACATAACAAGTCACAAATGACAATAAATCCGGAAATTAATAAAATAAAAAAACATAACGGAAGCAGCATGAGGAGATCACACTTGATCTTCTCTAGATTGGAGAGTTCCTAAGTCATGGTTGAGGGGTTTAGGGATTAAACGTCAAGATACGACTCTCCATGGACCACCGTACGGGTCTTTGAGGAGGACCCTAAGACTAACCCCCAAGACCCCTTGAAACCAAAAGGTTGCCAAAATTTACTGACCTACGGTAGGGACGCACACCCTGTAGGTCCATCCACGCTCCGTTGATGGCGTCCATAGGTCAAGGGCCCCCAAACAACTTGCAGCCTCAGACCACGGACCAATAGTACGAACCAGTAATACTCCGACAGTCTAAAGCCTAATCTAGAGACTAACATGAGATTCTAAGATTTGTAACATTGTTTTAAGTCAATTATAATGCATATAAGTCATTTAGGAAGTTTTAGAATCAAAATGTGAAGGACCGTCCATGACGTCCGGGAACTAGCTCGAAGAGGTGCTAGTGTGCCTTAGCCTATTTGACAAGGTTTTAAGAGTCAAAAAATGATAAAATTTGGTGGGAAGGTGTCTAACACGTGTTAGAGTTAGTTTATAGTCTAAATGTACGGATATGACTCCCCAAAGATGAATCAAGGTCCCTTGAGGAGGACCCTCACAATTTGGCAAAAAGCTACCATGAGGAAGTGTCCATCAACGGACTGCAGGCGACGAGGCATGGTTGGATGGATGGGTCATCGATCACTCCGTCGACCAACACTTAAAAAATTTGGCTAATTTCCCATTTGGACCAGTCTCTGACACCAATGACGGGTGTGCAGGACGAAAAGGGTCTAGGCCCGTCAGTCGGGATCTCGTAGGTCAGATCCCAACTGTGTTGTTTTAATTAATTCATTTAATTATTTAAAAGTTTAGTTAGTTAATTAAGGTTTAATGGAGGTTCAATTAAGTTAATTTAGGACCCCTATATAAATACTTAGCCTAATGAAACTAGACCTAACTCCCATATTTTCCCAAAACTCAACTGGTCTTCCTTCTCTCTTCTTTCTCTCTCCCAAAGAAACTCCATAGAAGACCAAGCAAAGGAGGGTTCTAGGTCTGCAAAGGACCAAGTTTTCTCCATCAAACTTCATCAATTAGTAAGGTATGATATTCTTTTCTCCTTTGGGATTCTTTCCCCAAAGGGTTCCTCCAAATTAATTTAAAAAAGAAGAGTTTTAAGTTTCCAGTTATGTAAAGAGCAAGAGTTGAGTTCATTTATCAAAAGCTATAAGGGAACTAAGTATTTCCTAAAGGTTTATAAATGTNTCAAAAAGAAGAGTTTTAGATGGGTTTTCTTCTATTACGAAATTGATCTTTGAATTGGCTTTTGTATGATTTCTTTTGATAATTATGAGTATATTATGATGTATTGTAATCCAATTATGCTAGTTCTGAATTAATGAACCTAGGTTGTGAAGTAGATCATGAATTTAACCTAAGTTCCTAACCCTAGGCTATGAACTATTTATGAATTGTTGTGTAGTGATTCGATTGATTATGTTATTGTGTTAATTACTATTGAATGATGATATAACACCCATTGTTGGGTTCAATTGAATGGTTGATGGTAAGACTATGTTAATGGCTTGTGAAAGATATTGGTGTAAGTCTTGTGATTTCAATTCTTTACTTCAATTATGATTACTTGTGTTTAGTGATGAATCTATATTGAACTATACCTTGTGATAGTATTGATTAGGATTGGTATGATGTTGAATTGAAATGTCTTGAATTATGTGGTTGGTCTCTATTGCTAAAGTATGATGATATTTACTCTTAATGATATAATATGTGAAGTTGGGCATTGCTTATGGTTCTTGTTGAGTTTACTTGGTGGAGTGAGGTTATGGGGCCTTACTTGGCCATTGCACTAGTGTACTTAATAGGGGTGTATGAGTGATGGTCTTGATTAAGTCATGATGTTATGAACTCTTATACATGCTTGTTGATATTATAACTTGATGATAGTGTTGTCTTGGTTATGTGCTCAATTGTGTTGATATACATTTTGACTTGATTAGACAGTATGGTTTGTCTTGTGATGTACATGGTCTCGAATTAATGAATATGTACTATTGACTTGTATCGATTCTTCATTGTGCATAAGGCTTTTCAAAGTAAATTATCATGCTTTATAAAATATACCTTTTTAGCATGATTTCTATGTTAAATGTGCATATGGTCCTAGACTTAGTACAAGTGATGTGCTGGCCCCTTTATCTCCATTTTTACCCAATATTTTAGGTTCCGATCGTTGAAGAGTTTGTGAAGAATCTTGAAGAATACTTGGATCCTCATTTTCCAAGTTGGGTATATCCTCACCACTTCGAAGATAATTCCACTTTCTATTGTTGGATGTTGATTAGTCTTAAAGACACTTTTTCATTCTCTTTCATTTGAGTAGTAAAGATTGTATAGCCTATATGTGGCTTTATTGGTATTTATGTATGGGCTATGACCAATTGTTATACTCTTGTTTAGATCGTTTAATATAAGACATTCGTTTTAAGACTATGTTATATATAAGTGCCATAAAAGTAGAAGACTGTGTATTCTTATTATACGAAGGGTCTATGTATAGTGGATATGAATATATATTATGTGTATTCTAGAGGTCTATATAAACCTCATGATAGGTAGAGGTAAAGTTTTTTTTTGCGATTTTAACGTATGAAATATAATGGCGAATGCTAGGCTAGTCTTAGTCCTCTTTGAGGACGACGATGCCGGTTGCATCAAGGGGTACTCTCTAGATGTGACAGGTGGAACTGGCTACCTCACGTGATCATCTAAAAAGTATGACCCGTTAATACCCAGGTGATCATGATCTCATATTTATGGATGACTTAATGATATTTAGACGTACTTTAGATTGTTGAAATTGACTAGAAATTTTAGGTACATAACTTAGGAACTAGTACGAAAAGATAGAGGAAAATGGGGTCTCCAGGTGACCTTGGCGCTCTGAGAGGAGCGGAATGCCAGAGCCTGACAGACAGACTATGGTCGAAGGCGCCACATAGGTCCTTAGCTAGTGGATACACCTAAGAGATATTATGTTAGTTCTACCTTAGGCAAGTTAGACACCTCTTTCTGGTGTGGGGGTAAGGCAACAAATTCCATGTAGCTCAACAAGGTCTATGTCGGTTAAGGTCATATCTCCCAATATGATAAGAATATAT
Source organism: Solanum pennellii (assembly GCF_001406875.1). Taxonomy (NCBI): domain Eukaryota; kingdom Viridiplantae; phylum Streptophyta; class Magnoliopsida; order Solanales; family Solanaceae; genus Solanum; species Solanum pennellii. The sequence continues at coordinate 17,189,668 of NC_028637.1, read as the reverse complement.
GAATATGACAAGAATGTGAACTATAACTATGACTTCTTAAGAGGTACAACTTAGTATAAGTGGGGGTTTGGGACTTATTTGTTCATTACATGAGTAAGCTTCAAGAGTAGTTGTGGTAAGATTCTCTTAAGCTATGAAGACTTATGAATTATGTATGTATGATATTTGATGTTTTTAAGGATGATTCTACTTGCTACAAGTTATGAACATGAATGATTCCCTTGTATATGAGCATTGGCTATGAATGAAGTTAAGGTAGGATATGTATGATGTTGGTGATATAAATATGACACTTGGCATTTGGTAAGGTTATGAGATCTTGTCTTTGCATTGCACTAGTATTGCTTTGTGTTGCTTATGATATGATTTGACTTATGTTTCTTCACAAATAAGCATGATTTATACGCTCAAATTTACTTCTCGAAAAGAATTATAAGCGGTCGTATCAAGTAAAGAACCCAACTATGAGGTTGGGGTCGATCCCACGAGGAAATGATTTAGACTTAACTTTAACATACAATTACTTCTATTTAATCAAGTCCTTTCATAAAAACAGGTAATATAATGGGGGTTTTAAATAACAAAATGAATTAAATATTTCTAAGTAAACAAGTAGCAAGTATGAATATTTGATTTTATCAAGTGATGAGAGTAAGTAGGGCATAAGTTTTCCCCACAGGTTCATAACGTGGTAATTCTAGCTATAACAATCTTTGCCTAGTATCTTGCATGCAAAGGGTGTAAGTTATATCCCTAATTCATTGGTCCGGCAACTAGAGAATTTCACTCCGCATCTTGGTCCGGCTACGTGTGTATGCTTTAATAAACCTTACCTTTACCTAATATTAAGCATTATAATCGATGTATGACTTAGTTGTTACTTCGCACCAATCGACACTAGCCTATTAGATAGTGTATACTAAATCTACGTTGATAATTATTTTCTTATTATCTACCTCCTTGGTCCGGAAAGTAGCAACAAGGTTAGTTCTAACGCGTGCACTCGTTAAAAAGACTTCTAAACAAAAGAATAATCAATACATGCAAGGCACTATTGTAGGATTGTTATTTTAGCTAGTTTTTACCTTGTTATTTACCCATGGTTTCCACAACCCTAGTTATGGATTTAGTTACCTATGTTAACAATCACACAATTCATATTGATTAGACAAGAATTTATGCACATACTTTGATGAGATTGAAGAAAATCTAGAAAATTACTTGAATAAATCAAAGTCTTGCAACAAACGATTCCAGCAAGTAGAATATTTCTCAAATCTCAAGTTCAACAACTAGGATAATAAAATTAAAAACATACCAAAAAGTTTAACCCCAAAAACAAGGTTTTTACAATTATTTATAATAAAGAAGTCCTAACATAAAAAGGAATTCTATTTAAGGAAAATCTAGTAAAAAACGCGTCTGAGCTGACGAACGGACCAATGGACCGTCGAAGCCTCCCGTCGTTCCACTCTTAGAATCTTTTTCAGCTCCTTTCTTCTACAACTCATTGTTACCATCGATGGACATGGATGACGGTCCGTTGGGTGCACGACGGTGCGTCGATGGCTTCTGTTTCTCCACACTTAGAATCTTTTCAAGATGGGTACTGGGGCTACTTTTTATTAGAAATGACGGATGTGCAGGATGGTCCGTCGTGGAGATGACGGTCCGTTGATAGCTTCTGTAGCCCCACACTTGGTCAGAATTCCCCGATCTTCCTTCAGCATCATTTTCTTCAGACGATGGTTGCCACCTATGGACCGTCGATGGGTGGACAGATCGTCGATGGCTCCGTAGGTTATCACTTCTGCAATTTCAGCACAGTTCTTCCGCGTTTCATTCTTGACATTTTTCCTGCAAATGAAGAGAAAAATACATTAAAACTACTACAAAAAGGCCTTAAACACACACTAAAATTAAGGAAAAAGCGTTGAAAGTACCGTGAAACTACGATACATCAACACCCTCAACTTAAATTCGTTATTTGTCCTCAAGTGACGCAGTATGACTCACCACAAAACCTTTGTACAAAAGTATCATTATTTTAGCTTTCGCAATCATCTGGCTATCAATCCCGATTATTTTCATTATGTTTATGCATGCTATCACTATTAGGCTCGCTCATGTGGATCGGACCATGACATAGACTCACCACACACCGACACCTATTCTCTATGATCTCTCACCATGGTACAAATTTTTTGGTATTGCAACTAGTGTCCTCACTTCAAAACTCATCCTCATTTTTCACACAATGATTTCAGTTTGAGTATAAGGATTATTTTTTTCAGCACTCGCTCTTAGAACAACTTCAACCTCATTTATACTTGTTGCCATAGGCTTGCCCTTATTTTCACTGCTTTAAGTTCACCATAATACACTCTTAGAATCACGATAGGACTTTCTTGGCTTGTAACTTCGGCTCAGGGTTAGGTAGGGTACATTTGGATGTATTTTAGTGACTTATTGCCCTCCTTGACATAATGGCTAAGCGTCCTACCATTTCATCGTTTTATTCTGCCCTATTTCTTATTTTTTTTATATTCTGTCGCTTTAATTTTATCCTTTCTTTCTCCTTTTGTTTAAGTGATTTTTTTTTTAAAACTTTGCTTTCAACATTTTTGAGTCACTTTTCTTTAGTTCTTTCTCTTTCTTTATTCTTTCAACCCCACTTTCCGGAGCATTCCTTAACTAGCCACCCTAAACTCATGGTTTTTCCATGAGTCAAGGTACACAATACCCAAGGTTGGGTCAGGGCCACAACAATGTTTTTTTCTGTATTATCCACCCTCAACTTATGCTTTTGGCATAAGCTGAGGTGCAGATGTCCAAGGAGGGACCAGGGCCAACACATTGTTCCCAGAAAATATCAGTTGGGGTGAAAAAGAAAGGTCTATTTTAAGCTTAAATCATTTGGATCAAGAAGGGATTAATTTCATTCGGTTTTCTATTATCTAGGCTAAAGATTGGCTATCTTGAATAAGTGCCTATGATCCTTTCATAATTGTCTATCACAACTTACTTGTAGCAGGACTACCCAGACAAGTTCTAGCTGAGTACCAATGTTGGACTATTCAAATTTTTCTCACATTCACTTGACATCTCATTGCCTTATCAGATTATCAGACACCTAGTTCGAGTTTTAGATTTAGGGTCAATGTCGTGGTGTATCTCTATGTCATGCTTAGATCCACACATTCATCAGTTATTATGCCTAGTCATGCAACATTTTTTTTAAATCAGGATATCATTTTGTTTAGACATCATGCTTCAGATTCCATTTCTATACTATGTACAAAAGATACTAACATGCCGGTTCAACAATAAAATAACCAGTCTCTTGGGTAAAAAGAACACAGGCAAGAAAACACCAAGAGAGGATCGTGAGTTGGGATACTCAGACATCACCCTAGAACTCACTTTCCATTTACCCCACCCCCAACAAAAAGACATGCAATTGTCCCCAATGCATAAAAGTATATAAAATAGGGTGGTAGGTGAAGCAAAGCCGATGTGCAAAGAGCCGATAATCAACATGATGACGGGTCCAGTTTCCCGAAATCCGCTCCCTATGTAGTACGGACACAACCAGTGGTGTACTCAACAATAACAAAACTATGAGTAGTGCTCCTCTCAGCCTCAAAAACTCTGGAGCTTGACGCCCCAGCAACCACTTCTATAACCCTCAACTGGCGGGCCTCCTCATCAATCAGCGAGGCTCTCCTCGCAGCCTCCAACTCATTGCGCTCTTTCTTCTATGCCTGAGACTCATCCTCATCTATAACTCGGTGCCTCCACAGAGCCGGACGCATCCTCAGAACCGGATGCCTCCTCGGAGCCAAAATCTCCCTCAGAATGTGCAGCCGACCCATAACGTGTACTGGTCAGTATGCGCTCCTCTTCAGACTGGGAGGCAGTGACTCCGCCGGGCGTGGCTCTGGTGGTGCGGGCAACATGTGTAGGAGTGCGGGTTCCTGGTGGTACGTACTCCGGGCCACGCTCATCGTCTGAGCCTATGACCATCCGGTTCGATGGGGCGACAGACTTAGAACGCCCTGTCCAGTAGACACGGTCTTGCTTGGGTGCAAAAGTGCAGCACTGCCTGACGGACCCATAGATGGTCCGTCTAAGGGACGACGGTCCATCATGGGGGTCCGTCAAGGGACACTTAGAAGAATTTTTGAACACATCAGAAACAAAGGTTCTGATAGTGTCGACGGTTGTGCAGGATGGACCATCGAAGGGACGACGGTCCGTCAGTGGGGTCTGTCGACGAACACTTACAATTTTTTTTTAGAAAATGAGAAACAATAGTTGTGACAGCATCAATGGTTGTTCAAGATGGACCATCGAAGGGAAGATGGTCCGTTAGTGGGGTCCGTTGAGGGACACTTAGAATAAATTTTTAAAAACATCAGAAACAAAGGTTCTTAATGTGTTGACGGTTGTTCAGGATGGACCGTCGAAGGGATAACAGTCCGTCAGTGGGTCCGTCGATTGGTGCACCAGACCAATTTTCTGCAGATTTCAGGTGATTTGGTCCCTGCACATTTAACACCTATTAAGCTAATATTTTTGTGTTTTCTGGACACTCTTTTTGGACGCGGACCCTACTCTATGCTCTAGACAACACTTCTAAAGAAAATAAAAGAACATTAAGACGTGACATAAGTAATAAAAGCAAAAATAATGCAACCATGCCTAGAAAATCGCGAAAAACCTATAGTTGGCTAGAGGATACATATTGGGTTTCTTCCCAATAAGCGCTTGATTTAACGTTGCGATACGACGGAGTACTCTTGATTACTTTGACTTCATCAAGATGGTATCCCTTCATCACTTCATTCGCCTTTTCAGCATGCCCTATATAGTATTGGATTCGCTGCCCGTTCACCTTGAACCTTACACTCTCCTTGTTCTCCAACTCAACCGCACCATGAGGGAATAGTTGGGTGGTCAAATAGGGACCATTCCATTTGGACTTGAGTTTGCCCGGAATCAAGCGCAACCTAGAATTGAACAAAAGCACCAAATCCCCAACCAAAAATATCATGCTTCTCAATCTTTTGGTCATGGTACTTCTTCATCTTTTCTTTGTTCTAGGGCTGAATTTTCATATGCCTTCAAGCGAAATTCATCAAGCTTATTCAACCCGTTTAACCTTTGTTCCGCAAGGTGAAATCTTTTTTTTTCTATTATTTCTTTTCTGGTAATCCATACACACCCTTCATCCAGTCATCGGTCTCATCTGGACAGGCTCATTTTTCTCGTTGAGGACCAGATTTATTTCCCCTTTCTTAGGTACACATTTAACAGGGAATACCCAAATACTATCGGCGATTGGATATATCACTCCAGCATCCAATTACTTAATAATTTCCTTCTTCACCACCTCTTGCATAGGTGGATTTAGACATCTCTGGTGCTCAATACTTGCCTTATGATAGGGCATGAGTTGGATTTTATGTGAACAAATCCCGGGAGGGATCCCTATAATATCTGCAATAGTCCACCCAATAGCTTTTATAAACCTCTTAAACACTTCAACCAAAGATTCTACTTGTTGCATATTCAAATCTGATGCAATAATTTCCGGCAAAGTGTCACCTTTTCCCAAGAATACATACCTCAGATGAGGTGGTAGAGCCTTATGTTCTACTTTTGGATACTCCTCTATAGATTGTTTTGCGGGTGGAGACTCGCAATTTGTCATATCTAACGCCAACTTCTTTGGTTTAAACCGAACATAACCTCAATCAAGTGTCGCGACCAATGACCCATACTCTTAAATGCAATCACTATCAAAATTCATGATCACTGGGGCTAGTGCTTCTACACCCAGACGCTCTTCTATTTGTACCTCAGATGACTTTTCAACCCTGTAAGATATGACATATACTGATTGGAGCTCACCACTCTACCTCATGGACCTACAAATGTTGAAAATCACTTCTTCATTGTTGAACCGAAAGTTCATTTGCCCTTTCTCCGTATCAACCAAGGCTCTACCCGTAGAAAGGAATGGCCTCCCAAGAATAATAGGCACCTCAAAATCGACCTCACAATCCATAATCACAAAATCAGTCAGAAATATGAATGACTCCATCTTTACTAACACATCGTGGAGTATCCCAATAGGCCTCTTCACCGTTCGATAGGACATTAGTAGCCGCATCCAGTGGGCTTTAGGTCACCCAAACCCAACTTATTGTAAATAGAGAGAGGCATGAGATTTATGCTTGATCCAAGATCACATAATGCTTTCGCAAAGTGTAATAACCCGATTGTTCATGGAATAGTGAAGGCACCCGGATCTTATTTCTTTTGCACTAGAGACCTTGTAGAAATAGCACCATAATGCTGCATCCATCATCATCCTCAAAAGTGACTGATCTTTTCTTAGTGACCATATCTCTCATGAACTTGGCATAACCGGGCATTTGTTCAAGAGCTTCTATCAAAGGGATAGTAATGGAAAGTTGTTTGAGCATAGTGATAAAACGACGATATTTACCATCCTTGGTCTTTTTCACTAACCTCTGTGGGAATGGAGGTTGTGGTTTATGCATGGGGGTCACCTTTTGGGGTACCTCAACTTATTTCCCCGTTTTGTCTCCTAACTCACCACTAACCTCTACTACCTCATCATCACCACTTATCACATTTTCTACACAAGCCGGCATCGGTGGGTCAATGGTTTGCTTACCACCTCGAGGTGTGACTGCCATACAATGTCCATCATTTTTTGGATTTTGGACGGTATTGATAGGAAGAGTTCATGATTGGAGTGGGTTCATAGTCGAAGACAATTGGTCCATTTGCAACTCAAGATGCTTGATCGAGATTGCATGTGCATCAACTTTTTGTCTAATACTCGCTAAGTCACTCCTCAAATCTTTAGTGTGCTCATCACTAACATCAAGCCTCCTCCTCATTTTCTGCAACATATAATCAATTCGCTCCATATTGCCTTCACCATTCCTAGGAGCAACCTCACGATTTTGAGGAGGAACATAGGGCCCACTCCTATCATTTCTATTACCATAGTTACCCCGCGATTGTGATTCCCATATCGGACATAATGACCCTCTCAGTTGTAATTACCATAGTTTCGACTTTATTTCCTTGACCTTGGCATCAATTCTCCGGATTAGAGCCTTGGGCGTTTGTTTGGAAACCCCCCGTCTGCTCATTTATCACATAAGAGTCCTTTTCATAGTAATACTCATCAGTCGACGGTGGTAGTTTAAACAAGCAGTTCACCTTATTTACCTTTTTGCACCTCTAGTGACGTGTTTCAACACCAACCCACGCTCAATTCTCATTTGAGCCATATCTTCAGGAATCTCATCTGTGATTGGGTTGTGTGCAAATTGCATAACAAAAGTGTTTCTCCCAGTATCTGACTTCCTAGTGCTCCAAGCTTTATTATTTCGGGAGATTTTCTCTAACTTCTCACTGATCTCAGCATAAGGACACTCCCCATAAGAACCACCCGCTATCGTATCCAGCACTGCTTTATTTTTATCATATTGTCCCCGATAGAAGTACTCTTTCAGTGACTCATCATCGATGCGGTGATTGGGGACACTTCTGAAGAACGAGGTGAACCTATCCCAAGAACTTCTTAGTGACTCCCCTGGTAATGCCACAAAGTTGTTCACCCTATCTTTGTGGTTTATGTTCTTAGACACTGGCTAGTAACGTGCTAAGAACACATCCCTCAATTGATTCCAAGTATAGATTGAGTTATAGGGGAGCTTGGTAAACCATATAGTAGCCTCTCCCGTAAGTGAGAGAGGGAATAATCTTAACCCAATGGTGTCCATGTTCAAATCAGGCCTCCCCACACAACTCTTATACACCGACCTCACTTTGGCCATGTGAGCATGTGGGTCCACATAACATTGTCCCGAAAACAAACCTCTAGCTATGAGAATTTGCATCAGACTACTAGTTACCACAAAAGTATGACCCTGTGGTAGAGGAGGTAGGACAAGTGGACCGCTAGAGTGAGTGATCTTAACATTTCCCCTATAATACTCTTGAGGGCGTGGAGCGGGAGGTTGCCTCTTTATTTCACCTTTCCCACGATTTTCAGCTAATAATTGATCATGATGTTCAACCGGTGGTGGAATTTTCCGATCGAACTCATCTTCAAGATTACCAAAATTTTTGTTCATTCTGCGCAGTGTACGGTTCAGTTCGGCGTTGGGTGAGAGTATGGGTTCTCCGCTACTCCGTGTACTTCACATACACTGAAGTTAGATCTTCAAGAGATAAAACAAAGAGAAAAACTAAAATTAGGAAATTATTGACTAATCTTCGGCAATGTACTTAAAGTTAATCTTAATGCAACTTTTCCCGGCTGTGGCGCCAAAATTTGATAAGCTCAAATTTACTTCTCGAAAAGAAGTATAAGCGGTCGTATCAATTAAAGAACCTAACTATGAGGTTGGGGTCGATCCCACGAGTAAAATGATTTAGACATAACTTTAACCTACAATTACTTCTATTTAATTAAGTCCTTCCCAGAAACATGTAATAAAAGGGGGGTTTTAAATAACAAAAGGAATTAAATATTTCTAAGTAAGCAAGTAGTACGTATGAATATTTGATATTTATCAAGTGATGAGAGTAACTAGGGCATAAGTGTTCCCCACAGGTTCATAACGCGGTAATTCTAACTTTAACAATCCTTTCCTAATATCATGCATGCAAAGTGGTAAGTTATTTATCCCTAATTCCTTGGTCCGGCAACTAGGGAATTTCACTCCGCACCTTGGTCCGGCTACGTGTGTATGCTTTACTAAACCTAATCTTTACCTCATATTAAGCATCATAATGGATGTATGACTTAGTTGTTACTTTGCACCAATCGACACTAGCCTATTAGATAGTGTATACTAAATCTACGTTGATAATTCTTTTCTTATTGTCTACCTCCTTGGTCCGGCAAGTAGCACTAAGGAGAGTTCTAATGCGTGCACTCGTTAAAAGACTTCTAAACGAAAGAATTATCAATACATGCAAGACATTATTCTAGACTTGTTATTTTAGCTAGTTTTTACCTGGTTATTTACCCATGGTTCCCACAACCCTAGTTATGGATTTAGTTACCCATTTTAACAATCACACAATTCATATTGATTAGACAAGAATTCATGTACATACTTTGATGAGATTGAAGAAAATCCAGAAAATTACGTGAACAAATCAAAGTCTTGCAATAAACGATTTCGGCAAGTAGAATATTTCACAAAATCTCAAGTTCAACAACTAGGATGATAAATCTAAAAAATATCAAAAAGTCTAACCCCAAAAACAAGGTTTTTACAAGTATTGTAATAAAGAAGTCCTAACATAGACAGAAAATTTTTTTTAAAGGAAAATCTTCCCAAAAACACGTCTAAGTCAACAACCGGATAGAGGGACCATCGAGGCAACGACGGACCATCGAGGCCTCTCGTCGTTCACACTTAGAATTTTTTCAGCTGCTTTCTTCTCCAACTCACTGTTACCATCGACGGACCAGGATGACGATTTGTTGAGTGCACGACGGTCAGTCGATGGCTTCCGTTTCTCCACACTTAGAATTTTTTCAAGATGGGTACGGGGGCTACTTTCTGTTAGCAATGACGGATGTGCAGGACGGTCCGTCGATAACTTCCATATCCCCACATTTGGTCAGAATTCCCGATCTTTGTTCAGCAGCATTTTCTTCTGACAACGGTTGCCACCTACGGACCATCGAGGGGTGGACGGACCGTCGATGGCTCCATAGGTCATCACTTATGCAGTTTCAGCACAGTTCTTCCGCGTTTTCATTCCAAACAATTTTCCTGCAAACGAAGAGAAAAATACAAACTTAACGAAAAAGCATTGAAAGTACTGTGAAATCACGACACATCAATGATGGCTTTCAAAATTGATAACTGCATGATTTTAACTAAATGTCCCTTTTATGCATGTTTTAAGGATTTTCTGTCAGACAAAGCCTGCCTTGAGGGACTTTGGTAGGCGCGGCCCTCCAGGGGTTGTCAGACAGGATTTCCAACTTTCTTCTACGATTTTGCAACTTTAAAACCGTCTAAAGTGCCACATATCTTTCCCCAAGCACTTAGGATCACTAATAACTCAATTCCCAATAGTGTAGACTTGTAAAACATCCTGAAAATATTAATCAAACAACTAAAGATATACAACAACCCAAACAAAAAGAATTCGACGATTGTTCATCAAGAACATTAATATTCTTCATCAAATCTAATCAAAACTCTCTTAATTAAATATTTTGGTGTATAGATGAACGAACGCAACACAAAAAGAGCTCACATACCTCAATAGGGATCACCACTAATGAATTCCACTTGAATCTCTTGGAGAAATCTTGCTCTTTTCTCCATTCTCCTTCTTCTCTTGTCCTTTCTCCCAAACCCTAAGCGTAAAAAGTATTTTCTAATATAAACTAAAACTTGGTTTTACCCCAATTATACCCTTAAAAAATTTAGGAAATAGTATGATAAAAAGACTACTTTATCCTTGCCAAAATCCGGATTGGACTTTCTTCAGTCCAACAATCCAACTTTCGAAAAACATATCTCCCTCATACAACCTAGAAAATGCGCAAACTCAGAGCAATGGGAAAGATATCATGAAGAGATTTACAACCATAAAAAGAACTCACACTTACTTCTCCCGAACTAGGAGTTATGACCATTTCAAAATGACCAAAAACTCACTTTTACAAGAATTTCCCAGATTTCCCTACTTATTTCCCAAATTGATTATTTTTGGCTTCTTGACTTATTATTAGTTATTTCAAGTTACTAGATGTAACAGTTTAACATATTATGTCACGGTACAACTTCTATAAGATTCTTGATACTTTCATTAGACAACAACTATATCATATGTATGTGGCAGTAAAAAGGTTCTACAAATATAAGGAAGAAACATAATAAAATTAAATATTTTTAACCAAAAAAAATGTTGCTCATATATTAAAAAAAATTATGCTTCTAATATAATCTATTCCAGCACATATTTACAATAAGGTTTCAAAACTAACAAGACCCACATTACTATGTCTTTAGGCTTAACCTAAAAATTCACTAAAAATTTTATAACAAAGTTCGTAAATCTTGGTGCTAATTAACATTTCAACTGTTCTATTTTCCAAGTTTCAAGTCTTGAATTAAGTATGAGTTCCTCCAATATTATAACCTAATGGTATTGAAATAATACCATGTCGGTGTAAATAGGCTGGAAAACTTTAAGGAGAAATAGAGGCTTGAAGGTTAAGAGAATTATATACTGAAGTCTTTTCTAATTTTAAGGATATGAAATCACAAGAAAGTACAACTTCACACAGACTAAAAATACAAACTACTAAGTCATTGAATGACCACTACTTCCATTAAATAAACAACTAATTATTAACCAAAGCACAACTAGAAAGTACTGCACCGTGATCTACATATTTGCTAACAACTAGACCAAGAATTTAGGACTCTACTAACAAAAATAATTTACATGGTCATACTTTGAATCACTCTTCAATATTCCCCCTTGATTTAGAGTTACAAACACCAAACAAAGCCTTCAAATAGATAAACTTGTCCACTGCCAATGACTTCGTAAATATATGGGCTAATTGCTTATGAGTGCTGTAATGCTTCAATACAATATCCTCCTTTGCAACCAAATCACGAATGAAATGGAAGAAAACATCAATGTTCTTCTTTCTACGATGAAAATTTGGTTTATTTTTCATGGGGAATGATGCTTTGTTGTTAAAGAAATATTCAATCTTCAGCTTGATGGATTTCAAGGCCAAGAAAATAATGTAATAACCCCATATCTAACATCTCAAACTCATTCATCATTTGAGACTTAAATAGAAGAGCTAGAATAAATGATAGCGTCAACATAAAGAAAAACAAAGATGAAAGAATTGCCATTCTTCTTTATATAAAACATTTGTTCATAATCACTTTTCATATATCCCTTTATCTAAAAAAACCCATTAATTTTGCTACATCACACGCTTGGTTGGCTACCTTCAAATCAACAATGCCTTTTTCAGTCTATAGACTTTTATTTCATCACCATTCTTTATAAAACCTTCAATTTTTTATATGTAGACCTATTCTTTTAGGTCCCCTTAAGAGAAATGCCGACTGGACATCAAATTGATAAGCTAGCTATCGTTACTATGTAACCAATGCTAGAACAAGTCTAATAGTAGATGAAGTGTTTCTGCTCCCTGAAGTTGAAGAAAATAAATCAGGAGAAGTGGTACTAGAACCAACTGCTGTAGCTGTAGGAGTTGTCTGCTGAATTACATCAAAAGTGATTCCAGTAGGCATAGGAATTTGTTCTTGCATCTTATCGTTTCTTCAACTCCAATTACAACAAAAAATTCTTAAATAACTATAAATGGTTTTCTACCCTCCTAAGATTCAAAAGAAGATCGATACATAACAACCTTTATTGGAAACAAATTCAATAAATGGACTGATGTTGTTATAGCTTTAGCCCAAAATTGATTTGGAGTCCCGTCGCTCGTAACCTGCTTCTTGCCATATCCACCACTGTGCGATTTTCTTTTGCTCAACAACACAATTTTTCTCCATAGTATAAGGTGTTGTTAGCTCCCATGAATGACATTTTCCTCAAAAAAAGATTACTCCTTGGTCAAGAATTCACAGCCTCTATTTGTGTGAAATATGTTTATGCACATACCACTTTGCTTCTTAATCTGTTCTTCAAAATACTTAAACTTTAAAATGTTTTTGATTAGGTTTTTAACAAATAGACTCATCTCATGCGACTACAATCATCTGTAAATAGGAGAAAATAACAACACCCAATAAAACATGTAGTGCATAGGTCCACGTAAATCAACATGTATTAATTCAAGACACATTGAATCCATCCAAGCTAAACCTACCGGAAAAGACTTCCAAGTTTGTTTTCCGTAAATACACCCTTCCCAAAATTCAACATAATCAATTTTTGGTTTTCCAAGAACCATACGTTTGTCAACTAGAAACTCAGGCCCTTTATATTAAACTGACCATACCTCAAATGTAACAACTTCGACTCATCATTTGCACTTGCAACAAGCGTAAAACATTCCAAGTTGGAAACATCGAGCAGAAACATCTTGTTTGACATCATAGTGATGCAAACCTTTTTGCCCGAATTATTATTTGTAATGACACAAGCATCGTCATCAAACCAAAGAGAATACGCAATTGACATTGGCTGTCAACGCTAAAGATATGGAATCCTAAATTAGGTACAAACTGAGTCTAACATTTTTACAATGTCGTGACTAATATCAATTTGCGTTGACAAGCTATACCTATTTCTTTTGCTTCTCATCTAGCACCTGGAACAAAGATTTGGTGCCTATCATATTATTCGAACAACTTCTATCTACAAACCATACATCAATTCACTTGTGATCTGTATCTATGCAAGTCATAACGAGATAATTTTTTCCTCCTTTTTCTGTTGCTGCAAAGTTTATTTTCTAATCCTTATACCAACAATTAGCTTTATATGCCCGTAGCACTGACAATGATGACATTGAATGCGATTCTTTGTGTTACTTTGCTCATTGGATTGCCTATGCTCATCATTCCTTCCTCAACCTCTTCCATAGGCATGACCTTGACCACGACAGAATCCTTCTTCCTGGACCTCTGCTTGCTGGACCATTGTTCTAATCATATTTGGTTGTTGCTTCCTTCACTTAGAATGCTTTATCTTAATTATTTTCAATAGGTCGATTGAGTTTCACCTCATGGGATTGAAGAGATCCCACAAAATAATCAAAGGAAAAAACTGATAGATCCTTAGACTCTTCTATAGAAGCAACTACATCAAATTATAAAGTCAAGCTTCGCAATATCTTTTCAATAATAGTTTGATAAGTAATTTTCTCGCCACATGATCGAAAAATTTGGCTGACAATTGCCACTGCTCGGGACAAGAAATTAGCAACTGATTCTCCATTTCCCATCATCAAGGTTTCAAAGTCTTGCTGAAGTGATTGCAATCTCCCCACAATGACCTTTGAATCACCTTGAAAGTACTTCTGCAGAATGGACCAAGCTTACTGTGATGTGGTTGTTGCTGCGATCCATGAAAACTAGCTTTCGTGAACTGCCTGCGGGATAAAAGCCAGTGCTTTATCATCTTCTTTCTTACTATCTCGCAGTCTATTTTCTTCGTTACGATGTGCGAATTCTCGTTCTACCAAGTCCCAAAGATTTTGATGTTTGAGTATTGTTTCCATATAAATACTCCAGAATTCATAATTTTCTCCCTTGAAGATGGGAACGAGTGGTTTTTCCACACTAAATGCATTTTCATTCATTGACATAAATCTGATACCAAATGTGTTGGCAAAAATAGGCAGGAAAACTCTAGGATGAAACAGAGGTTCAAAAGGTTATGAGAATTTTCTGCTGAAATTTTTTCTATTTTTCAATATATGAAATTACAGGAAAGTACAAATTTATATAGACTTAAATAACAAATTATTAAGTCACTAAATAACCACTACTTCCATTAATTAAACAAGTAATTGCTAACAAAAACACAACTAGAAAGTACTGCACCAAGATTAGCGTATTTTCTAACAACTATCCCTAAAATATAGTACACTACTAACAAACTTAATTAACATGGTCATACATTGAATCAGTATTCAATAAAGCATATACCTAATATTTAATTTTGTATACCAATATATCAAAACTTGAAATTTAATATGGTAAATCAAAGAAATAGAGAAGTAAATAAGAAACAAAATTAACGAGAACACTTACTGTTTCAAAACCTTATATTGAGGCATCATACATTTCTATTAATTAATTTATTATCATTGACTAACCATGACCTTAATCATACATATTGATTGGTCATTAATACCATCGTTCTCTATTTTAAAAAAAAGGACATGTAGATTAAGTTTTTTCATTCTTCTAAATCAAAACCCACTTAATTGTTTCCTAGTATCTATGAAAAGGACCTATTAAAATATAAAGAATATTATACAATCCAATAGTGAATAATCAATTCTAATAACAGATAGTATTAAATAAATAGTATAAAATAATATTAGTATTTACTGTGTACTAATCCTAGTCCTATTAGGATTAGTACTCCTTAATCCTAGTCCTATTAGGATTAGTACTCCTTCCTATATCTCCTATATATATCTCCCATGTATTCCCTTATTAGGTTAACACTTCAATACAATCAATATTCCTTCATGGTATCAAGAGCCAGAAAACCTAGATCTTCTTTTCTCTAGGTTTTTTTTTTCTCTCTTTAGGGCACCGATCGTTCCCTCTCTTCTCTTGGGCGGCGGCAGCCATGACAACCGAGGTGGATCCTCTCGATTCACTTCCTTCTGGCGTTAAACTCCTTCTCAGGCATCTTCATGCCCTGATTCCCGAAAAATTATCAGACATAAATTACCCTACATGGAAAATCACCGTTCTTACAGCCCTTGAGGCCAATTACCTTCTCAAATACGTCGATGGAAGCACAGAACCGCCGCCGGCAGTCATCACCGCCACGGACAAATCAGAAAAAACCAATCCGGCCCATGCCGCCTGGAAAGCCGTGGATGGCCAGATCCGATCATGTTTGATTGCGGTCATCTCTCCCACGGTTCAGAAACACGTCCGATCCTACACAACTGCTTCAGCCCTGTGGACGGCCCTCGCAACACGCTATGCATCAATTTCCCACTCTCATATTTTTCAATTGCGTGATCGTCTCCACACAATTACCAAAGGCACGAAAACTATGGCGGAGTATTTAGACGAGGTCTCCACCATCATCACAGCCCTCGACACCGTGAACGAAATCATTCCCGAAAAAGATCTCGTCATGTGCGTCGTTCGGGGGCTCCCATCAGCTTACTCCTCCATTAAACAGGCAGTTCGCATCAGTCCAACGCCCGTTGACCTGGCTACTCTCTCCTCGTGGCTAAAAAGTGAAGAAATCAACGTGGATCTGGAGAGCAAACTTCTTCTCCGAGAAGCCGCTGTTATGGAGCCGGCCACCGCCCTCACCGCAAGCCAGAACTATCGCGGGGGGCGTGGTGGCGGCCGGCAGGGGAGCCGCGGCGGCTATGGCAGAAACAGCGGAGGCCGCGGGCGCGGCGGTCGGCAGGGCAGTCGTCCGCCGTACGACGGTCAGCAGCACGGCAGCAACAACAGCCTGCACTCCTTCGGCAGCGGCGGGCAGTCATCTTCCAGCGGCGGGCAGGGCACTTACGAGCGGGATCGTCCAACTTGTCAAATCTGTCAGAAAACAGGACACACCGCTGTTCGTTGCTGGTTTCGGTATGAGGAGAGCCGAAATAGTGATAACCGTGCCAATTATGCATCTCAAGCCGGCCCTTCCTCTGAATGGCTGTTGGATACTGGGGCCAACATGCACGTTACTTCTGATCTATCCAAGCTTAACGCTCCAAATCCATATCATGGCTCCAATGGTATTACTGTTGGCAACGGTGAGTCCCTTAATATTTCTCACACTGGCACGGGTACCATTAAAACCCCCACCGCTATCTTTCACCTAGGTAACCTTACCCACGTCCCTTCTATTAAATCCAATCTCCTTTCAGTTCACCAATTCACAAAAGACAATAATTGCTCACTCTTGTTCACCTCTAATGATTTTCAGATCCTAGACAATACTACCAAGAGGGTGATTTTTCAGGGCCCCTGTGAGCATGGTCTGTACGTTCTTCCTGGCACAAGTTCGTCTGCCCACCCAGTTTCAGAAAGCGTTCCTGTGGCTCCGGTGGCTCTTTCGGCTGATGGCCACAGTCTGTTGTGGCACAGTCGTCTGGGTCACCCGTCTACTCAAATAATAAATTCTTTAATGTCTCAATTAGGTTTTTCTTCCATTCATGTAAACAATTGTGACTCCTGTTCAATTGCTAAATCTCATAAATTACCTTTTACTTTATCTGAGAAGCGTACAACTGCACCTTTTCAACTTATTCATTCTGACCTATGGGGTCCTACTGCTGTTCCTTCATTTGCTGGTTTTCGCTATTATATTTGTTTTGTGGATGATTTTACAAAATACACTTGGTTGTACCCACTAAAACACAAATCACAGGCATACACCACCTTTGTCACTTTTGAAAAAATGGTCAAAACACAATTCAATTCTCATGTTAAACTTTTTCGAAGTGACAATGGAAAGGAATATGTCAATAACATCTTTGGCCAGTTTCTGCAATCCCTGGGAATTATACATCAAACCTCCTGTCCATACACTCCCGAACAGAATGGGGTGGCTGAGCGTAAGCATCGCCATCTCATTGAAACGGTGGTTACTCTTCTACATCAATCTCATCTCCCTGTCTCCTTTTGGGTAGAAGCTCTAGCCACCGCAAACTACCTCATTAACAGAATGCCCAGTCACACTCTCTCCAACAAATCACCCTATCAACTCCTTTACCAAGAACTTCCCAATTATACCAACCTCCGCGTCTTTGGGTGTCTTGCCTACCCTTGGCTACGCCCTCATATTACTCACAAATTACAACCCCGATCCCGTCCTTGTATTTTTTTGGGCTATCATCCTACCTCCAAGGGTTATCGCTGTCTTGACCCACAAACTCATAAAGTCTACATATCTCGTCATGTCAAATTTGTCGAAAATGAGTTTCCCTACGAGTCTATTTCCTCCTCCACAAATACATCATTCATTGGCGTCCTTCCCCTTTTTCCAACATACTCACAGGGTCCCTCACCACCTTCCCCCACACCTCCACCCACTACCCAACCACCCCTCATCACCCCTTCGACCGTCACCCACAATACACCCGCAACCACCACCCACACTCACAACCAACCCGAACCACCCCATACCCACAACATCTCCAGCCCGATCCGTTTTGGGTCCTTCCCGGCCACCCCCGAATCACCACCGCCCGTGCCACCCCCCAATACTCATCCCATGTTAACCCGTGGCAAAGCCGGTATCTTTAAACCCAAAACCTTTCAGGCTACCATACTACCAAATACACCCCTTCCCGATAGTGAACCAACAACCTACTCTGTTGCCTCAAAAAATGCTTATTGGCGTCATGCTATGGATGACGAGTTTAAGGCTTTGACTGATCAGAAAACTTGGGTTCTTGTACCTAAGCCCCATGGGCGGCACCCAGTGGGCTGTAAATGGGTGTACAAAATTAAACACAATGCGGATGGCAGTATTTCCAGGTACAAGGCTCGTTTGGTTGCTAAAGGCTACAATCAGGAGTATGGGCTTGATTACTCCGAGACATTCAGTCCTGTTATTCGGCAGGAAACCATTCGCCTGGTACTGTCACTCGCCGTGCGCAACAATTGGCTCATCAATCAGTTGGATGTTTCCAATGCTTTTCTTCATGGCATGCTTGATGAAACTATCTACATGACGCAACCACCGGGCTATGTTGATCCCCGCTTCCCTCAACATGTTTGCAAACTCCAGAAGTCTCTGTATGGGCTCAAGCAAGCCCCCCGTGCTTGGTACACACGTCTGAAAACGTTCCTCCAGGGACTCGGCTTCACGTGTTGCGTACACGACACGAGTCTGTTTACTCGACATTCAGCACACGGTACAGTCATTCTTCTTGTCTATGTAGATGATATCATTATTACAGGCTCTACTGCAGCTCTCATTCAGGATGTCACTCGAGCTATGCATACTACCTTCAAAATGAAGGACCTTGGCCCGTTACATTATTTTCTGGGAATGGAGGTTTCTCGGACAGGCAGCGGCTTGTTTCTTCATCAGTCAAAATATGCTCGAGATCTGTTGCAGAAAGCTGGACTGGAAAAATGCACCAGTCAACCAACACCGATGGCAGTCTCTTCGTCTACGAATGGAGCCGACACCCCCTTTGCCGATATCACCCACTTCCGCAGCCTCATTGGGGCTCTACAGTATCTGGCCATTACCCGTCCTGACATCCAGTTTGCTGTCAACCGAGTTGCTCAGCGCATGCATCAACCAAGTGAACATGATTACCATTGTCTAAAACGCATTCTCAGGTACATTTTTGGCACTCTTGGTCGTGGTTTACTCATTCGACCCGGGGACTTGGAGCTTCGGGGTTTCTCAGATTCAGATTGGGCGAATGATAAAAATGACAGAAAATCTACATCGGGGTTTCTCGTTTTTTTGGGGCCGAACCTGATCTCCTGGTGTACAAAAAAACAACCCAAGGTCTCTCGGTCCTCGACTGAAGCTGAATACCGCGCCCTTGCTCTTCTTGCTGCTGAGACCATGTGGGTCACATATATTCTTCGCGAACTCCGCGCCACTCACACTGTTCCTGCTCTCTATTGTGACAACAAATCAACCATCTGTGTGGCCAAGAATTCCGTCCTACACACCAGAATGAAGCATGTTGATACCGATTGTCTCTTTGTTCGCGATGAAGTTCAGGCCGGCACCATGACTGTGCAGTATGTACCCACTGAAGAACAACCGGCTGATATTCTCACCAAGCCTCTCCCGAGCCGACAGCACGATTACCTCAGTTCCAAGCTTCCGTTCGCTTCCGCTCAGCTCAGCTTGAGGGGGGATAATAACAGATAGTATTAAATAAATAGTATAAAATAATATTAGTATTTACTGTGTACTAATCCTAGTCCTATTAGGATTAGTACTCCTTAATTCTAGTCCTATTAGGATTAGTACTCCTTCCTATATCTCCTATATATATCTCCCATGTATTCCCTTAACACTTGAATATAATCAATATTCCTTCAAATTCTATAATAGAGTAATCTCAACATGTGACTAGTTGAACTTAAGATTTATCCCTTCAATACATATAAATCAACTAAGTATGCATGGCATCAAAGTGAAATTCTAGAGTAACATTAATTTGACCTTAGAATGATGAAGACGTTTGGCAGTGGTGATAGAAATTGGTGGCAACGGATAGAGAACCTTAGCAAAGCAAGATAATAATTCTGTAAGAGATAAGACCTGTAATACATATGGTCCAAAAGGTATAGGGTCTTAAGAAAGTTTCAAACTTAGCTCATCATTATCAACTTAATTAATTATGTAACCATTACCCATCAATTAATTGAGTATAGTTATCGAATAGTTCAAAATTTTCGACCAACTTTACCGACCAATCATAAATGACTTGGGAAAACTATCCGGAGGGGTAAAATGATAATTTTATAAAAGTTTTAAAAAATGACCTTGTGGATCATGAAAAAAATGTACCTACATTTCATCATGAAGTTCAAATAGTTCAAAAGATAAAATGCTCAGACACAAACAGATCTGAAGTAGTACAATCTAGACACATATAAGTTTTAGAAATTGTTTGTAGAAACGAACATGAAAACAAGAAAATGAGATCTCTTGTATTCTTAAGACTTGAATGAAAGAAACTATTCTTTTCAGATCTCTTATGTATAAGAAAAAAAAAGTTATCTTATAAAAGGACATAAAACTAATTTTTTCATAAAAGACTAAAAAAGACATAATTTATGATCACAAAAAAATCAATCTCGAAGTTCAAACTGTACCATATAGATCATTATTAAGAATGAAAATGCTGAGGTGAATTCAAAGAAAGACTGCTTTCGTCTATTCAACCTCATAAATATGTTTCTACAGTCATGCCAAAATAAGGCTAAAAAATGTGTACCATGTGACGTTGTATATAATTGTCTTATTAGGATGTCTCGGTAATGTTTTAAACTAAATCATGATTATTATTACTTTGATAAGAAAAATGGTATCATCCTATCCTTTTTAAGAATGAATTTACATTTAGTGAGGAGTGTACGAAATTGACCTAATGCAACTAATATAATTAATGAAGAAAATGAGTACCAATTTACGTTTGATATAAGAAAAATTACAATGAGTAATTCCAATGAAATTTCTATGTCAAGCTCCTCAGGATATGTTAAGGGAGCAAAGAAGTAATAGTTACATGTAAATAACTTAGCTTTTCTGAAAAATTTTCAGATGAACTATTTTACAGAAATCTTTCAATTACTTATTTTACGATTTATGTCAAACCATATTGGGAAAATGCACAATCATCACCTTAACCTATGCCCGAAATCCCAGAGACACACTTATACTATACTAAGGTCCTATTTATAAGTAACTTTTTACCCCTTTTCAGCCTACATGGTACTATTTTGAAAAAAAATCAAACTGCATTGGGCCAACAAGGTAGTGCCACGTAGGCTGAAAAGGGGTAGAAAATTATTCATAAAATAAGTTCAGGGGGTAATAGGACCTTAGTATAGTATAAATCTGTCTCTGAGATTTTAGGCATATGTTGAGAGGGTACTTGTGCATTATCCCAACTATATAGAACATTTTTGCTGCATTAGAAATATATTGTCTAATTTTTTTTATAACCCAAGGTTGTTTATTTATCAAAGTATCATTTTTAGATAATGTTATTTTTAGAAAATCTTTACAAGGAATACAACAAAAAACAACTCCACATCATCAATAACACACATTATACTTATTCATCTTCCTCCATTTGATTAGTTCAACAACAAGAAGAACATATATGGTATAATTTCACAAAAAGAGATTGGGGAGAATAAATCTATGGAGACTTGAACCAATAAAGTAACTAAACATATATGGAGTTGCATGCCTTTTGACTTCCTTAATGGTGGATGGGGTCTCTTTCCTTCGATGGCGGCTTAAGAATGTTCGTCAAAGCATTTGGACCTTTTATTTCAATGGCTGCCTTGTCATAAGCCAAAGCAGCTTCATCGCACTGGCAAAACTTCCCAACCAATGTCGTTTATTCATTCTTACATCTTAAATCTCTGCAACCCATCTTCCCCATTTTCGTTGTCTAACTCCCCTGTACTTCTTTACATTTTCTTGGTGCAGTTTTGTGTATTTTTTCTTTTTGGAGGATACGATCTTTGAAGTGTCCTTGGTTTTTTAATTTTTATGATAATTTCTTTGCAAATCCTTTTTTATCGTTTGGACTTCTCTCCTTGATGAATTTCTTCCTCATCACTAGATGAGTTTGTGAAGTCATTGTTTGTAAATACATATAACACGTGGCAAGACCACAAAACAATCACCCATTAGATTGGTTTTTTTCTTCTGGCAACTTTTGAGGGTTTTTTTGACTATTTCATTTTCGTGAAGCTCATATCTGGAAGCCATTGCTTCAGGAAAGAGAACAACCAAATAAAGCACAATAAGTCCATTCAAACATGCATGTATATATGCTTCATCAATAATCAAATTGTTTTTAGTTATGTAATATATATATCAACTTTATTATCTGATTTGACCTAGCACATAAAGTTTCAGACTTTGCTCATTATTATAAACTCAAGTAATTACCTGTATATTACCCGCCAATTGATTAAATATAGTTATCGAATAGTTCATAATTTTCAACCAACTTCCCCAATTAATCATAAATGTTCTATGTCTCGTGAAAGGATGTCCTTGACAATAAATTCATGTGCAATTGACTCTAGCACTTTATACTTTTTAGAACTTATATATTTGGTTGGGTGAGTAAAGATCTTTCTCCACAAATATACCTATTAGACTTATATCACCTTACCTTTACACTCAAAGCCCTATTGATTCAACATTCTTGACTACAAACCTTACTTTCAAGCCTACAATCATAAATTACCCCTAGATTCTGAGGCATTCTAATCACATTATTTATTACCAAGTGAATCTAGTCATAATTAAGCAAAAGGTTCAAATTCTATTCTTTACAAGTCAAGATCCATCATACATAATAAAATGTAGTTTAATTCATGTCTCTATTTTCCCGAATCTTTAAGCATTACTACACATGACATTAATTTTAGAAGATCAATTCTAATTCTTCAATTTTGCCTTTCCTGGCATAAACTCCCAAAATATAAAATTCATCAAATAGACTAGGGTTTACCATTGAAATCATATAAATTCATCATAATATCATAAATAAATGTCAATTCCATCATAAGTATCATCAACTTGATTGGAATCAAAGTTTAACACTACCCACAATGTAGCAAGAAACCCTAGATAGCATTGCGTTTTAACTTCGCAATTGGGAGAAAACTTTGAGATATATGGGTGGAAGAACCATATATGAATAAGATAACATACCTTAATTCAAATTCCTAACAAAAGATTGAAACAATGCAGGAAATCTGCCCATTTTAGTTCTCTTCTTTTTCTTCAATTCTGGAGAGTGAATTATTTGGATAGAATTGGGCTCGTTTTGAGGTCTTGGAAGAATGATTTAGTTCACTTATGTTGATTAGTGCTTCAAAATAGTCAATATATTTCCTAGTTTATAGCTAGTAAAAAAGTAATGTTGTTATGTTATTTATCATTAAGTTATTTGTTGTTTTCAAGTTGATAGGGTGGAGTTAGTAGACATGTTTATCTACTATTTTTTAGTTGCTTATTTTTAGATAATTTTAGTTAGTTTTAGGCCTATTTAAGGCTAGTGTTGTACCTCTTTTGTTACAATCAAAAAAGACTTTGAAAATTCTCTTTTCTCCATCTCTGCGTCCTGCTTTAGTCTCCAACATATTGTGGTATCAGAGCAACGCAAGAGAGAAGACCCTTATTTCTCTTAACTTATGTGAGATAAAACTAACTGGGCGATACTGTGAGAGTTGTCCATGATAAGCGACAATTTCAATTCTTCTTCTCAACCCCTGATTCCAATATTCAAAGGGGAAAAATATATAAAAAAGGGAAAAATATCATCTATGGATTATCAAAATTAATACAATGTTCAAGTTTCAGGGAGCTATGGGATTTGGTGGAGACGGGGTATGTTGAGCCAACTCTGGAACCGACTCAACCTGACAATCAACTACGGGAGAATCGCAAGAAAGATACCAAGGCATTATTTCTTATCCAACCGGCATTGGATGATGAAATTTTACCCTGAATTGCAACAACCATAAATATTAAACAAGCATGAGATACTCTAAAACAAGAATATTTGGGTGATATTATGAAATTACAAACCCTTCGTAGTGAGTTTGAAACTTTGGCCATGAAAGAAAAAGAATCTGTGCAGGAATTTATGTGTAGATTTTCTGGAATTGTTAATCACATGAAAACATATGGTGAAAATGTTAATAACGAAACTGTTGTGAGTAAGGTGTTGAGAATTCACTTAAGGCTTTAATCATGTTGTTGCTGCAATATAAAAATCTAAGAACCTATCTACTTATAATTTTGATTAATTAATGAGTTCATTGTTAGACCATGAAGTTCAAATCCGTAGGTCCTATCAAAAGGTATAGGAGAAGGCTGTTCAGGCAAAGGGGAGCCCTTTTATAAGGAAAAATTAGAATATTCAGGTGGTAGCCGTGGTAAAGGAAGAGGTGGTTGTCGAGTTCGAGGTCAAGGTCGTGAAAACAACAGAGGAAGAGCCCAGTTTGGTGAACAACGTCAAAACAGAAATTTCATTCTGTGTAGATATTGCAAGAAACTCGGCCACATAGAAGTGAATTGCTGGACCAAGCAGAGGGATACCAAAAGAAAGCAAATTTCACAGAGAAAATTGAAGAGGGGAGTAAGATATCCATGACTCAATCTTCTATCGATGATGGACTTAATGGAGTGTGGTTCATGGAAAGTGGGTGCTCAAACCATATGTCAGGAACAAGGTCACTATTTAAAGACTTTGACGAATCCCAAAAAAGTGAGGTTCAACTTGGAGACAACAAACCAATGAAGGTTGAAGGAAAAGGTACGATTTCCATAAAAACAACCCAGGGTAATGTAAAGCTCCTACATGATGTGCAATATGTTCCTAATTTAGCTCATAATTTGTTAAGTGTTGGGCAATTCATAACAGATGGTTACTCTATTTTGTTTGACGATTGTTGTTTCACTATTTATGATAAGAACTCTTCGTAGAGCATTTTCA
Source organism: Solanum pennellii (assembly GCF_001406875.1). Lineage (NCBI taxonomy): Eukaryota > Viridiplantae > Streptophyta > Magnoliopsida > Solanales > Solanaceae > Solanum > Solanum pennellii. Next base: position 17,164,692 of record NC_028637.1, on the reverse strand, counting down.
AGATTTCCATGACTCAAAATCATATGTACCCGTTAGAAGTGTCTAGTGTGCAAAATTGTGCTTTAATTGCGAAAACTAGTGATACTAGTTTATCATACCTAAGGTACGGACATCTGAATGTTAAAGTGCTGAAGTTGTTGGGTCAAAATAATATGGTCATTGGGCTGCCTAAAATTGATGATCTTGAATTTTGTGAAGGGTGTGTCTATGGGAAGCAAAGTAGAGTCTCATTTCTTGCAAACAAGGCATGGAGGGCTTCAAGTTGTCTTGAGTTGGTGCACACTGATGTTTGTGGTCCTATGAGTATCGAATCCTTAGGTGGAAGTCGATATCTTTTGTTGTTTACTGATGATTATAGCCGAATGAGTTGTGTTTATTTCTTGAAGTTCAAATCTGAAGTTTTTGAGAATTTCAGAAATTGAAGGCATTAGTAGAGAAACAAAGTAGATGTTCTTTAAAGGCTCTCCATTCGGATAGAGGCAGTCAATTTACTTCTAAAGAATTTGATGCTTTTGTGAGCAAAATGCTATTCACAGGGAGTTGTCAGCACTACGTACGCTGGAGCAAAATGGAGTGGCCGAGCGAAAAAAATCGAACTATGGTGTAAATGACTCGTAGCATGATGAATGAAGTAGAACTTCGAACAAGGTTTTGGGAAGAAGTAGTATCAACAACAGTGTATCTTCTCAATATCTCACCGACAAAGGAGTCATGAATCAAACCCCATATGAAGCCTGGAATGGTAGAAAGCCACGGGTAAGCCATCTAAAAATATTTGGCTGTTTAGCATATGCTTTGGATACTTCTCCATCTCGTCGAAATCTTGATGTGAAATCAGAAAAATGCATTTTTGTAGGCTTAGTCCTCAATCCAAAGCATATAAATTGTATAACCCAATGAGTGGAAAAGTTATCATAAGCAGGGATGTTAAGTTCAATGAGACAGGAAGTTGGGCTTGGAATGAAAGAAATATTCTAGCACAAATTCTCTAGTTCCTGATGATGCACCCGAGTCATTTGTAGCTGCACAGTTGGCTCCAATAAAATATGAAATTATTGGGGAATCTTCGGCAGAGCCAAGTCCACTAATAAGATCAACAAGGGAAAAAAGACAAAATCCAAGATACTCTAATAACATGTATACTTCCTGTCAATTTTATCTTCTTGTTTCAGATCCTATATATTATGGAGAAGCAATTGAAAAAGAAGAGTGGCCACAGGCAATGATTGAAGAGATTAACACTGTTGAAAAGAATGAAACGTGGAAATTGGTTAACTTACCAGATGGTAAGAATGTTATGGGCCTAAAGTGGGTATATCCCACAAAGTACAATGCATTGGAATCTATTCAGAACCACAAAGCTCGACTTGTTTCAAAGGAATATGCACAACAACAAGGAGTTGATTTTGATGAAACATTCTCTCCCGTAGAACGCTTTGAAACGGTGAGAACTCTCGTAACTCTTGCCGCTCAACTCGCTTGTCCAGTTTACCAATTTGATGTCAAGTTTGCCTTCTTAAATGACTACTTGGAGGAAGAAGTTTATGTTGCTCAACCATAAGGTTTTGTTGTGAGCGGACAAGAAAGTAAAGTGTATATGCTGAAAAAGGCCTTATATGGGCTAAAGCAAGACCCAAGAGCATGGTACAGCAAGATCAATTCTTATCTCCAGGAGAATGGATTTGAAAGAAGCAAAAATGAGCCAACTCTTTACGTAAAAAAGTGAGGTAAAGCTGATTTCTTGGTGATGTGTCTTTATGTAGATGATATGATTTATATGGGCTATTGTGAATCTCTTGTTACTAAATTTAAGACTTTCATGATGAAATTTTTTGAAATGACAGACTTAGGGTTGTTGCATTATATTCTTGGTCTTGAGATTAACCAAGGTTTAGGTGGAATTTTTGTCTCACAAAAAAAATATATGCAATTGATCTTCTTAGGAGATTTAACATGTTGTGTTGTAAGATAGCTTATACACGTATGAATGTAACTGAGAAGCTCATATCTAATGATGGTACGGGTTTGACAGATGCTTGTTGCTTTAGACGTATAGTTGGTAGTTTGAATTATTTGTCGCACACATGCCCCGGCAAAACATTTCCTATTAGTGTGGTTTCCAGATTCATGCACAACCCAACAAAGCATCATTTTTGGTCAGTTTAGCGAATTTTTTGATATGTTTCTGGAACAACTGATTTTGGAATTTATTATTCAAGAAAATCAGATTTTAGATTATTTGGTTTCACTGATAGTGATTGGGCAGGTTGTCTGGATGATAGAAAAAGTACTTCTGGATATGCATTCTCTCTTGGTTCAAGTGTTATATCTTGGAGTTATAATAAGCAAGAAATTGTGGCCTTGTCTTCATCCGAAGCAGAGTATATTTCTGCCACTGCATCATCTTGTAAAGCGGTTTAGCTTAAGAGAGTGGTTGCTGATGTATTTCAGGAGCAAGCTGCTGGAACTGATATTTTTTGTGACAACAAAGCAACTATTGCAATGGCGAAAAATACAACATTTCACGATAGGACAAAGCATATAGACATTCGGTACCATTTTATCCGAGATATGGTAGCGAGTGGAAGTATTATGTTGAAGCATTGAGGCACAAATGAGCAAGTTGCAGATATTCTAACCAAAGCACTTCTAGTTGGAAAGCATGAGTACTTCAGAATACAGATGGGAGTGACAAGGTTTGAAGCAAGGGACAATGTTTATTAGTGCTTCAAAATAGTCAATCTGTTTCCTAGTTTATAGCTAGTAAAAAGTAATGTTGTTTAGTTATTTATCGTTGAGTATTTGCCGTTTTCAATTTGATGGGGTGGAGTTAGTGGGCATGTTTATCCACTATCTTTTAGTTGCTTATTTTTAGTTAATTTTAGTTATATGTAGGCCTATTTAACAGGCTACTGCTGTACCTCTTTTGTTGCAATAAAAAAGACTTTGAAAGTTCTCTTTTCTCTATATCTGCATCCTTTTTTAGTCTCCAACAACTTAGTGTAGGGGTTTATTAGTCATACATAGGTGGTTTAGTAAAAAACTAAGCTATCTCCCTTAATGCCTAACTAAATTCCAATTAACTCCTAAGCCCTCAACTTAAAAACTTAACTCAAAATTTGACCCCACTAAGAAAACCCCCATCCACGGACCTTGGATGGGTCTACGGATCCTGCTTTACCCTCGTGGGTGGTGAACTGAGGCTAAAAATTGCAGAAAAGTGTAGGACATGGCAACATATATAATGCAACACAAGGGAGTAGGAGCTACTTCTAACAACTCAAAATGCGTGAACTTCTATATTTACTCATTTCAAGGAGGAACTACATTCTCCGAACTAAAACATGATCAACACAAACTCATGGATCCTAAATGCAATTTACTCTCAAAAAGCCTTTATTAAATGAGGAATATTTCAACTACTAACTAAGGTATGTTTATTAGTTCATCTCATGAAGTTTATATGCAATTCCACTCAAATACACCACAACATGAGGCAAAATAATGTATATAAGTCTTTTATATAAGTACGTAAGATTTTTTCATGAACATGCACATAAGAGAATCATGGCAATAGATAAACACACAATAACCTTAATTTTTTGTCACATTATCTTCCACTTTAGAGTAAGCCTATGTAATCACATCTATACATCATTCATGCTAAAAATAACTTCATGGTACATCATAGCAAGTCAGAAAAGACAAGAAATCCATAAATTAATAAAGCATAAAAAACATACCGGAGGCAACATGAGGAGATTACTCTTGATCTTCTCGAGATTGGAGAGCATAAAACCTATTCTTCTTAAAAACACTCTCATATGGAAGACATGAGGTATCCCCCCTTCCCTTACCCTTAAGAACTGGCAATCCCTAATTTTGTTCCCATCCTTTCGACACCCGTAGCAACCATCCATGGAAGTTAGGCACTTACTGATGAGTCCACAATTTCGACTCATTAGGGATTTATTTTAATCGGTTATTTGTCCTGAAAGGCATTTTGTATCAATGTAAATCCTTGAATTTCAGGTATTTGGATTGAGGAACAAAGAACATTACTGAGCACAAACGAATAAGGCAACCGAAAGAATGAAGAAAAGAAGACCTGATAACCACCTATCTCATTGGGAAAGTCTCCGAATGGACATGGTCTCGGTTAAAGTTTTAGTGTGCAAAGCCCTCAAGGATAAAATCAAGTCAATGATAGAAAAGTGTAGTTGGCGTGTCGCCGAATGGTTCCAAGATGCCGTCACCCAAAGTTACAAATTTGAAGATACTTAAGGTCAAAGCAAAAAAGTGATGGAATTGACCAAAGGGCTGGTCACCGAATGGATCGGAGATCCCAATTTATTGTGCCGAATGATCCTTCACAACATATTTTTGGCGACCATAAATATATTTTTTAGTTTTTAGTCTAGTATCGATTGATCTATCCTTCTATTTAGGTTTCAATCTAGAATAAGAATTATCAGCTTGGAAGTTTAAAACGGAGTTTTGAGACAATATTTTCCTTAGCTTTAAAGATTTGAAGATTGCCATTTTTGAGAAATTGGAAGTGGATGTTGAAGATTTGTGAATTAGACCTTTGTAAAGACAACAAATTTTACCCATTTGATGATAACGGAATTTTGTAACAACTTCTATCTTTTTATGATATCTAGCTAAAACTCTAATTGTTGGGATGTGATTATGTAATTATGGATTGATTTACCTGATGGGTATTGTTGATTGATAGTTTTATTGCTTTACAAGTTATTTTTGTCCTTCCACATAAGAGATCTTCATTTTTAAATAGAAGAGATTTAAAATGGTTAATTTCTTTTATTCAAATTCTAATAGGGTGAGAAATGTGAGTTTTCAAATTTTTACACTCACCGACTTGAATTATATATCCTTATAGAGAACTAGAAAATCATTTCTCTCACACTCACTTAAAATCCTAGATTTTTCTTTTGTTAAGTTGTTTCTCTAGAATTTTAAATAGAAAACTTTCTACGCGGTAACGATGTCATAAATCCATTAATAAATTCCTTATAGTTTAATAGATAAATATTCAACAAAAAAATTATCAAACTTAAAGTAGTTTAATCAACACATATGTAAGTTTTAAAATGTGTTTGTAGAAATAGACAGAGAAACAAGGAAATGAGATCTCTTTGTCTATTTACAATTTGAATTTTTTAAAAAATGTTATTCTTAGATCTCTTATGTGTAAAAATGAAAATTATATTTCCGCCACGTAAATTCATATTTCACACATAGATAACTCCAAAATGTAAGTTGTGGTCCAGAAAACTAAAAAAAAAAACTCAGATTTGAGCATACCTTCAAATAAAATCGAAAGCTCTCAAACAAATTAGTAATTCTGATTTGTTGTATTTTCTTAATTTTTTTTAATTTTGTGGTCATTTGTATAATATAAACTTTATTAATCATCGCTATATTGAAATGGTATGAAATTAAAATGCAAATAATTCATAAATGTGTCATTGATTGGGCTGTTTTTCTTCAGTGGTGGCTTCAGGATGTTGTCAGAGCATTCGCACCTCTTATTTCAATGGCTGCATTGTCGTAAGCCAGAGCAGCTTCTAAAGCAGTGTCAAAAGTTCCCAACCAAAGTCGAGTTCTCCTTCTTGTATCTCGAATCTCTGCTGCCCACTTCACTCATTTTCACCGTCTAACCCTCCTATACTTCTTCGCATCTTCTTGCATCAAATTTCAATCTTTTTTCTCTTTGTACTTCTTCTTTTAATTGATCTTGGTCCTTCCATTATCGATGATGATTTCCGTTACACGCGTCCTTTCATGTCCATCAGACTTCTCTTCTACATCCTTCTCCTCCTCATCACTAGGCGAGTCGGTTGTGACATGGTGCGGCACGTGAATCCGTGCTATGGAAATTTTTCCCACTAGATAGCTGGATATTTTGACAACGATAATTGTTGAGGGTTTTACGGCTCCATCTTTTACCTGAAGCTCTTCCTTGGAGGTCATTGCTTCATGAAAAGGAAAAAAAAGGTGCAATAGACCGAGCATACATACAATTCATATATGATTAGAAATTCTTTTTATAAATATGAGATGATCATACCCTATATCTCTTCAAAAATATTTAGAAGAAAATTCAAATAAAAAAGAAATAAAACTGCTCATTTTAAGAAAATTGTAGTACCTCTTAATTCAATGGCTGCCTTACCATAAGCCAAAGCAACATCTTCAGCAGTTTCAAACGTGCCCAACCAAAGTCGAGTTTTGTTTATTGTTTCTAGGATTTTGGCTGCCCATTTTCCCCATCTCTGTTGTCTAACTACTTTGTACTTTATCGTATTTTCTTGGAATAACTTTATATATTTATTTTCTTTGTACACTCAAAATCCATCTCGAAGTTCATACTTTACCATATAAATCATTATTAAGAATCAAAATGTTGAAGCTATTTCAATAAAAAATCTTCTTTGGTCTATTCAACCTAAGGAATTTGTTTCTATTGCCACGCCAAAATAAAGCCCAAAAATGTGTACCGTGTGATTTCATTTGTCATATGAGAACGTCTCTATATACTTGATCATGTTCGAAATTAAAGCTTAATTATTAATATTTTAAAAAGAAAAATGGTATCACCTTAATCCATTTTAAGAATGAATTTACATTTAGTGAGAACTGTACAAAATGAACCTAAACATGCAACTAATCTATTAATGAAGAAAATGAGTAACTATCTATATTTGACATAAAACAACGTAATAAATAACTTTGATCAAATTTCTATTTCAAGCTCCTCGTGATATGTTAGGGGACAAAATAAGTAGTTGCTTCATGTAAATAATTAAAAAATTTTAATGAAATATTTTGAACAAATCTTTCAATAACTTTTTTTAAGAAGTATGTTGAAGTATAATGAACATTTCTACACTTTTTTAAAAACCCATGATTTATCTAGCAAAAGTAGCATTTTTTAGATAATGTTCTTTTAGAAAATCTTTACAAGGAAAACGACAAAAACAACTCAGCGTCATCAATACATAAGTCATAGCTATCCGTGTTCCTCCAATTAATTAGTTTAACAACAACAATAATATATACGGTTTAATTCTGCATATAGAGTTTGGAGGGGGTGATTAAATTTACACGGACCATTTATTTCATTTTGTGAAGAAAGATTATTTCCAATGACCCACGGCTCAAAATGAAAGGTATTAGGAAAAAGAAATGTCAATAAGGAAAAAAAATTGCAGTCTAAAATTAAGATACAAAGCAAAATCAAGCAACAAATAATAAAAATTATATGCGATTGCTAAATACTTCTGCCAATAAGGGAAGAAGATATGGGCTAGCCACCGGCCTCTCCGCTCAATAGAAACTTTTTTACTTACAAATCATGTCTTTCAAATACTAAATTTCAGCTTTTGAACTCATGATTTTGGTGAAATGGATAAACCTATGGAAAGTTGAACCAATAAAGTAACTAAATATATATGGAGCTGCATGCCTATTCTCTTCTTAGTAGTGGATATGGTTTCTTTCCTTCGGTTGTAGCTCGAGAAGATTTGTCAAATCATTAACACCTTTTATTTCAATGGTAATCTTGTTATAAAGTAAAGCAGCTTCATCCGCAATATCAAAACTTCCCAACCAACATCGGTTATTCATTCTTACATCTAGAATCTCTGCACCTCATCTTCCTCATTTTTGTTGTCTAACTTCCCTGTAGTTCTTTACATTTTGTTGGTGCAGTTTCCCCGTAGTTCAACACAAAAACTTTAACAATTATATATCCTAAATATTTAACTCATTATTCATCAGTCATAACTTTCACAAAAAGACACTCACAAATCAAGTTGATAAATGATAAAGATGTGCAATGCAATGAAATGCAATGTCAGGTATAATAAATTTCTATGAAATTGAATTGATTTAAGTAACAACACAATCATGATACAACATCAACAATGAATCAATAAACCTTTTAAAACCATTCTCAACACATTACACACCAAGAATTAATCATAGTGCTTTTTAGTACCCTCTTTTCATCGTTAGAATTTTTCATGCCCCGAGCTACCCCCGAGATGCGGACACGGAACCTAGGACCACAAGCGATCCAAATCTAACCTTGTTGAAATGATCATGAGCATACTAAAGATAATAAACTGATACGGAAGCTAAATCATAACTTATAACGAAAAGATGGGGAATACCCATATAATAAAACTAATATATGAAAACTTATGAGTTTAATACAATGAAGTTACTAACTCAAAACTAAGCTAAAACTAATTATGTGTGAAATAAGCCTCCAACTGGACTAGAAATATTGGGACAAGCCCCAGCTAAATCTAGCAAAACTGAAACTAAATGACTAAAGACTGAAATGAAACTAATGACTGTTGTCCTCGGAAAATGAGGACTCACCAATGAATCTGCTAAATTAGAGATCGGAAGTCGATCTATGCATGATCTTGATGCTAAAAACCTGAACCTACATAACGAGAGATGTAGCGCACGTATGCGTCAGTACTTGAAAGGTACTAAGCATGTAGGATATAGTAAAGCTGAAATAAAACATAACTAAACAAGCATAAAGCAAGTATAATAATCTAATATGATAAACTGAATTCTGAGCTAACTGGATGCAATGACCAATTTATAACATGCTGAAACTGAACACTGAATATACTGATAAATGGTCAATGCAGAGAGTCTGACTGATCTGTGGGAGCTACTAATAACCGATAATAAAATCACATGAGCTAAATGTGGAGTCCGATGTATACTCCCCGTCGAGAGGACCCAATATACCCTGCCAAAGGTATAAAGGCATGCTGTTGTGATCACTAAACTCATTTCCCACAGAGGGGACTAACAACCTACTTGGCTAGTAGTTATGGGACTATTAAGTATGTTAAACCCTAGTCCAACTCGGTATTATGCTAATCCCAATAAATTCTATAAATTTACTGATTATATCCGAGTTTCTGTAAATACTGGATAGCTCGAAGCTGAACATGCAAACTGAGAATGCAACAATTAATCTGGTAATCAGCATTCATAACTGAGGCATGTATATATGAAGTGTCTAAAGTATCTGACCTAGCATGTGTAATTCAAGAACTAAAGAAATACAAAGCTATGGTTTTGAAATTTAAGCGATAATCTAAGTAATAACATGATAATATGATTTGGAAAATATATTTAATAAATTCATTAGGTTCTATCAAAGTTAGAAACCCTAGATTTAATCATGGCAAGAGAATCAAGAATCTGACTGAAAACTAGTGACCCAATGGGTGAAAGGAACCCACTAGTGAAATTCCACATACCTGGTGATGAAATTCACAGAGAATCACTTAGATTTCGGGGCTGGAACTGCTGGAACCTTGTCGCGTTCTTGAACTAGGGTTCTTGACCTTTTTCTCCTTTCTTGATTCTAATTTTCTATGTTTTGATTAATGATTTGACACAGGGTAAGTTTTAGTTATGTTTCTAGGCTTAAATTGACTAAAATATGATGATTTAGGGTCAAAACGATGTATCTTAGGGTTTAAACAAAGTGGGAAAGACCAAAAGACCTCTAAGTATGTTGCTGTCAGACCAAACGAAGACCAGGACAGACGGTCCATCATTCCATCGACGGTTCGTTGTTGGTTCGTACGTTGGGCCTGTTCGACAGACCTTTACTAAAACGAGCATAAATTTTTACTTGAAGGTCAGATTTTAGAAAGGTTGGTGGATATGAAAATCAAATTCAATTATTTATCTATGGGTATGTTATTGGACACCTAATTCATTTTGTGCTAAGATTTATGACCATTTAAAGTTGAACCAACTACATTTTCCCCTTAATTGTCTGCTAATTCCCACCTACGGACCGTAGGTCCACCTACGGACCGTGATGGTAATCCGTGGCTCTTGTCAGAGAGTGGGTGAAGGGGGGTCTCGATCGACGGTCATGGACTATGCACCGTAGTCTGACCTACAGACCGTAAGTCTGTCCGTCGACCAACACTTAACCCATTTTTCATGGCTGAGATTTTTGGGAGTTTCTGATTCCATCGACGGTTGTGCAGGACGGATCGTGGGTAAGACTACGATCCGTTGATGGTCACATCAGCTGCACCTGCAGATTTTTCTGAAAAACTTATTTTTGGTCTGTTTGGCTACGGGGTATTACAAAATTATTCAACATAGACAAGTCAACCCATCACCGATTTCCACTACCCTCCAACACATACCACAAGGAAATACACAAATCAATGCACTTAACAAGGGTTAAAAAGTCCACTTGCCATCACTTCGGGACTTGAGTCTTCCCTTTTCTTTGAGCTTTCAAAACAATGTAATCTATTCAAGTACATATTCACAATTATATTCCAAAACTAACAAGACCCATATTACTATGTCTTTAGCCTTAACCTAAAAATTCACTAAAACATTTATGACCAAGTTCATAAATCTTGATGCTAATTAACATTTCAACTATTATATTTTCCATTATTCAAGTCTAGAAATAAGTCTGAATTCCTCCAATATTATAATCTAATGGTATTGAATATTACCATGTCGGAGTAAATATGTTGGAAAACTTGAAGGAGAAACAGAGGTTTGAAGGTTAAGAGAATTTTATAGTGAAGTCTTTTATTTTTCAGGATATGAAAAAACAGAAAAGTACAACTTTATACAGACTTAAACTACAAACTACTAAGTCACTGAATGACCACTACTTCCACTGATTAAATAACTAATTACTAATCAAAACACAACTAGAAAATTTTGCACCATGATCTATGTATTCGCTAACGTAGCCCAACTATATAGGACTCTACTAACAAAAATAATGACATGGTCATACTTTGAATTAGTCTTCAATATTCCCCCTTGAATTAGAGTTACAGACACCAAGCGAAGCCCTCAAATAAATAAACTTCTCCGCTGCCAACGGCTTCTTAAATATATGGCTTAATTCCTTATGGGTGTTTCAATGCTTCAATACAATATCCTCATTTGTAACAAAATCATGAATGAAATGGAAGCGAACATCAATGTTCTTCTTTCTACTATGAAAAATAGCATTCTTTGTCATGTAGATTAATCCTTTATTGTTGCAATATATCTCTGTTGCACTTTTGTGCTTATGCTGAAGTTTTGCTAACATACTTCTTAGCGAGATAGCTTGGCAAGCGGTGGAAGTAGCTGTAATGTACTCAGCTGCAAATTTGGATAAGGTTGTTGTAGCTTACTTCTTTGAGCTCCAATATATTACTCCTGACCCAAGAGTAAGAAAATATGTGCTGAAATGCTTCGTGTATCATACAATGAATCAGCAAAGTCACTTTCGTGAACCCACATAATCTTAAGTTAGACACTTGTGAATGTCATATCCCATATTCCAAAGCTCCAGCGACAAAATGCAAAACTTTTTTTTCTGCTCCAAAATGAACCTTTGAAGGTTGTTGCATTAACTTGGATATAACACCACCTAAGAATGCAATATTTGTGTGAGTATGGGTTAGGTCAATTAGACGTCCAACCATTCTTCTGAAACTTCTAGCATCATCCATCTCTACTCCATCATTAAGCTGCAGGTTTTCACCAACATGCTAGGTGTGGAAGAAGGCTTTCAATTAAGCAAATTAAACTTAATGAGAAAATTTGGCATATTTCCTTTGTGAAAGAAATATTCAATATCCAGCTTGATGGACTTCAAGGCCAAGAAAATAATGTAATAATCCCATATCTTATATCTCAAACGCATTCATCATTTGAAACTTAAATTCATCCACCAGAGAAATGAAGAGCTAGAATAAATGATATCATCAACATAAAGGCAAACAATGATGAAAGCATTAACTTTGTTCTTTACATTCAACATGGTTTCATAGTCACTTCTATATATCCCTTTCTTTGAAAATACCCATCGATTTTGCTACATCCCGCGTGAGTGGCTACCTTCAAACAAACAATGCCTTTTTCAGTTTATAGACCTTTGTTTCATCAATGTTCTTTATAAAACCTTCTGGTTGTGCTATGTAGACCTCTTCTTGTAGGACTCCATCGAGAAATGCCGACTGGACATCAATTTGATAAACTAGCTATTGTGACTGTGCAACCAACGCTAGAACAAGTCTAAAAGTTTCAAATCGAGCAACTAGATAAATTGTTTCTTCAAAATCAATATTATATTGTTGTGCATGTCCTTTTTCCAAAAGACGAGCTTTATGCTTTTGCAGGGTCCCATTATTTTTGATAGATTTCATTTCACCTAACATCGCTTTGTGCTATTCTTCCATTTTAGTCGCTTGTCCATAATGTGTAGGATCTGACATTGCAAAAGAGAATTGACATGTTGTATAGGTGCCGTTGGTGTACTTGGCATTCAAATTTATAAGCCTTATTGATATTCTTAATGGAATTGGCTCATCTGAACACTCTTCAAGAGTAGTAGATGAAAATTTTCTGCTCCCTGAAGTTGAAGAAAATAAATCTAGAGAAGTCGTACTAGATTCGGATGTTGTAGCTGTAGGAGTTGGCTGCTGAATTGCATCAAAAGTGATTCCAGTAGGCATAGGAATCTGTTCTTGCATCTTATCGTTCTTCGATTCCAATTCCAACTTGCCATTTCATCAAATAATACATTCCTCCTAATTAAAATCTTTTCTACTAAGACGGTTATACAAAATATATGCTTTATATTGTGTGCACTAACCAATAAGAACACAATTTTCAGATTTTTCATCCAATTTATGACGAAATTGGTAATCTACCAAAGCATAAGCAATACAACATAAAATTCTGAAATTTCTTATATATGGTTTTCTACCCTTCCAAGATTGAACTGGAGTTTGATACATAAAATATTTTATTGGAGACAAATTCAATAGATGGACTGATGTCGTTACAGCTTCAGCCCAAAATTGATTTGGAAGTCCCTTCGCTTGTAACATGATTCTTTCCATCTCCAACACTGTGCAATTTTTTTTGCTCAGCAACACCATTTTTCTCCAGAGTATAAGGTGTTATTAGCTCTCCATGAATGCCATTTTTCTCATAAAAAATATTACTCCTTTGACAAGAATTCACGGCCTCTATTTGTGTGAAATATTTTTATACACTACCATTTTGCTTCTTAAATCTCGATTTTTAAAGTACTTGAATTTTGAAATGTTTCGTATTTGGTTTCTAACTAATAGACCCATCTCATGCGACTACAATTATCTCTAAATAGGACAAAATAACGACGCCCACTAAATGATGTAGTATGCATTGGTCCATATAAATCAACATCTATTAATTCAAGTCATTTTGAAGCCCTCCAAGCTTTTCCAACAGGAAAAGACTTCGAAGTTTGTTTTCCATAAATGCACACAATTCAATAGAATTAATTTTTGGTAATCCAAGAACCATACCTTTGTCAACTAGAAATTTAAGGCCCTTTATATTGAAGTGACCATACCTAAAAGCCACAACTTAGACTCATCATTTGCACTTGCAACAAGCTTAAAACTTTCCATGTTGGAAATATCCAGCAAAAACATCTTGTTTGACATCATAGTGATGCGAACCTTTTTGCCTGAATTATTGTTTGTAATGGCACAAGAATCATCATCAAACAAAAGAGAATGCCCATTGGACATTGGTTGTCCAGCACAAAAGAAATTGTATCCTAAATTAGGTACAAACTGAACGATTACTATGTCGTGGCTAGTGTGAATACCCACAGTGCTTTTTCCTTCAACCAGCATCTCTATTGCATTGACAAGATGCACCTATTTCTTTTGCTTCTCATCTAGCACCTAGAACAAAGATATGGTGCTTGTCATAATATTTGAATAAACCACTATCTACAAACTACATATCAATTTGCTTGTGATATGTGTCAACGCAAGACATAAAGAGATAATTCTTTTCCTTATTTTCTATTGATGCACAGTTTATTTTCTAATCTTTATACTTTTATGTGCCCGTAGCGTTAATAATGATGACATTGAATGCAATTCTTTGTGTTACTTTGCTCATTGGACGACCTATGCCCATCATTCCTTCCTCAGCCTCTTCCATAGCCACGACCTCGACTACTACGACGTCCTCCTCTTCCTGGACCTTTACTTGCTGGACCATTGTTCTCACCATTTTTGGTTGTCGCTTCCTTCACCTGGAATGCTTTATCTTAATTATTTTTAATAGATCGATTGAGTCTCACCTCATGGCCTTGAAGAGATCCTATCAAATCTTCAAAGGAAAAAAGTTATAGATCCTTCGACTACTATAGAAGCAACTAATGATCAAATTATGAAGTGAAGCTTCACAATATCTTTTTAACAATCAATCGATTAGTAATTTTCTCGCCACATGATCAAATTTTGCTGATAATTGCCAATGCTCTGAACAAGATATTAGAAATTGATTATCCATTTTTCATCATCAAGATTTTACAGTCACGCTGAAGTGATTGTAATCTCATCATAATGACCTTTAAATCAGTTTGAAAGTCTTTCTGCATAATGGACCAAGATTGCTTTGATGTGGTTGTTGTTGCGAACCATGAAAAGTGGCTATCATGAACTACCTGCTGGATGAAAACCAGTGGTTAAGCATCTTCTTTCTTACTGTCTCACGGTCTATTTTCTTCGCCAGGATGTGCAAATCCTCGTTGTACCAAGTCCCAAAGATTTTGATATTTGAGAATTATTTTCATACGAATACTCCAGAGTTCGTAGTTTTCCCCATTGAAGATGGGAAGGAGTGGTTGTTCCACACTAAATACATTGCCATTAATTGACATTACTCTGATACCAATGACGTTGGCGTAAATAGGCAGGAAAACTTTAGGAAGAGACAAAGGTTCAAAGGTTATGAGAATTATATGTTAAAGTCCTTTCTGTTTTTCGATATATGAAATCAACTGAAAGTACAACTTCATATAGACTTAAAATAACAAACTATTAAGTCGGTAAATGATTACTACTTCCATATATTAAAAAAGTAATTACTAAAAACAATTACAACTAGCTTAATTAACATGGTAATACTTTTGAATCAAAATTCAATACACCATAAAGCCAATAGTTTTTTATGTATATCAATGTATTAAAACTTTAAATTTAATATGGTAAATCAAAGAAACAGCGAAGTAAATTACGAACAAAATTAACGAGAACACTTACTGTTTCAAAACCTTATATTGAGGCACCATACATTTTTATTAATTAATTTATTAACATTCAGTAATCATGAACTAAATCATGACGTAATGATTGGTCATTAAAACCAGTGTTCTCGATTTTAAAAAAGGGCCTGTAGATTAAGTTATTTCATTCTTCTAAATCAAAACCCACTTAATTGTTTCCTAGTTTCTATAACAAGGACGTATTAGAATATAAAGTAATTAATTATAAAATCCAATAGTGCAGTAATCAATTCTATAATAGACTATCTCAACTTGTGACTAGTTGAATTTAAGATTTATCCCTTCAATATGTATAAATTGACTAAGTAGTCATGGCATCAAAGTGAAATTCTAGAGTAGCATTAATTTGACCTTACAATGATGAAGATGATTGGCAGTGGTGATAGTAATTGGCGTCATCGGATAGAGAACCTTGGCAAAGCAAGACAATAATTTTGTAGAAATTAAGATCATTAATACAAATGGTCCAAAAGGTATAGGGTCTTAAGAATGTTTCAAATTTTGTTCATCATTATCAACTCAATTAATTATCAAACCTTTACCCATCAATTAATTGAGTATAGTTATCGAATTGTTCAAAATTTTTAACCAACTTCACCGACCAATATTTAATGAGTTGGGAAAACAATCGGTAGGGTTAAAATGATAAAGTTATAACTGTTTTAAAAAATGACCTTGTGGATCATGAAAAAAAATGTACATACATTCCATCATGAATTTCATATAGTTCAAAAGATAAAACGCTAAGACACAAACATATCTAAAGTAGTACAATCTTGACATGTATAAGTTTTAGAATTTGTTTGTAGAAACTTACATAGAAACAAGAAAATGAGATCTCTTGTCTTCTTACGATTTGAATGAAAGAAAATATTATTTTCAAATCTCTTATGTATAAGAAAAAAAAAAGATATCTTATAAAAGGACAAAAGACTATTTTTTTCATAAAAGACTAGAAAAGACAAAATTTATGATCACAATTTAAAAAATCAATCTTGAAGTTCAAACTGTACCATATAGATCATTATTAAGAATGAAAATGTTGAGGTGATTTCAAAGAAAGACTGCTTTCGTCTATTTAACCTCATAAATATGTTTCTACTGCCACGCCAAAATCAAACTAAAAAATGTGTACCATGTGACTTTGTATATATTTTTCTTATTAGGACGTCTGTATTTAATCGATCATGTTTGAAACTAAAGCATAATTATTATTACTTTGATAAGAAAAATGGTCTCATCCTATCCATTTTGAGAATTAATTTACATTTAGGTAGAAGTGTACAAAATTGACCTAATGCAACCTATCTAATTAATGATGAAATTGAGTACCAATTTATGTTTGATATAAGAAAAAACACAATGAGAAACTCTAATGAAATTTCTATGTCAAGCTCCTCAGGATATGTTAAGGGATCAAAGAAGTAATAGCTTCATATAAATAATTTAGCTTTTCAGAAAATTTTCAAATGAACTATTTAACTAAAATCTTTGAATTACTTATTTTACGATTTATGATAAACTATATTGTACATTTTTGTTGCTTGAGAAAAATATTGTCTTGAAATTTTTTTATAACCCAAGGTTTTTTATCTAGCAAAAGTATCATTTTTAGATAATGTTATTTTTAGAAAATCTTTACAAGGAATACAACAAAAACAACTCCACATCATCAATACACACATCATACTTATTCATCTACGTCCAATTGATTAGTTCAACAACACGCACCAGATGCTAACCATTGGGCTTGAAGTGGGGTGTTAAAGAATGACAAAAGTCCCACATCGGTGGTTAATGAGATGGGTGAACTCCTTATAAGGCTTGGACAATCCTCCTCCTTCTGAGATATATTTTGGGGTGTGAGTTAGGTTTAAGAACTTATTTGACATGGTATTAGAGTAGGGGGGCCCTCCAAAATCAAAATTGCCCACGCACCAGATGCTAAGCACTGGGCGTGAGGTGGGGTGTTAAAGAATGAAAAAAAGTCTCAAATCGATGGTTAATGAGATGAGTGGACTCCTTATGAGGCTTGGTCAATCCTCCTTCCTTAGAGATAGCTTTTGGGGTGTGAGTTAGGCCTAAGACCTAATTTCACATGGTATCATAGCAGGGCCCGTCTCACCCATTGTTGGGACCCCCAAAATAAAAATTTATCCATGCACCTCATGCTAAGCACTGCGCGTGAGTGAGCTGTTATGGAATGACGAAAATCCCAAATGGGTAGTTAATAAGATGGGTCGACTCCTTATAAGGCTTGGGCAACCCTCCTCCCTTTAAGCAAGATTTTAGGGTGTGAGTAAGGCCTAAGACCTAATTTCAAATGATATCAGAGCAGGGTCCATCTCACCCGATGTTGGGGTTCCCAAAATCAAAATTGTCCATGCACCTGATGCTAAGAACTAGGCGTGAGGGTGTAAAGAACGAGAAAAGTCCCAAATCGGTGGTTCATGAGATGGGTGGACTCCTTATAAGACTTGGGCAATCCTCCTTCCTTTGATCTAGTTTTTAGGATGTGAGTTAGGCCTAAGGCATAATTTCACACATATATGGTGTAATTTTACAAAAAGAGATTGGAGAGCATAAACCTATGGAAACTTGAACCAATAAAGTAACTAAACATATATGGAGTTGCATGCCTTTTCTCTTCCTTAAAAGTGGATGGGGTTGATTTCTTTCGGTGGAGGCTAAAGAATGTTTGTCAAAGGATTTGGACCTTTTATTTCAATGAGTGCCTTATCATAAGCCAAAGTAACTTCATCTGCAGTGGCGAAACTTCCCAACCGATGTCGTTTATTCATTCTTACATCTCGAATCTCTGCAACCCATCTTCCCCATTTTTGTTGTCTAACTCCCATATACTTCATTACATTTTCTTGTGCAGTTTTGTATCTTTTTCGCTTTTAAGGATATCATCTTAGATTATTTCTTTGCAAATCCATTTTTGTCGTTTGGACTTCTCTCCTTGATGATTTTCCTCTTCATCACAAGATGAGTCTGTAGCGTTATCGTCCGTTATGTAAATATGTACTACACGTTGCAAGACCATAGAACAATTGACCATTAGATTGTTTTTTTTTTGCTCTGGCAACTTTTGAGGGTCTTTTGACTACCTCATTTTTGTGAAGCTCATCTTTGAAAGCCATTCCTTCAGGAGAACAAACAAAAAAAGCACAATAAGTCCATCTAATCAGGCATGTATATATGTTTCATCAATAATCAAATTGTTTTTATTTATATACTCTATACGTCAACTTGATTATCTGATTTTGACCAAGCACATAGAGTTTTACACTTTTCTTATTATTATCAACTCAATTAATTACTTGTCTATTGCCCACCAATTAATAAGATATAGTTATCGAATAGATCAAAATTTTCAACCAACTTTCCCGACCAATCATAGACGACCCATGTCTCATGAAAGGATATCCTTGACAATAAATTCAAGTCCAAGTAACTCTAGCACTTTATACTTTTTAGGACTTATATGCTAGGTTAGGTGAATATAGATCTTTCACCACAAATATACCTATTAGACTTCTATCACCTTACCTTTACCCTCAAAGCCCTATTGATTCAACATTCTTGACTATAACACTTACTTTGAAGCTTACAATAATCAATTACCCCTAGATTCTGAGGCATTCTAATCACATTCTTTATTACCATGTGAATGTAGTCATAATTCATCAAAAGGTTCAAATTCTATGCTTTACAAGTCAAGATCCATCATACATAATAAATTCTAGTTTAATTCATGTCTATATGTTCCCCAATATTGAACCATTACTACACATGACATTAATTTTAGAAGATCAATTCTAATTCTTCCATTTCACCTTTTCTGGCATAAACTCCCGAAATATAAAATTCATCAAATAGACTAGGGTTTACCATTAAAATAACAAAAAATAATTATAATATCATATTTATATGTCAATTCAACCATCATTAAGTATCATCATGCGATTGGAATCAATGTTTAACACTATCCACAATGTAGGAAGAAACCCTAGCTAGAATTGCGTTTTGACTTCACAATTGGGGAAAACTTTGGGGATGTGTGGGTGGAAGAACCATATATGAATAATATAACATACCTTAATTTTAATTCCTAACACATTAAAACAATGGAGGAAATCTACCCGTCTTAGTTCTCTTGTTCTTCTTCACTTCTAGAGAGTGAATTATTTGGATAGAATTTGGGCTTTTTCTGAGGTTTTGGAAGAATGATTTAATTCACTTAGTTTAGGGGTCTATTATTCATATATAGGAGAATGATTTAATTCACTTAATTTAGGGGTCTATTATTCATATATAGGAGACTATCGACCACCCTTACCCCCTAACTAATTGTCAATTAACCGCTAAGCACTCAACTTAAAAACTAAACTCTCAATTTGACCCCACTCAGAAAACCCCAACCACGGACCGTGGATGGGTCTACGGATCGTGCTGCACCCTTGTGGGTGGTGAACTATGGCTAAAAATTTCTAAAAAGTGCAGGACTTGGCCTATGACCCCAAACTACGGTGCGTGGGTCAATCTACTAGTCAAAGGTGACTGCTTTTTGACAGCTTTTGGGGCTATTCTATGGGTTCTCCTCAAGGATCCCTTGGGTAGTCCTTGGTGTTCATACCTTGAATCCCTAGACCTAAAACCTTAATCCTAAGTATGGGAATAATTTTTACGATTTTAACAATCATAGAAAACTCTAACACTCTATAACAAGGCTCTAGAACTTTCTAATTTAGTTCGCCAGTTTTTGAGGAATAACAATATCTCCCCCTTGGGCTCATTCATCCTCGAATTATGATTCTAAACATTTATTGAGGTCACCTCTCTAGACTTGCAGCCAATCATGCATGCAATCAAGGAAGAAAATTTTGTTTCCAAGATAAACATATTTAATGCAACACAAGGGAGTAGGAACTACTTCTAACAACTCAAAATGTGTGAACTTCTACATTTAGTCATTTCAAGGAGTAACTAAATTCTCCAAACTAAAACATGATCAACACACACTCATGGATCCTAAAGCAATTTACTCTCAAAAAGCCTTTATTAAATGAGAATCTTTCAATTCCTAACTAAGGTATGTTAATTAGTTCATCTCATCAAGTTTATATACTATTCCAATAAAATACACCACAACATGAGGCAAAAAAATGTATGTAAGTCTTTTCTATCAAGACCTAAGATATTTTCATGAACATGCATAAGGGAATCATGGCAATAGATAAACACACAATAACCTTTCTTTTTTGGAACATTATCTTCCCCTTGAGAGTAAGATTATATAATCACATCTGTACATCATTCATGCTAAAAATAAGTTCAAGGTCCAACATAGCAAGTCACAAAAGACAAGAAACCCAGAAATTAATAGAGCATAAAAAACATACCGAAGGCAACATGAGGAGATTACTCTTGATCTTCTCTAGATTTGAGAACATAAAATCTATTTTTCTTTAGGGAAATTCATCTGGAAAACTAGAGGCAATTTTATTACCCCCCCCCCCTCCATTACCCTTAAGAACTGGCCAATCGTTAATTTTTTGTGGCCATCATTTCCACACCCATAACAACCATCCATGCAAGTTAGGCCCTTACTGATAAGTCCACAATTTCGACTCATTAGGGATTTATTTTAATACATTAGTGTACTAAAAGACATATTTTGTATCAATGTAAATCCTTGAATTTCTGTTATTCGGATTGAGGAACAAAACATGAATATTAATAAGCACAAACGAATAAGGGAGCCGGAAGAATGAAGAAAAAAAGTCCTGATGATTGCCTGTCTCATAGGGAAAGTCTCCGAATGGACATGGTCTCACCTAAAGTTCAAATTTTCAAAGCCCTCAAGGATAAAGTCAAGTCGGCTATAGAAACGAGTAGTCGGCGAGTCGCCGAACGTTCCACGATGCAGTCACCCAAAGTTACAGATTTGAAGATACTAACGGTCAAAGCAAAAAAGTGATGGAATTAACAAAGGGTTGATCACCGAGTGGATCGGCAATCCCAATTTATTGCGCTGAATGATCTTTCACAACATTTTTTTGGCGACCATAAATTCATTTTTTAGTATTTAGTTTAGTATCGATTGATCTGTCGTTCTCTCTAGGTTTCACTCTATAATAAGAATTATCATATTGGAAGATTTGAACGGAGTTTAGAGCAAATATTTTCCTTAGCTTTAAAGAATTGAAGATTGCCATTTTTGAGAAATTGGAAAAGGGTGTTTAAGATTCGTTAAATTAGACCTTTGTAAAGATGAAATAAATCTTACCCACTTGATGAAAACACAATTTGGTAACAACTTCTATCTTTTAATGATATCTAGCTACAACTCCAATTTTTGGGGTGTGATATGTGATTATGGATTGATTGAGCTGTTAGGTATTGTTGATTGTTAGTTTTATGGCTTTACAAGAAATTTTTGTCCTTACACATAAGAGATCTTCATTTTTAAATAGAAGGGATTTAAAATTGTCATTTTCTTATATTCAAATTGTAGTAGGGTGAGAGATCTTAATTTTCAAATTTTTACACTCACCTACTTGAACTATATATCCTTATAAAGAACTAGAAAACAATTTCTCTCAAACTCACTTAAAATCCTAGATTTTTCTTTTGTTAAGTTGTTTCTCTAGAGTGTCAAATAGAAAACTTTCAACGTGATAAGGATGTCATTAATCCATCAATGGATTTCTTAAAGTTCAATAGATAAATCTTCAAAAAAAAAAAAACTCAAACCTAAAGTAGTTGAATCTACACATATGTATGTTTTAAAATGTGTTTGTAGAAACAAACAGAGAAACAAGAAAATGAGATCTCTTTGTCTACTGACAATTTGAGTTTTATAAAATGTCATTTTCATATCTCTTATGGATAAAAGTGAAAATTATATTTGCACCACAAATTCACATGTCATACATAGATAACTCCAAAAATGTAACTTGTGGTCCAGAAAAGTTTTTAAAAAAAACTCAGATTTAAGCATATCTTGAAAATAAAATCAAAAGCTCTCAAACAAATCAGTAATTCTGATCTTTTGTCTTTTCTTTAAATTTTTTGCATTTGAAACGGTAAGAAATTTAAATGCAAACAATTATACTTTTAAACTTCAATTTTTTTCACTTGTCATTCTTATCCATCATCGTATATGTGGGCTACAAAAAAGAAATCAACATTAATAGTTCATTAAATAGTCATAAATGTGTCATTAAACTTTTAAAAAAGACTCATCTATGTTATCTGTTAAAAATTTGGCTCATCTATGTCATTTAAATAATGTGATTATGATTCAGCCATGTCATTGATTAAATTATTCTTTTTAAGAATAAGGAATAAAATATGTCAACAAACATTGAGAAAAGGTTCTTCTATGTCATCCGTTAGTAGTCTGAATCATCTATGTTATTTCAGTTAACAAATAATGACATGGATGAGCCTTTTCTCAAACAGAAATAACATAGATGAGCTAAACTTTTATCGGGTGATATATATTAGTCTTCTTTGAAAGTTTGATAAGCCAAAAATCTTCTAAAGTAGTGTCAAAAGTTCCCAACCAAAGCCGAGTTCTCTTTCTAGCATCTCGAATCTCTACTGCCCACTTGCCTCATTTTCACTCTCTAACCCTCACATCTTCTTGCATCAGATTTGAATCTTTCTTCTCTTTGAAATTCTTCTTTTAGTTGACCTTGGTCCTTCCATTCTCGATGACAATTTCCGTTATACGCGTCCTTTCATGTCCCTCAAACTTCTCTTCTTTATGCTTATCCTCCTCGTCACTAGGTGAGTCTGTTGTGTCATTGTCCGGCACGTGAATACGTATAGGACACGGAAAGACTTGGGAAAATTTTCCCACTTGATTACTAGATTTTTTGACTACGTCAATTGACGAGGGTTTTACGGCTCCATAGTTTACCTGAAACTCTTCCTAGGAGGCCATTGCTTCATGTAAAGGGAAAAAAGGTTCATCAGACCGAACATGCATACACTTCATATATGCATGATTAGAAATTCTTTTATCAATATGAAGTGATCGTACCCTATATCCCTTGAGAAATTTTTAGAAGAAAATTCCAATAAAACAGCAAAAAAACTGCTCACTCTAAGAAAATTGTAGTACCTCTTAATTCAATGGCTACCTCACCATAAGCCAACGCAACTTCTTTAGCAGTGTCAAAAGTTCCCAACGAAAGTCGAGTATTGTTTTTTGTTTCTAGGATTTTCTGCTGCCCATTTTCGCCATCTCCGTTGTCTAACTCCATTGTATTTTTACGTATTTTCTTGGAACAACTTTATATATTTCTTCTCTTTGGACACTCCCTTTGTCCCAATTTATGATCCAATTGAAAAATCCATGTCGAAGTTCATACTTTACCATATAAATCATTATTAAGAATAAAAATGATGAGGTGATTTCAATGAAAAATCTGCTTTGGTCTATTCAACCTAATGAATTTATTTCTATTGCCACGCCAAAATAAAGCCCAAAAATGTGTACCGTGTGATTGTATTTGTCATATGAGGACGTCTCTATTTACTTGATCATGTTTGAGACTAAATCTTAATTATTAATAATTTAAAAAGAAAAATGGTATCACCTTTATCCATTTTAAGCATAAATTTACATTTAGTGAGAACGGTACAAAATTAACCTAAACATGTAACTAATCTATTAATGAATAAAATGAGTAACAATCTATGTTTTATATAAAACAATGTAATAAATAACTTTTATCAAATTTCTAATTCAAGCTCCTCATGATATGTTAAGGGGCAAAGAAGAAGTTGCTTCATGTAAATAATTTAGCTTTTTAGAAAAATTTCAATGAAATATTGAACAATCTTTCAATCACTTATTTTACGAAAAATGTTGAAATATAAAGAACATTTCTATTACATTAGAAATATAGTGTCTACACATTTTTTTAAACCAAAGGTGGTTTATCTAGCAAAAGTAGTTTAGAAAATCGTTACAAGGAAAATGACAAAAACGACTCTGCGTCATCAATACGTAAATCATAGATATTCATGTTCCTCCAATTAATTAGTTTAACAACAATAATAATACAATGTAGTTCCGTAAATGGAGTTTGGAGAGGGTAATAAAATATGCATGAACCTTTCTTTTGATTTTGTGAAGAAAGATTGATTCCAATGACCCACGGCTCAAAATAAAAGTTATTAGGAAAAAGAAATTTTCATCAGAAAAAAAAGAGGGCAGTCTAAAATTATATATTTATATAAAAGAAAATCCTAGGTCTGCCAATATGGCGCCACCACAAGCTAGATGTTCCATTTAAATTATTTATTTCCAAAAATAGTCTTCCCCTTTCTTGAAAAGATGTGACTTTTATGAAAAGTTGTGACTTTTATGAAGAGTTACGACTTTTATGAAGACTTACGAAAAAAAATTGTCATCCGCTTTCATGAAATGATGTGAATTTTATGAAAAGTTGTGACTTTTATGAATAGTTGCAACTTTAATGATGAGTTGTAAAACTTATGAAAAGTTGTGACTTTTATGAAAAGATGTGACTTTAATGAAGATTTGCAACTTTTATGAAGAGTTGTGACTTTTCTGAAAAGTTGTGACTTTTGTAAAAGATTGTGACATTTATGAAAGGTTGTGACCCTTGCAAATAGTTTTAACCTTTCCGATAAGGCACAATAAATATTTCTTCACACTACAGTTTATTTTCAATAAATAGAGGTGTTCCTCTCATTTTAAAACAAAGAAAATTTTGAACCATTTTTTTCTTCTTCTTCTTCTTCACAATTATAGATTTGTGTACTTTTCTCATGAGTGGTTCAGTGATACCAATGGTCATGTTAGAGATCTTGGTACGTATTTTACCGTCATGAATTTATACTTATGTTATTAAGGTTAAATGATACGATGTAATTATTTTCATTTTCCTATACATTATAAATATTTTATGTAAGATAATACAGTGTTTTAATTTTAATGACCGATAGATTTTAAGTATTATTAAATTCCCATGAGAAGCGTTGGTAATTTTATACTTATTCTTCAGTTAAATTTCCACCATATTCATGTAAATTTCGACCATGGTCATTCTCTATGTAAATTAACACAAACTTTTTCCTTTACTTATTGGTCAAATCTCATATGTTTTCAAAAGATAAAAATGAATGTACAATCAAAATCTAATTTTTTTTCTCAATAAAGAACCTACTACCTTATCTAATTTTCTTTATAATTGTTATATAGGGTAGCGGGGACCTTCACCCTTCATCCATTGAGTTGTTTTTATTATTAGTAAGTAGAAATCACTTTTTCATGAGCGGAACTTTGGGTTGCAGTGAATCCATTTCCAAATAATTGTTGTTGCGATGAAAATGTATGTAAGTTCTTTTACATTTACGACTCATCTACAAAGTAGTTTATATTTTCCTATCCTCTATTTTCAATTTAAAATATACCCTAGAAACTCACAACTATTCCACAACATTACAATGATATTTTGAAATCTAAGAGCAAACTAGAGTTCATTACATGATTCTCTATAGGTCTGATTAAATTTGTGAAATTTTTATTTTCAATTTTTTTGCATTGCTACAAATTATTCAGCTTTTAGGTGTTTCTGCTATGCTCATTGTTGCGTAAGTGTAGGAGACGATAAATTGTTTTATTCCCTCCTTTGTAATCTGATTTTTTGTCATTTTTCTTGCGAATCTAATATAATATGTTGATAATAATCAGCTTCACCAAGAGGGAATCTCAACATTTAGAACAAGTATTCGAGAATGTATGTCATAATTGTTAGATGAGACGAGGTATATCACATACATTTTACATTTCCTTCGGCCATACAAGATGCCTTACTATAAATGATGTACAAAGTCACAAAGATAACCATCATGGGTAAACTTAACAAGGATCATTACAAAGTCTGTAAATATGCATATGTAGTGAAAGAAGGATATTTGGAGTTTCTCAGTTTGCTTACTCTTGTATCAGTTTTGCTCTGTCTGAATTTTGACAGTTGAAACCTCATTTAATTGTGAAGGCAGATTGTTTTGGTTGACAAGTGATTTTGCAGGCCGTAGTTTGGGACTTGGAAAAGCATAGGATCGTTGTGGTCGTAATTTGAGACAATCAAGCAATATAACAAACAAAAATAAATGAAGGCCGAGGAAATAGTGGTTTGCATTTAAGCAGACATATGCAAGGAAATAGAAGCAGTGCACTTAAACCTTAAAAATTTTATGGCATAGCCACATTGCATGAAACTTTGCAATTTAACTATCCTCATGTGAGGTATTGGCTATTACTTTTCATTATTATCTACAATTGTAAGAAAGGTAAAATAATATCTTTATTCCTTTTGTCCAGTGTTGACACGACGAAGGGTAGTTAGAATTTCTCTGTGATCTTTTGTAGTAACTGTTATAAATAAAGTTACAATGCTCGAATCTCATTAATTTGTGAGGGTATACTGTCTGGATAATAGTTGAATTTACATCTCGTAGTTTTTTTTAAAAAAAACTAATTAATAATTGTTTAGTTTTGTGTTCATGTTTTTTTTTCCTGTTTAACTTGTAAGTTCAAATACAGTTGTACCTATTCATTATATCTCTCTTCTCAAAAAAGTTAAACCTAATTAGAATAAGAATGTAACATACTGGCAAACTTTTGTTAATTAGAGATGTTTCATCCATTAGAGTTGTCGTAATTATTTTCACGTATGCAACCACACACAAGCACTTGTATAGTGAATTAACACCATTATTTCCAAATTAACTCATATCTAATATAGAGGAAGATAACACAAAAATTTCAGGCAAATAAAGTATTTTAGTAAGTGAAAATAGAAAATATTTGCATTGTCAAAGTATTAATTGAAAAATTTCTAGGAAATGGTATTTTCGATTATATTTGAAAATAATTAAGATAGTCTGTGCTTTACTACATTTTTAAAGATTCATTTGTTACTTTAATAAATAAAAATATACATTACAAGAGCACCATTTTACCAATGGGAGTGTTTAATTAAAAAAAAAGATGAATTAATGCTTTTAGATATGGAGTCTCGAAATCGGAGTATTTAATACTTTAACATCTCAAGTCAAGCTTAAGTTTATGTCTATATATTATCCCACAGAAAAGAAAATTACGTCAGTGTGATAATATTCTAATAGTCTATCAAATAAGGGTCACAAATATAATGCAGATTCTATTGAGGTTAAAATGTCTATTTTCATGAATCCAAATTAGTCAGGCCCAATATAAATAAACATATTTTATTATACAAGATTAAAAATCGCAAAGCTTTACATGTTTTGAATGTGTTGCTTGAAACCAAAACAAGTAAAAATGTCTTTTGATGATACAAATTAGTACCATAACTGATTTTGAAGCACTTGCTGAGACGTCAATTCAAATGGTCATCTGTTATTTAATTTAACTCAAAAGAAATGTAAGTTAATAGAGGTAGTTTACCAACGCGCAAAACGCGGTTATTTTAACTAGTTAAGATATAAAGCAAAATGAAGAAACAAATAATAAAAATTATATGTGATTACTAAATACTTCTGCCAATAGGGAAGAAGATATGGGGCTAGCCCCCGGCATCTCCCCCCAAAAGAAACTTTTTTTACTTGTAGTCATGTCTTTCAACTACTAAAATTCAGCTTTTGAACTCATGGTTTCTAAAGGTTAAATGCATAAATCTATGGAAAGTTGAACAAATAAAGTAACTAAACATATAAGGAGTTGCATGCCTATTGTCTTCTTAGCAGTGGATATGGTGTCTTTCCTTCGGTTGTAGCTCAAGAATAATCAAAGCACTAATACCTTTTATTTTAATGATTGTGTTGTGGTAAACTAAAGCATCTTCATTCTCAGTATCAAAACTTCCCAACCAACATCGTTTATTCGTTCTTACATCTCGAATCTCTACACCTCATCTTCCCCATTTTCGTTGTCTAAACTCCCCTGTAGTTCTTTACATTTTCTTGGTGCATTTTTTTTAATCTTTTTTTCTCTTTGGACGATATCGTCTTTGTAGTAACCTTGGCATTTCCATTTTTGAAGATAATTTCTGTACAAATTCTTTTGTGTCGTTTGGACTTCTCCCCTTGAAGATTTTTCTCCTCATCACTAAATGAGTCTGTAGTGTCATTGTTCGTTATTTAAATACGTACAACATGTGGCAACACAAGTTACAACCAAACGTTCACCTATTAAGTTGTTTGTTTTCTCTGGAAGCTCAATTTTGAGGGTTCTTTACCACCTTATTTTCGTGAAGCACATATTTTAAAGATATTGTTCATGAAAGAGAACAAACAAAAAAAGTACATTAAATGAGCCATGTACGTACACTTCATTAATGAACTTAAATTCAAAGTGTTAACTCCGAAGTTCCATATTATCTATTTGTCTATCGATCTATCTTCTATATCTATATCTATATCTATCTATACTACTTTAAAAGCATCAACTCCTAAATTGAATATTGAATTACTATAATACCCACAAGAAAAGTACTCACTATATTTTATTTATTAATTTAATTAATTGTATTAGGGTAAATAATAGATACCCTTTAATATTTAAGGATTGTGTTTTTCTCAAAGGGACGTGACTTTTACAAAGGGTTGTGACTTTTTAAAAGAGTTTTGAGATTCTTGATGAGTTGTGACTTTTCCGCATGGTTGTATTTTTTCAAAGGGTTGTGACTTTTGCAAATGGTCGTGCCTTTTTTGATGAGTTGTGACTTTTCCGAAGGGTTGTGACTTTTTTAAAGGGTTGTGACTTTTCGAAGGATTGTGCCTTTTCCAATGAGTTGTGACTTTTGCAAAAGGTTGTGATTTTTCCGATGAGTAGTGAATTTTTTGAAAGGTTGTAAATTTTATGATAAGGAACAATTAACACTTAAGCATACTACTATTTGTATCTATAAATAGAGGGTTTCGTCTCATTTTTAAAGTACGATTTTGAAAATATTCTATTGTTCATCTTTTTGAAAATGTAAGGGTTATCTGGAACAGTTGATTAAGTGTAAAATTCAACAAAATTTGAGGTACCACATACGAAAGAGTGGGTGAACAATTGTAGCAAATAATCCATAAATTCACACAAGTATTTTTTTTCGACAATTTCCATGAGTTAACAGTGACAAAAAGTTGTGCAAAATACAATATTATTTAAAAGAATATGAAAAATGTCATACGTAATGGGTAATATTTTTCTTC
The DNA here is from genome assembly GCF_001406875.1 of Solanum pennellii. Lineage (NCBI taxonomy): Eukaryota > Viridiplantae > Streptophyta > Magnoliopsida > Solanales > Solanaceae > Solanum > Solanum pennellii. The sequence continues at coordinate 17,135,267 of NC_028637.1, read as the reverse complement.
TTTTATTTTTTATTTTTTATATTATTACTCTCAAATGAAGCAGTTTCTTTCTGATTTTGCTAAAAGAATGGGCATCAACGTTGCCCATTGAATCATTAGTTCTAATGTTAGATCCACTATTTTAAAAATAGATTTTCAATTTTACTTATAATATGATAATATAGACATTATAATGATTATTTTTTATGATAGACATGCGCACGAACACACACACACTGTGTAGGCATATATAAAAATGAATGCAGAAAGTAATGTGCCAGTGAAAAGAGATTTTAATAAAATGGAATACTATAGTGAATATAGCATGAAAAATATTTTCGTCTTCCTTCATAATTGTCTATGTATCGTTCTGTATTATTTTCCCTATATTTTGTGTTCATTTGCATTTGAGAAAATTTTATGTCACAAGACAGACCCCTCCTTATCTATATATAAAAATAGATAAGAAAATAGTGTTTGACCTTAAAATAATTTTAAATCAAATTAAAGATTCTATAAATAATACTTTAAATTCATATATTAATTTTAAATATTAAAAAAGTTTAACATATTATATCACGGTACAACTTCTATAAATTCTTGATACTTTAATTAGACAACAACTATATCATATGTATTCGGCAACAAAAAGGAGAAGATTTCAATTCTACAAAAATAAGGTAGAAACATAAAAAAAAAAATTCAGCAAATGCGATGTTGTTTATATATTAACATAAAATGATGCTACTTATATATGTATATCTAAAACAAAGAATTTATGAAGTGAAATATTTGACATACACTCAAACCTCAATTTAACCATCATTCCTCATAAAAATAAAAGACCCTTTTTTATGTAGAATTACTTGTGATAGTCTTACACAAATATTAATCGGTAAACGATAGATTACGTATAAACATAAAATATTAAAATAATTATGGTAATCCTTATTAGTGTCATGCACATACTAAATTTAAAGTGTGAATACTTAAGAGAAAAATATACTTAAATGGTGTCCATCATATGTCTTCATAGCCTCAAGAGGAAGGACTATTTGTGACATTTTTTAAAATTTGTCCTGGTTAAATTTGTTTACGAAATTGAGTGAACTAAGTAATACTAATTCTAATGAAATGTCACTTTCTCTCCAAATTTTAACTTTAAATCTATTTTGAAATGTTCACTAATTTTGGTCATTTTGATTTCAAAATACAAGTAATTGTACGACCATCTTTATAAATCATTTAAAAGCACTTGTCCTATGTTCTTTAAATTTTAATTATTTACTAAAAGGATTTAATTTAGTAATATTAATTGTATTTTACAATATCAGATACTATATATTACATTATGCACGTGCAACACATGTGCTGTAAAACTAGCAAGCATAAAAAGAATATAAAATAAATATTGTCTTAGTCTCAATTTAAATGGTCTCTCGAGTTTTTTGAGTCAACCATATTTTTACAGTGGATTTTTCATACCACTTCCAAATCAAGATTATACCATCACATTTGAAAAAAATGACATTTGAAATCTTGAATATCCTATATATATTGATATAGAGACCTATTAAAAAACATATTTCCCAAATAAACATGTTCCGTTCTCAAGGATGAACATACATAAATGAAAGTTGTACTAAATTTATTTGGAAAGAAATGAGTTATTTTGCCTTTTACCGATTTCTTTTTTTAAAAAAGGATTGTCTTTGCACATCTCTTAGGTGTAAAAAAGTAAAATTTCATAAGGTTAGTAAATCAAAAGCTATTTGTATGGGGTAGAAGATAATTTTCACCGGTTTATATCCACTTTCACGAATGAAGATTTCATAATTTAAATGAAAGAAGATCGCTTTCCCTTTTACAATTTAAATACAAGAAAATGACATTTTTCAAATTTCTAATGTATAAAAATGAAGATATTTTAAAACTAAAAAATCTCTTATTTATAAAAATGCTATAAACAAAAAAGAATTTTCAAAGGACTAGAAAATTGTAGATCTCGCAACTCGAACTAACTAATAATAACCTACGAAACCAAGAATAATCAATTTCTGTCAATAAGTAGGGAAATCTGGAAAATTTCCAGCTTTCAAACGTGAGTTGTGGTCATTTTCAAACGGACATAACTTACAGCTTAGGAGTAGTTTGGATGAGTTCTTTATATGTTTGAAAATCCCTTGGGATGATCTTTCCAATGCTGCCGAGTTTGCGAAAATCCGAAGTCGTATGAGAGCGATATGCCATTTGGGAGTTGGGCTATTTAATTGAGGAAAATTCAATCCGGATTTTAACAAGGGTAAAATTTTCTTTTCACCCTAGTATTTCCTAATTAGTATTTAGGTTATATTAGGGGTAAAACCAAGTCCGAAATAAGTTTTATAAAAACTAAAAATGCTTAGGGCTTTGGAAAAAAGAGAAAAGAAGAGGGAAGATAAGGAATTGTCAAAGAATGCCAAGATCGTTGCGTGAAATCGTCGGGGGTGATCCTTAGCTAGGTATGTGAGATCATTCGGTGTTGGGTCCATTCACCAACACCTAATTATTTTCAATTCAGCAAGTTAGAGTATATGGAATGATCAATATGAGAGTTCTTGATGAAAATTCATTAAATTTTTGTTGGTTAAATTGTAATGTATCCAAAGTAGATTTGAATCATGTTTCCGGACTATTTTTGGGTCTAATCTGTTGGGTAATGAATTATTTAGAGAACATAAGTGTTTGGTGTGGTATCCATGGAAGTTTGGGATATGTATAATTGAAAATCGTAGTAGAAAAGTTTGGAAACCCGTCTGATGGGCCTTGGGGTGCCTCGCCTACCAGAGCTTCTCATGACATACTCTGTCCGTTAGGCCCTGGTGCTCCGTGCCTCTCGGAGCGCCAAGACCCCCTGGAGACCCCGTTCTTTCCCTATCTTTTTGTACTAGTTTCTAAGTTATGTACCTATCATTCCTATTTGATTTCAACACTCTAAAATACATGTAAACATCATGAAATCATCCATAAGCATGAGATCATAATCATTGAATCCATAATCCAATTCAAGGAAAGTTAAGATCATAGTCAAGGAAGTTAGGAATCAAGTTTAAAAGTAAAAAAGATGTCAAATTAAGTTCTAAAAGTTTTCAAGGAGTCTTAAACAATCATTTTAAATTTGGTTTAAGTCTCAAGTTACAAGTTGAGCAAAAAGTAAAGAGATGAAATAAATTCTCAAAAGCAATAAGGGGACTAAGTATTTCCGAAGAGTTAAGTTTCAAGTTAATAAAAGAGCAAGAATTGATTTTGTTTCTCAAAATATATAAGGGAACTAATTATTACATGAAGGTTTATACATGTTTCACATTTAATTTAAAAGGAAACTTAGAGTTCCAAAAGAGTATTGAACTAAAAGGGGAACACTGATTCCAAAAAGGCGCTTTTTGAAGCTAAAAGGTTCAGTATATTATCTCAACCCAAAGGAAGAAAAATTTATTAAAAGTATGAGCTAAAGTATGTTTTGCGATTAGTATTGAGCGCCGATCTGTGGATGAGAGTTCATAATTTATTCAATTCTCCATGTAAACCATGAGCCCATCATGGGAATGGACTAGTCATACTTTTTAGATGATCACATAAGTTTATCGAGTGGATCCACTAAGCTAAGCAGGGTCTATACCGATGACAAGGTATGGGATGGTCCTTGGGAAATGTGAGGTAAAACGTTGTATCATCACTTAGGCTTAAAGTGATGGTTGTCAGTTAGAGAATCTCGCACAAAAGTTATATTACTTTCATATATAAGTTAAGTTTAGTTCTTATTGCATTTGTTTAACGAACTAAGTTTTTTTATTTTTTTACAAGATTTATATACACGTGTTTTAAATTGCTTTATATACATACTTTAACTGAAGCATATTCTTGAATTGAGCAGAGCTAAGGTAAGTTAATCTTAACTCCTCAAGCTTAAGTCGCCGTTTATCTTTCCTATTCGCATACTCATAAATTGAATGTACTGATGTCAGTTGGCCTCTATCATTTCATGATGCAGATGCAGGTAACCATGATCAGCACGTAGCGCACCGTTGACCCAGTTGAGCACCCCGCTGTCAGTTGGTGAACTTCCTTCCATTCCGAAGAATATCCCTTTATTTGTTTGATAGTTTAGTTCATTAGGATGTTGTGGGGTCTGTCCCAAAATGCATCTTATTTATTAGAGGCTTCATAGACAGATAGACAGTTAGTAGTTTAGTCTTAGAGTGACTTGGGTTTTATAACTTTATATATTCTATTGTTGCGACTTAAGTGTCATTTTTGGCAGATTATTGTATTAAGTGTTCCTTTTGAAAATGATCTATTTTTTGATTGAGTTTAGTTGAGTCTTCCGCTGAGTTAAGTAAGTCTGGACAAGGGTTCGCTTGGGGGCCAACAATGGTGTTCGAGTACCGCCACGTCTAGGGTGTAGGCTCCAGGCGTGACAAACTTTTTATCAGAGCACAAAGTTCAATAGTAATAGGGAGTCTATGAAGCCGTGTCTGTAAAGTCTTAGTCATAAGTGTGAAACACGCCACATCTATGATTAGGAGGCTACATCATTTGGGAACATCTCACTTCTTCACATTCTTTTTGTGCATTAGAGTTTATATCTAAAGAGTATCTTGCTACTTCGTGCTTGTGCGTGTTTCACATCATCATGCCTCCAGGAAGAGCAGTCAGAGATTGACCAGCTAGGAAAAATGTTGAGGAACAAGAATTACCCATTTCACCGGATGTACAACCCGAAGGAAAGGTCACCAATCTTGAGTTCCAGAGCTCATGAGTTTCATTGAATGAATTGCCCTAGCTTCACCGTATCAAGCACTATTGAGGATCCGAAAAACCTTATGGAAGAATTGAAGAAAGTGTTTGAGGTGATGCAAGTGGTTAATACATATAAGGTTGAATTAGCTACATATAAATTGAAAAGTATGGCTAGAAACTGGTTTGATCAATGGAAGGAGCGCAGAGTTGAGGACGCACCACCTCGAAATTGGGCTTGTTTCAAAGAAGCCTTCTTAGGGAGGTTCTTTCCTCGAGAACTGAAGGAAGAAAAGGTACGAGAATTACTCACTTTCCATGAGCATTCATGTGTATGTGTTGAAGTTCATCCAATTATCTCGCTATGCTCCGGAGATGGTTAAGGATATGAGAAGTAGGATGAGTTTGTTAGTCACTGGTTTTAGTCGTACTTCAAGCAAAGAAGGTAGTGATGCAATGTTGATTAGTGATGTGGACATATCAAGGCTTATGGTCTATGTGCAACAAATTTAAAAGGAGAAGCTGAGGGACAAAGAGGACTACAGAAATAAGAAAACGAAGACTGGGAATGAGTCTGGGAAGCAAAAAGGTGGTTCAAGTCGATCATAATTTCAGAAATTAAAGGGGCATGCACCATCATCTGCAAGTGCGCCTGTGCCCAGAAATAGAGGTGACTATTATTGCCAGAATTATTAGAACTTCAAGGCTAGACAAGCCAAATTCCAACGTAGTGTGGCACAAGGAGGTATTGGGATTTCTGCATGTGGTATATGTGGTAAAACCCACTCTAGTAGATGTCGTGATGGCCAGACAGGTCGTCAAGTGAGGTCAAGAGGGTCATTTCATGAGGGAGTTCTCTAAGAATAAGCAAGGTGGTGGAAATCCAGGCAATAGAGCTCAATCTTCATCAGTTGCTCCATCAAACATGACTGCACCTACAAGGAGCCACTTTTAGTACTGGCGAAGGGGAAAAGCGTCTGCAATCACTACCCGCCAAGAGCAAGAGAACTCTCCAAATGTTGTTACGGGTATGATCAAATTCTTTACTTTTGATGTTTATGCTTTTTTAGACCAAGATCAAGTTTATCCTTTGTAACTCCTTATATTGCAAATCAATTTGAGATTCTTCTTGAAAGACTTTGTGAATCCTTATGTGTTTTTACACCGGTTGGGGAGTATATTCTAGCGGAAAGAGTCTATCATGATTGTCCTTTTCCCATCAATCACAAGAGCACCATGATCTAGTTGAGTTAGACGTGATAAATTTTGATGTCATTCTAGGTATGAACTGGCTCCATGTATATTATGCATCAATAGACTTCATAACTCGAGTTGTCAAGTTTCAAATTCTTAATGAGCATTCATAGAGTGGACTACTAGTTATGCAGTGCCTAAGGGTCATTTCATTCCATACCTTAAGGCGAGAAAGTTACTTTCAAAGTGGTGTATCTATCACTTAGTCTGAGTTAATGACTCAAGTGTTGACGTACCTTCCCTTCAGAAAGTGTCTATAGTCAGTGAGTTTCCAAAAAGTCTTTCCTGATGATCTACCTGGAGTCCCTCCTAAAAGAGAGATATACTTCGACATATACGTCTTCCTAGATACTCGTCCTATCTCTATTCCTCCATACAAGATGGTACCAACAGAGTTAAAAGAGTTAAAAGAGCAATTGAAAGATTTTTTAGATAAAGGCTTCGTTCGACCAAGTGTCTCACCTTGGGGTGCTCCGATTTTGTTTGTAAGGAAGAAGGATGGTTTCCTTAGGATGTGTATAGACTACCGCTCATTGAATAAGGTAACCATCAAGAATAAATATCATCTTTCAAGGATAGATGATCTTTTTTATCAACTTAAAGGTGCTTCTTGCTTTTCCAAGATTGACCTCAGATCACTCAAGATCTCGTATATTGAGATAGCTAGGCTGAAGCTATAAAGTTGAAATAGTAAGTTCTGGGAAGAATTAATATTAGGAAAATTTCTTAAGTTATGAAAGAGTGAGTTTTGGTCAACTTTGGACGTCCATAACTCCTAGATCAGAATCAGTTAGATATATTTCAAGATATGTTTCGAAGGCCCTTGGAGAGATCTTTCCAATGCCACCTATTTTGCGTGATTTCAATTCTATATGAGTGAGATGTGCCTTTCGAAAGTTAGGTTGTTCGATTAGTGATAGTCCAATCCAGATTTGGAAAGGCAAAGTTTTATTTTCCTAACCCAATTATTAAAGTTTGATTTTGGGTAATAAATTGGGGTCCAAAATGATATTATTCAATTCACGCTTTTAGAAAACAAGTTAGGGTTTTGAGAGAAGAGAAAAGAAGAGGAGAAAAGAGAACAAGAAGCAAGAAAGCCAAGTCGTTTCGTGAATTTCATCGGGGGTGATCGCTTTAAGGTATGTGAGACATTTCTGTGTTGTGTTCTTCCACCCACACACCAATTTTATTTAATTCAGCAAGTTAGAGTAGATTGAATTAATGAACATTGATATTTTAATGAACAATTATCAAATTCTTGATTGAATGGGTAGTAGCATGTTCTAGTTGATTTGGTTCGTGTTCCTGGGATATTTTATGAGTAAACTATTGATTATTGAGTATATTAGTGATCCTAAGTTTTTGGGGGAATATCCATGGAATATTGGAAGTTTTAGAGTTGAAAAATAGAAAAGGAAAGTCGAAACGCGCGTTTATAGGGCCTTGGGGAGCCGTGCCTCCCCTAGCCCCATAGGACAATGTCTGTCCATAGGTTTTTGGGGCGGCACGCCATCCAGAGAGCCCCAAAAAGTCCTCTGATGTTTAAGACCTGGTGTCCCACGCCTCTCAGAGCGTCAAGGACACCAGTTAACCCCATTAATTCCCCATTTTTTCGTACTAGTTCATAATTTATGTACCCATATTTCCTAGTTGATTCCAACACTCTAAGGTATGTCCAAACATCATGAACCTTGAGATCATGAACCTTGAATCCATAATATAATTCAAGGAAAGTTAGGATCACAGTCGAAGAAGCTAAGAGTTAAGAAGTAAGACAAAGTAAAGTTTCTTAAAGTTCCAAAAGTCTTATTTAAATGTTTTAACTTTGTTTTAAGGCTCAACTATAGAGTTAAAGAAAGAGTAAAATTTGAAATCTTTCCTCCAAAGAAGTATGAGGAGCTAATTATTTTCCTAAAGAGTTGAAGCTCATCCTCTAAAGAAATATAAGGGGACTAAGTATTTCCCGGAGAGTCATTTCAAAACTCAATTTTCAAGCTATGTAAAGAGTAAAGAGTACAGAGTTAAGTTGAAGGTCTTTTCTTCAAAAGTATAGGGGACTAAGTATCCCTGAAGAGATCTTGAAATATTTTCACATTTAAACAAGGAATCAAAGTTTTCCAAAGAGACTTCAGGCTAGTTTTCAGAAAAGAGTTTTAATTTATTTATAAAATTAACCAAGCAAGGAAACTATGATTTCCAAGAGAGATTATTTTAATATTTATGTTTTGAGCACTAATCTCAACAACAAAATCAGTATGTTTTAAAAACATAAGAGCCAGTATATTTTTGGGAGTAGTATTGAGCATTGGTGTGGGGATGTGACTTTTAGATTAAATCAAGTCTCCATAAATACCATGTATCCACCATGGGTAGAAAAGGGTCATATTTTTTTGATGAATCCTTTTCAAAGTTTACTAGTGGATCAATTAGGCAGTTTAGGTCCTACACTTTGTTAGGTTTAGGACGGTTCTTGGCAGCCTGAGGTGAAACATTGTATCATCAGTATAACTATTAAGTGATGGTTGTCGGTTAGAGAAACTCCCACTGTAGTAGTTTCATGATTTCATAAGAGGTTCTACTTAGTATGAATGGGGTATGGGACTTCATTCATGCATTGCACGAGTAGACTTTTAGAGGAAGAATGATATATTTTCTTTATTATTATGATTATGGGTTTGCATCAGATTATTTTGTATTTTTACTTACATTTTATACAATGGAATCCTTGCATATACATAGTTGAAAATCATGTTTTAAACAACTTTTCTTTATATTGCACATGTGTTTAAACTGCTATATAATGAAATGAGTAGTCATAATGAGTGTGTTATTCATGAGATGAGCATAGTCAAGGTCAGTGTTCTTTCTTACTCCTTTTCAAGCCTATGTTGTTTTAGTATTCCAACTCACATACTCGTACATTTAATGTATTGATGCCAGTTGTCCTACATCGTACTATGATGCTGACACAGGTAACTAGGATAGACATTCCAGTGCACCGTTGATCCAGTGAGAAGCTCAGATTTAGTTGGTGAACCTTCCTTCACTCCGCATGACATATTTACCTTTCAGTTATTTTCTTTCAGTTTTCAGTTGTTAGAATGATTGGGGGTCCTTTCCCAACATCCATATTTAATTTTGAGGCTTCATAGATAGATAGAGTTAGTTCTTTAGTCTTTTCATATCTCTTGCAAACGTTAAGACTTGAGTTTCCATTTTGGGCTATGTATTAGTTTAAAGTTAGTTCTTGAGTTAAGTCTTCATCTGAGTTAAGTAAGTCAGGTCAAGGGTTCTCTTGCGGCAAGCAATGGTCTGCGAGTTCCGGCTACGTCCAGGGTATAGGCTCGGGGTGTGAAGGATCAGGCTATCATTAGTTGAAAGTTAGGGAATATGATATTCCGCAGACAAGTTTTAGAATAAGCTATGGACATTATAATTTTTGGGTTATGTCCTTTGGTTGACGAATGAACCTACATCATTCATGGATCTCATGAACAGAGTCTTCAAACCTTATTTAGATTTGTTTGTGATCGTTTTCATTGATGACATACTGGTTTGTTCAAGGAATGAAGAAGATCATGCTAGTCACCTCAGGATTATCCTGCAAACTTTGAAAGATAAGGAGCTACATGTCAAGTTCTCCAAGTGCGAGTTTTGTCTTAACTCTATGGCATTCTTGGTCCACATAGCTTCTGGTGATGGGATTAAAGTTGATACTCATAAGATAGAGGCAATTTAGATTTGGCCTAGACCCACGTCTCCAACACATATAAGGAGTTTCTTGGGTTTAGCTAGTTATTATAGGAGATTTGCTGAAGGTTCTTCATCTAAATCGTCTCATTTGACCAATCTAACTAAGAAGACAATCAAGTTTCAATGGTCTAAAGCCTGTGAGAAAAGCTTCCTAGAGTTGAAAAAGATATTGACTACCGCTCCAGTTTTGAGCTTACCAGAGGGTAGTCAAGGTTTTGTGGTGTGTTGTGATGCATCAAGAGTTGGTTTGGGTTGTGTGTTGATGGAGAATGGCAAGGTTATAGCTTATGCCTCAAGACCTTCAATGAGAAGAGTTATCCAACTCATGACTTATAATTGACTGCAGTAGTGTTTGCTTTGAAGGTTTGGTGCCACTACTTGTATGGTGTTCATGTTAACATATTCAATGACCAAAAGAGCCTCTACTATGTGTTCACTCAGAAAGAACTCAATTTGGTTGGAATTACTCAAGGATTATGACATGAGTATTCTTTACCACCCAGGTAAGGCTAATGTGGTAGTATCACCCATGTTGAAGAACAAAAGAGAGAGTTAGCTTAGAATTTGCACAGACTTGCGCGCCCGGGAGTCAGACTTATGGATTCTATGGAAGGAGGCATAGTGATGACCAATGGGGATGAGTCATCATTAGATTCACAGGTAAAAGATAAGCAAGTCCAAGATCCCATTTTGCTTGATTTGAAGGCAAGTATCCATAAGCAAAGAGTATTGTCTTTTGAACAAGGGGGAGATGGTGTGCTGAAATACCAAGGTAGATTATGTGTACCTAAGGTGGATGGACTCCAAGAGAGGATCTTGGAGAAGGCTCATAGTTCTAGATATTTCATCCATCCGGGTTCCACCAAGATGCACCGCAATTTTAGAGAGGTGTATTGGTGGGAAGGTATGAAGAAAGATATTGTTGAGTTTGTTGCCAAGTGCTCAAATTATCAGGAAGTGAAAGTAAAGCACCAAAGGCTTGAGGGTTGGCTCAGACTATAGAACTTTCGGAATAGAAGTGGGAGATGATAAACATGTACTTCATCACATGCTTGCCAGGATCTCTTAATCATCATAACTCTGTTTGGGTGATTGTCGATAGAATGACAAATCCCATTTGTTGCCAGTAAAGACTACCTATTCAGCAGAGGATTATCCTAAGTTGTACATTTAAGAGGTGGTAAGACTGCATGGAAATTCTATCTCCATTATTTCATATAGAGGTGCACAATTTACTACACAGTTCTAGAAATCTTTCTTGAAAGGTTTTGGTGTAAAGGTGATTTTGAGTACTGCTTTTCATCCTCAGACAGATGGACAAGCAGAGCGTACCATCCAGACCATAGAAGATATGTTGAGATCTTGTGTGATTGACTTCAAGGGGAGTTGGGATGACCACAAACCTCTCATTGAGTTCACTAACAACAACATCTACCATTTGAGCATCCAAATGACTCCTTATGAATCTCTTTATGGAGAAGATGCATATCTTCTATCGGGTGATTTGAAGTTGGCGAAGCAGGGTAGATAGTACTAGATCTAGTCCACGAAGCTATGGAGAAGTGAAAGTGATTCAATAAAGATTGAAGATGGCACAAAGTTACTAAAAGTTTTACACTGACGTTAGAAGAAGGCCATTAAAGTATAAGATGGATGATTGGGTATATCTGAAAGTTTCACCAATGAAGGTGTTATAAGGTTCGGTAAGAAGGGAAAACTTAGTCCCCGGTGTATTGTACCTTATAGCATCTCCAAGAGAGTGGGCGATGTGGATTATAATTTAGATCGACCCCAAGAGTTAGCAGCGGTTCATCCGTTATTCCATATTTCATTGTTGAAGAAGTAGTTGGGTGATCCTTCATTGATAGTACTAAAAGAGAATGTTGTGTTAAGGATAATCCTATCCTATGAAGAAGTTCTGATTCATATATAGGATCGTAAAGTTGTCAAATTGAGGACAAAGGAAATTGCTTCAATCAAGGTCCTTTGGAGGAACAAATTCATTGAAGAAGCGACTTGGGAAGTTGAGGAGGATATGAAGAAGATACATTCACGTCTCTTTGAATCCGGAGAGAATGTGGAATAAGTTACGAAATTCTCTTCGTAGCACTTTATAAGGCTATGTACAAGCATGTTATTACTTGCTTTTGTTTGTTGAGTGTTGAAATGAGGTTACTACCCTCAGCTTAGTTAAAGAGCTCTCATTTGATGAAGAATGTTCCCAAGGGGGAAATATTGTAACATCTCGCAACTTGAACAAACTAAGAATAAGCTAAGAAACAAGAAATAATCAATTTTTTAGCATAAGTAGGGAAATCTAACAAATTCCAGTTTTCAAAAGTGAGTTTTGGTCATTTTCAAATGGTCATAACTTCCATACCAGGAGGAGTTTTGATGAGTCTGTACATGGTTGGAAATCCCTCGGGAGGATCATTCCAATGTCGCTGAGTTTACAAAAATCCAATGTGGTTTGAGGGAGATATGTCTTTCTGAAGTTGAGTTGTTAAGTTGAGGAAAATCCAATCCGGATTTTAGTAATGGTTAAGTTGTCTTTTCACTCTATTATTTCCTAATTTGTTTTAGGTAATGCTAGGGGTAAAACCAAGTCGCAAATCAGTTTTAGAAGAACTAAGAACACTTAGGGCTTCGGAGAAAAGAGAAAAGAAGATAAGAGATCAAGAATTGTCCAAAAACGCCAAGATCGTTGCGTGCAATTCGTTGGGGGTTATCCCTAACGAGTTATGTGAGATCATTCGGTGTTGGGTCCTTTCACCCACACCCAATTTGTTTCAATTCATCAAGTTAGAGTATATGAAATTATAAATATGGAATTTCTTAATTAACATTCGTTAAATTCTTGTTCGTTGAATTGTAGTGTATCACAAGTAGATTTGATTCATGTTTTTTTTACTACTTTTGGGTCTTATCTATAGGGTAATGAATTATTTAAAAATCCTAAGTGTTTGGGGTGGATTCCATGGAAGTTTGGGAGTTTTAGAATTGAAAATCATAGAAGAAAAATTGGAAAACACCGTGTGATAGGTTCTGGGGCACTGCACCTACTAGAGTGCTTGTGATAGACTCTATCCATCAGGCCCTGGCACGCCGAGACAGCCTGAGTGCCTAAGGACAATGTCTGTCCGTCAAGCTCTGGCGCTCCGGGCCTTTCAGAACCCCAAGACTTTTTAAAACCCCGTTCTTTCCCTATCTTTTGGTACTAATTCCTAATTGATGCACATGTCATTTCCTAGTTGACTCAAACATTCTAAAGTACATCTAAACATCATGAAATCATCCATAAATATGAGATCATGATCCTTGTATCCATAATCCAATTTAAGGAAAGTTAAGATCATAGTCAAGGAAGTTAGGAGTAAAGTTTAAAAGTAAGAAGAAGGTCAAAGTAAGTTCTTAAAGTTTTCAAAGAGTCTTAATCAATAATTTACCTTTGGTTTAATTCTCAAGTTACCATTCGAAAAAAGAGTAAAGAGTTGAGATAAATTCTCATAAGATACAAGGGGACTAAGTATTCCGTAATAGCTAAGTTACAAGTTAAGAAAAGAGCAAGAGTTGAGTTCATTTCTCAAAATCTATAAGGGAAGTAAGTATTCCTGAAGGTTTATAAATGTTTCACATTTAAGTTGAAAGGAAATAAGAGCTTCAAAAGAGTTTGAACTAAAGGGGGAACACTGATTCCAAAAAAGGGAATTTTAATGCTAAAGGGTTTAGTAAATTTTCTGAACCTAAAGGAAGAAGGTTTTATTAAAAGTATGAGCTAAAGCATGTTTTGGGAGTAGTATTGAGCACCTATATCCGGATGAGAGTTCATAGTTAACTCAAGTCTCCATGTAAACCATGAATCATCATGTGAATTGACGGGTCATACTTTTTAGATGATCACATAAGTTTATCTAGTGGATCCACTATGCTAAGTAAGGCCCTATAGTGATGGAAAGGTATAGGATGGTCCTTTGTGCAACATGAGGTAAAACTTTGTATCATCACTTGGGCTCAAAGTGATGATTGTTGGTTAGAGAATCTCCCACAAAAGTTAGATTACTTTTGAATATAAGTAAAGTTGGGTTTGTTAATGCATTTGTTTAACGAACTAAGTTGTTTGACTATTTTACAAGCTTTAAATATATATTGCATGTGTTTTAAATTGTTTTATATACATACATTGAGTTAAGCATATTCTTTAATTGAGTGAGACAAGGTAAGTTCATCTTAATCCCCTCAAGCTTAACTCGTCGTTTATTTATTCAACTCATTTACTCGTACATTCAATGTACTGATGTCAGTTGGCCTGCATCATTTTATGATGCAGGTAACCAGGATCAGCATGCAGCGAACCCTTAATTAGTCGAGCACTCCGCAGTACCTTGGTGAGCCTCTTTGCAGTCTGGAGGACATCTCTTTATTTTTTTTCTAGCTTAGTTTATTAGGGTGTTGTAGTTCTTTCCCACAATTATTTCAGTTATTAGAGGCTTAATAGATACATAGAGAGTTAGTCATTCAGTTTTAGAGTCTCTTGTGTTTTATAACTTCATATGTTCAATTTTTGAGCATTAAGTTTTATTTTGGCCAGATTATTTTATTAAGTGTTCCTTCTAAACATGCTTTATTCCTTGATTGAGTTGATTTGAGTCTTCCGCTGAGTTATGTAAGCCAGGCTAAGGCTTCACTTGGGGGCCAACGATGGCCGTCGAGTGCCGTCCACGTCCAGGGTGTAGGCTCCAGACGTGACAAAAATTATCTCCCTCAAACTCACTTAAAATTCTAGATTAACTTTTACTTGTTATTTCTCTAGAATTTCAAGAAGAAAATTTTACAACTCAAAAATGGACGTGATAACACTCGTCTTATCCCAACAAGACAAGTCAGTCAAAAATCCAGCCTTCACGATAATATGCAGAAATTTATAATCAACTTAAAAATATAACTCCAAAAACATTGTATGTGTACAAGCCTCTAATGTATTATAACAAAATTGAAGTAAACCACAAGTCTTAAATGACATTGTTTCTAGAACAGAACAAGATTATAATTAAGGAGGAAGAAGGTCCACTGAAATAACAAGTAAGTGCCTCATAAACCTCTAGAAGAATCCTCAAACAAGGAGAAGAGAAAATATCACAAACGGGCTAGTAAACTGCAAAAAAATGTAATTGCAATGGGTGAGTACAAAACCACATAATACTCATGAAGTAAACCTCTAGACATAAGCGAAGGGAATAGAATTCGAGTAATCCTTACACCCCAACCAAACCTCCACAACTACAACCTGTA
Organism: Solanum pennellii; assembly: GCF_001406875.1. Lineage (NCBI taxonomy): Eukaryota > Viridiplantae > Streptophyta > Magnoliopsida > Solanales > Solanaceae > Solanum > Solanum pennellii. The sequence continues at coordinate 17,120,216 of NC_028637.1, read as the reverse complement.
TCAGACAAGCCCAACCTTATATTTCACAACTTATATAGCAAGCAACTCAACATAAACACTGTAACAATTAAATATTCTCAACAACAAGCTTAATATTCATCAATCACAAATATAACCTGCATAAAATCAGACCAACCTAACAATTCACAGTTTACAGAACACACAACTCAACACCAGCACTGTAACAAATATATATCTTAAATATTTAAGTCAATATTCATCAATCATAACTTTCATAAAAAGACACTCAAAACATCAACTTCATCAATGATAAAGTTGTGCAAAGCAATGAAATGTAATGCCAAGTATAATAACTATCTATAAAATTGAATTTATTTAAATAATAATACAATCATGATACAACATCAAAAATAAATCAATAAGCCTTTCAAAACCATTCTCAACACATTATACACCAACAATTAATCACAATGCTTTGTACTACCCCTCTTTCATCATTAGAATTATTCAATATGGACAAGTCTACCCATCACCAATTCTCATTTCTCCCCAACACATACCACAAGGAAATATATGATTCTATGCACTTAACAAGGGTTTAGAAATCCACTAGCTGCAAATAACCGAATAATCACTACGGGACTTGAGTCTTCTCTTTTCGTTGAGATTTCAAAATAATGCAATCTATTCATGTACATATTCACCATAATATTTCAAAATTAACAAGACCCACATTACTATGTCTTTATCCTTGACCTAAAAATTCAATGAAACTTATGATCAAGTTCTTAAATCTTGATGCTAATTAACATTTCAACGATCATATCTTCCATATTTCAGGTCAAGTATCAAGTAAGAGTTCCTCCAATATTATAATCTAATGGTATTGACATAATACCATGTCGGAGTAATAGTCTCCAAAACTTTAAGGAGAAAGAGAGGATCGAAGGTTAGGAAAATTGTATGCTTAACACTTTCCGATTTTTCAGTATATAAAATCAGTGAAAAGTACAACTATATACAAACATAAAATAACGATCTACTAAGTCACTGAATGACCATTACTTTCATTAACTAAACAACTAATTACTAACAAAAATACAACTAGCCCTAGAATATAGGATTCTACTAACAATATCAATTGACCTGGTCATACTTTGAATTAGTCTTAAATATTACCCCTTGACTCAAAGTTACATACACCAAGCAAACCCTCAAATATACAAACTTGTCCACTGCCATAGACTTCATAATTACATGAGCGAATTGCTTATGAGTGTTGCAATGCTTCAATACAATATCCTCCTTTGCAATCAAATAAAGAATAAAATGGAAGTGAACATCAATGTTCTTCTTTCTACTATGAAAATGTGGATTCTTGTCATGGATATTGATGTTTTTTGTTGCAATATATCTATGTTGCACTTTCTAGCTTATGTTGAAATTATGCTAACATACTTCTTAGCCACATAGCTTGGCAAGTGGCTGAAATAGTTGCAATGTACTCAGCTTCAAATCTGGATAAGGTTGGTGTAGCTTACTTCTTTGAGCTCCAATATATTACTCCTGAACCAAGAGTAAATATATGTGCTGAAATGCTTCGTCTATCATACAATGAACCAGCATAGTTGTTGCTCCTAATTGCATATGCAAGTGTATGTGGTCGCACAAGTAATATAATAGCTCTTAAAAGAACTAGATTATCGATCCCAAAGGACTTGTCAATTAACTTTTTTTACTAAATTATATTGGTGTAATTATTTAATTAAGAGAGCCAAAAAAGAAGAATGCAAGAACAAAATAATAAATTTACTTACAATAATTGGAAAATCTCAGGGCTGCAACATATATTGAATTTCATGTATATCATATTTTTGGCTTAGAACTGATTTTAGTTATCAAGTTATTGGTTTATAGAGTTAATTATATGAGTCGGGCTACACAACTCTCGTCACCTACTCCAATAAGATACCTAACTACATTGTTGAGTGGGGATAAGTAACTAATTGCTACCATTTACATTTCATCCTATTTCATAACCAAGTAAGTTATTCGTCCGAACTTCACTCCTAAACATAAATCACCTCAATCTAATTATGATCGAGCTCTCTATATTATCTGGTCTATCTAACCTCTCCTATCTCGATTCTAAGATTAGACAATAGATTTATCTCCATGGTGATCAAGCACGAAATACAAAAACAAGAATATAGAAGTAACTTATAATGACAACAAAGAATTAATCCAAAATGACATTAATAATCAACATTCAATTCGTAGATAAATCCCTAGAACAAGGGTTTTAGCCACTTATCTCTAAGAAAATAAGCAGAAGAAAAGAACCCCAAAAAGTATTAGCAACTTCTCTTGCAAAGTACCTCCTCTAGATTCCCCCAAATAATTATTTTTATGGACTATTTTTAGATGTGAAAAACCATAAATAAAATTACTGAGTCCAAAGTAAATTGGTAAATCAAAACCCAAACAGAATTGAATTCCAGTTGAACTGTGCCACCTCAGTGTCGCTTCAATTGTGCCACATGGATCAAGTTTAATTGCAAGGCACTTTGTAAGTTTATATATTATTATATTCAATTTAATCCATTAAGTTTCCTGCTTGATTTCCTTCTTCAATCTTTCATGTTTAATTCGTTGTATCTCCAAACTTCTTCAACTTTACACCATTTTACTCCTACAAATAAAATACACTATTTAGCACAATCTATAAAATTCATGCTCAAAAAGGAAAAATATAAATAATAAATGTGAGACAAATAATGATTAAATGTATGTATGTTTAGCCTCACATCAATGGTCACTATCGTGAACCCACATAATCTGAAGTTAGACACTTGTGAATACCAAATCCCGTAGTCCATACTTCCAGCGACATAAGCATAACTCTTTTTGCTTATCTAAAATGAACCTTTGAAGGTTGTTGCATAAACCTGGATATAACACCAACAAAGAATGCAATATCACGATGAGTATGGGTTAGGTAAATTAAACGTCCAACCATGCTTCTGAAACTTCTAGCATCATCCATCTCTGCTCCAACCTTAAGCTACAGTTGTCACCAAAATTTATAGGTGTGTGGAAGAAGGCTTGCAATTAAGCAAACTAAACTTAATGGAAAGGTCCTTGGCACATTTCCTTTGTGAAAGAACTATTTAATCTTCAGGTTGATGGACTTCAAGTCCAAGAAAATAATGTAATAACCCCATATTTGACATCTCAAACTAATTCATCATTTGAGAGTTAAATTCATCAACCAGAGAAATAGAAGAGCTAGAATAAATGATATCACCAACATAAAGGCAAACAATGATGATAGCATTATCGTTTTTCTTTACATACAATGTGGGTTCATCATCACTCCTCATATATCCCTTTCTCTTAAAATAACCATTGATTTTGCTACATCACACTCGAGTGGCTACCTTCAAACCATACAATGCCTTTTTTTAGTTTGTAGACCTTTGTTTCATCACCCTTCTTTATAAAACCATTTGGTTGTTCTATGTAGACCTCTTCTTGTAGGTCTCAATTTAGAAATGCCTACTTGAGATCAAATTAATAAACTAGCTATCGTGACTACGCAACCAATGCTAGAACAAGTCTAACAATTTCAAATTGTGCAACTGGAGAAATTGTGTATTTAGAATCAATACCATATTGTTGTGCATATCCTTTTGTCAAAAGACGAGATTTATCCTTCTACTGGGGCCCATTCACTAAAAACTTTGTATTGAACACCCATTTCAAACCAATTGCATTTTTGTCTTCTGGTAATTCCGCCATCTCCCATGTGCCATTCTTTTCAATAGATTTCATCTCTTCTAAAATTGCTCTACTCTACTCTTCCTTTTTAGTCGCTTCTTCATAAAGTGTAGGATTTGACGTTTCAAAAGAGTATTGACAAGTAGTATACATGTCATTGGCCTACTCGGGGTTCAACTTTTTAAGCCTTTTTGATATTCTTAATGGAATTGGCTCATCTGAAGACTCTTCAAGAGTAGTAGATGAAGTGTTTCTGCTCCCTGAAGTTGAAAAATATAAATCTAGAGAAGTGGTACTAGAACCGGTTGTTGTAGCTGTAGTAGTTGGCTGCTGAATTGCATCAAAAGTTGTTCCAGTAGGCATAGGAATTTGTAATTTCATCTTATCGTTGCTTCCACTCGAATTCCAACTTGAAGTTTTATCAAATACTAAATCCCTTTTAATTAAAATCTTAATAGTAAGAGGGTTATAAAGTCTATATGCAGATTGTGTTCAGTGTCCAATAAAAACACAATTTTCAATTTTTTCATCCAACTTATGACGAAATTAGGAATTTACAAAAGCCTAAGCAGTACAACAAAAAATTCTTAAATAAATTACAATGGTTTTTTAACCTTCCAAGATTTAAATGGAGTTTGAGACATAACAAACTTTATTGGAGAAAAATTCAATAAATGGACTGATGTCGTTACAGTTTGAGACCAAAATTGATTAGGAACTCCCTTCGCTTGTAACATGCTTCTTTCCATCTCCACCATAGTGCGATTGTTTTGCTCAACAACGACATTTTCTCCGGAGTATAAGGTTTTGTCAGCTACCTATGAATGCCATTTTCCTCAGAAAAAAAGATTAACCTCCTTGGACAAGAATTTGCGCCTCTATCTGTGTGAAAAGTCTTTATGCACAGACCGCTTTGCTTCTCAATTTGGGGTTTGAAGTACTTGAATTTTTGAAATGTTTCTAATTTTGTTTCTAAGAAATAGACCCAATTCATGCGACTACCATCATTTGTAAATAAGAGAAAATAACGACTACCACTAAAAGATCTAGTATGCATAGGTTCACATAAATCAACATGTATTAATTCAAAACACTTTGAAGCCCTTCAATCTTTTCCAAAAGGAAAAGACTTCCAAATTTGTTTTCCATAAATGCACCCTTCACACAATTCAATATATTCAATTTTTGGTAGTCCAAGAACTATAACTTTTTCAACTAGCAATTTGAGGTTCTTTATATTGAGGTGACCATACCTCAAATACTACAACTTCGACTCATCATTTGCACTTGCAACAAGCATAAAGCATTTCATGTTGGAAACATACAGCAGAAACATCTTGTTTGACATCATAGTGATGCGGACCTTTTTGCCTGAATTCTTCTTTGTTGTTACACAAACATCGTCAACAAGCGAAAGAGAATGTCCATTGGACAATGGTTTTCCAACACTACACAAATTGTATCCTAAATTAGGTATAAACTAAATGATGTTCAACATATTTACTATGTCGTGGCTGGTGTCAATACCCACAATGCATTTTCCTTCACCTTGTATCTCTTTTCAGTTGACAAGCTGCACCTTTTTCTTTTGCTTCTACTTTATCTCCTAGAACAAAGATTTGGTGCTTGTCATATTATATGAACAACCACTATCTACAAAACAAACATCACTTTGGTTATGTTATGTATTAATGCAAGCCATAAAGAGATAATTCTCTTCCAAATTTTCTATTGCTGTAAAGTTTATTTACTGATCTTTATATGTGCAATTAGCCTTTATATGTCTGTAGTGCTGACAATAATTACATTGAATGTCATTCTTTGTGTTACTTTGCTTATTGGACTGCTTATGCCATCATTCCTTCCTCTGCCTCTTTTATATCCACGACCTCGACCAAACAGAGTCCTCCTCTTCCTCGACTTGTGCTTGCTGGACCATTGTTCTCACCATATTTGGTTGTTGCTTCCTTCACTGGGAATGTTTTATCTTAATAATTTTCAATAGATCGATTGAGTCTCATCATGGGCTTGAGGATATCCCATAAATTCGATAAAGGAAAAAAATGATAGAGCCTTAGAGTCTTCTATAGAAGCAACTACATGATTTAATTATGGAGTCAAGCTTCGTAGTATCTCTTAACAATCGTTTGATCAGTAATTTTCTCGCCACATGATAAAATTTTGCTGACAATTGCCACTATTCTAGACAAGAAATCAACAATCGATTCTCCATTTTTTGTTATCAAGGTTTCAAATTCATGCCGAAGTGATAACAATCTCATCACAATGACCTTTCAATCACCTTGAAAGTCCTACTGCAGAATGGACCAACCTTACTTTTACGTGGTTACTGCGTCGATCCATGAAAAGTGGCTATCATGAACTTACTGCTGGATAAAGTCATTTCTTTAGCATCTTGTTTCTTACTGTCACATCTATTTTCTTTATCAGGATGTGCAAATCCTCGTTCTACCAAGTCCTAGAGATTTTGATATTTGAGTATTATTTGCATATGAATACTCCAGAATTTGTGGCTTTCTCCCTAGAAGATCGGAATGAGTGGTTTTGTTACACTCAATGCATTGCCATTAATTTACATGACTCTAATACCAAAGGTGTTGGCTTAAATAGAAAGGAAAATTTTAGGAAGAAACAGAGGTTCAAAGGTTAAGAGAATTGTACGTTGAAGTTTTACAACTTTATATAGACTTAAATTAACAAACTATTAAGTCACTAAATGACCACTACTTATATTAACTAAACAACTAATTACTAACAAAAACACAACTAGAAAGTAATGCACCATTATCAGCTTATTTGCTAACAACTAGTCCTAGAATATACGACACTACTAATAAATTTAATTAAGCTGGTCATACTTTGAATGAATATTCAATATACCATACATCTAATATTTAATTATTTATACCAATATATCAAACCAGAACATCACAGATATAGCGAAGTAAATTACAAACAAAACAAACGAGAACACTTACTGTTTCAAAACTTTTATTGAAGCACCATACATTTCTATTAATTAATTTATTATCATTGACTAATCATGACCTTAACCATTACATTATGATTGGTCATTAACACCATTGTTCTCCATTTTCAAAAAGGACCTATAGATTAACTATTTCCATTCTTCTAAATCAAAATCCACTTAATTGTTTCCTAGTTTCTATGACAAGAACCTATTAAAATATAAATTAATTAATTATACAAGTGTAGTAATCAATTCTATTATAGAGTAATCTCAACGTGTGGCTAGTTGAATTAAAGATTTATCCCTTCAATACATATAAATTTACTAAGTATTCATGGCATCAAAGAGAAATTCTAGAGTAGCATTAATTTGAACTTGCAATAATAAAGACGTTTGGCAGTGGTGATAATAATTGGACGCGTCGAATAGAGAACCTTAGCAAAGCAACACAATAATTTTGTAGAAAATAAGACCTTAAATATATATGGTCCAACAGATTCATTATTATATATAACCATTACCCATCAATTAATTAAGTATAATTATCAAATACTTCAAAAAACATTTAACCAACTTCATCGACCATTCATAAATAACCCGCGAAAACTATCGGGAGTGGTAAAATGGTAATTTTATAAAAATTTTCAAAAATTACCTTGCGGGTTATGACAAAAATGTACCTAGAATCCATCATGAATTTCATTTATTTAAAAATATTAAGCGCTCAGAAACAAATAGATCTAAAGTAGTACAATCGAGACATATATATGTTTTGGAAGTTGTTTGCAGAAACACACATGAAACCACGAAAATGAGGTCTCTTGTCTTCTTACTATTTGAATAAAATAAAACATTCTCTGAAGGTTTGTTATGTCTAAGAAAAAAAAGGATATATTATAAAAGGACATACAACTATTTTTATCATAAAAGAATAAAAAAGATAAAATATATGATCGCAATTTTAAAAATCAACCTCGAAGTTCAAACTATACCATATAGATCACTATTATGAATGAAAATGTTGAGGTGATTTCAAGAAAATGTTTTTGTCTATTCAACCTCATAAATATGTTTCTACTGCCACACCAAAATCAAGCTAAAAAATGTGTACCATATGACTTTGTATATAATTGTCTTATTAGGACGTCTCTATGTACTCGATCATGTTTGAAACTAATGCATGATTATATTAATTTCAAAAGAAAACTGGTATCATCCCATCCATTTTAAAGAAGGAATTTATATTTAGTGAAAAGTTTACAAAATTGACCTTAGATGTACTGTGGTTTCATGGTACTTTCAATATTTTTTTCTTAAATTTAGTGTGTGTCTAGGGACTTTTTGTAGTAATTTTAATGTATTTTTACTTGTGTTTTGCAGAAAAGTTCTCCAAAATGGAAATGCAGAAATTAGTGCAGAAGTGACCAACGAAGCCATCGACGACCCATCGTTCCATCGACGGACCATAGGTGGTGATCGTGACTAGAGGTTCAAGCATCTGAAAGCAACTTGGAAAATTTTAACTAAGTGTGGGGATACGGAAGGATCGACGGTCCGCCGAGTGATCGAAACACCATCCTGGCAAATCATTGATGAGATCAGAGAATATCTCAGTGCTCGGTGTTGAAGAAAAAGCTAAGTATGGAATGACGATATGCATCGACGGACTGTAAGTTCTTCGACGGACGGTGTTGTTCGTCCGTCGATTGGATCAGAGAAGATGCAACGTGCAGGCTTTGATAAGATGCTAAGTATGGACTAACGGAGGCAGTCGACGGTCCTTAGTTTGATCGACGGACCTTCAGTGGAGTCGTTGATTGAAACAGCATTTTTTGGACAAACTTTCCTTGATTGTTTTCCTTTTATTTTAGAACACTTTCTTTATAAATAGGGTGTAAAACCTTGTTTTTAGGGTTGGATCTTTTATTATTTTTCATACTTTTGTTCTTGGAGATTTGACTTTGCAACTTGGGCAATTAATTCAAGTTTCCAGAATCGATTTTCAAGTGAATTTTGTTGTTTCAAGTATAATTTCTAGATTTTCTTTAAACTTGTCAAAGTAAAATCATGATTTCTTAATCAACAGATATGAATTGTGTTCTTATAAGAATGGGTAACTAAATTCACAGCTAGGGTTGTGAGAACCATGGGTAATTAACAAAATAAGTCTAGATAATTAACAACTCTCAACTAGGTTATTCCATAGAACGATAATTCTTTCGTCTAGATGTCTTTTTAATGAGTGCACATGTTAGAACTCACCTTATTGCTACTTTTCGGACTAAGGGGGTAGTTAATAGGAAAAGAATTATCAACATAGATTTATCGGATACTATTTAATAGGCTAGTTTCGATTGGTGCGAGGTAATAACTAAGTCAAATATCGAATCTGATGCTTAATATGAAGTAAAAAGGTAAGGGTTAGTAACTTAGACACACGTAGCCGGACAAAGATACGGGGTGAAATTCTCTCAATGTTGGACCAAGGATTTTAAGATTCATAACTTATCACTTTGCATGCAAAACCTTAGGAAAGAATTGTTATAAGCTAGGATTATGGTGTTATGAACCTATGGGTAACAACTAACACCCTAGTTCATCTCATAACTTGATAAACACCAACAATTTACTCTTGCCACTTGTTAGATTTCACAACATTACAACATTTTTGTTTCACAAAAACCCCCCATTTTATTACTAGTTTTCAGAAAGTACTTGACTAAATAGAGGTAATCGTACATTAAAGTTAAGTCTAAATTATTTTATCTCGTGGGATCGACCCTAACATAATAAAGCCGGGGAAAGTGGCTTTTAGATTAACTTTAATATCAATTACTGAATTTTAGTAAATAATTTCCTAATATTACTTTTTCTCTTTGTTTTTGTGTCTGTCAGGTCTAGCTCTAGTGTATGTCAAGTACACGGAATCGAGGAGAACCAATACTTTCATTTGATCAAGAACTGAATTGTACATTCCGCATAATGAGTGACCCACAGAATCCTGCTAATCCTGGTGATGGGATCAACCATCAACTTCCTCCGCCAGTTGATGCTCACAACCAAGTGATTATGGATAACCCTGGTGATGGTGCTTTGAGGAGGCAACCTCCCGCCCCTCTCCCTCAAGAGTATTATAGGGGCAATGTTAACATCACAAATTATGATAGGCCTCTTCTCCTACCTCCTTTACCACAAGGTCATACAGTTGTGGTTATAGTAGCTTGATGTAGATGCTCACTAGTAAAGGTTTTTTTTCGGGGCTACCATCTAAGGATCCACATGCTCACATCTCCAAACCGAGTTCGGTGTGTGAGAGTTGTGTAGGGAGGCCAGACTTGGACATGGATGTCATCGGATTAAGGGTGTTCCCTCTCTCACTGAAGGGAGAGGCCACAATTTGGTTTACTGAATTGCCCTATAATTCGACCTATACTTAGGAGCAGTTGACGGATGTGTTCCTAGAACGGTATTACCCGGTGTTCTAAAAGCTCAACTAGAAATATAGGTTCACCTCTTTTGTGAAAAGTGTCTCAAACCACCGCATTGATGATGAGTCATTGAAAGAGTACTTCTATAGGGAGCAAGATCATAATAATAAGGCAGTACTTGACACTATTACAGGTGGTTCTTTTGGTGAGTGCATGCACATATGCAGAGATTGCGTAGAAGTTGGAGAAAATCTCTCGCAACAATAAGGCTTGGAGCACTAGGAAGTCGGACACTAGTAGAAACACTTTTGTAGTTCATGCTACACACAACCCGACCTTAGATGAGATTCGTGAAGAGATGGCTCAAATGAGAACAGATCTAGGGTTGGTATTGAAATATATCACTGAAAGTGCAGAAAAAGTAAGTACGGTGAATTATTTGACCAAACCACCACCGCTAGCAGATGAATTCTACTATGAAGAGGATTCTTATGAAGTGAATAATCAGACGGGGGGTTTACGACCAAACGCCCAAGGCTCCAATCAGGAGAATTTGAGTCAAGGTCAAGGAAATGAACGTCGGAACTATGGGAATTACAACCGAGTGGGTCATTATGTTCGAAATGGAAACTATAACCGCCACAACAACTTCAATCGGGGTAACTATGGTAACAAAAACGACCGGAGTGGGCCCTATGTTCAACCTCAAAAGTGGGATGTTTCTCCTAAGGATGGTGGAGGTAGTATGGCACGAGTTGAAGATATGTTGCAAAAGATGATGAGGAGTTTTGATGCTAGTGATGACCATACCAAAGAGTTGAGAGGTTATTTGGATAATATTGGGCAAAGGGTGGATGCACATGCAATCTCAATCAAGTATCTTGAGTTGCAAATGGACCAATTGTCTTCTACTGTGAACCCACGTTAATCGGGTACTCTTCCTAGCAATACTGTCCAAAATCTGAAAAATGATGGACATTGCATGGCAGTCACTACTCGAGGGGGTAAGCAAACCATTGATCCACCGATGCCGTCTGGTGTGGAAGATGAGGTGAGAAAAGATAATGAGGCAGTGGAAGATAATGGTGAGTTGATGGATAAAGTTGTGAAAAAAGCAAAAATACCCCAAAAGGAGATCCCCTTTCCTAGACCACCACCACATTTCCGCAAAGATTGGTAAAAAAGAATGAGGATGGTAAATACTGACATTTTATTTCTATGTTGAAATATATTTTGATTAATTTCTCTTTGATATAAGCTCTTAAACAAATGTCCGGTTATGCCCAGTTTATGAAAGATATGGTTACTTAGAAAAGATCGGTAAGTTTTGAGGATGACGTCTGAATGCAACATTGCAGTGCTATTGCTACAAGGTCTCCTGTGCAAAAGAAAAAAGATTCGGGTGCTTTCACTATTCCATCTACCATAAAGTTGTTACACTTTGCTAAAGCACTATGTGATCTTGGTGCAAGAAGAAATCTCATGCCTCTCTCGATTTACAAAAAGTTGGGTTTGGGTGACCCAAAGCCAACTGCGATGCGGTTCCTGATGGCCGATCGAACAGTGAAGTGTCCTATTGAGATACTCCACAATGTGTTGGTGAAGGTGGGGTCATTTATATTCCCGGCTGACTTTGTGATTATTGATTATGAGGTGGAGTTTGAGGTGCCTAATATTCTTGGGAGGTCGTTCCTTGCTACCGGTCGCGCCTTGGTTGACATGGAAAAAGGACTAACGAAGCTTAGGTTAAACAATGAAGAAGAAACTTTTAACATTTCTAGGTCCATGAAGAAGAGTGGTGAGCTCCAAATGGTATATACTATATCCTATAGGGTTAAGAGTACGTCTGAGGTACAAATCAAAGAGTGCCTTGGTGTTGAGGCACTAGCGGCGGTGATCATGAATTTCAAGAGTGATAGTATTGAGGAGTATGGGTCATTGGCTGCGGCACTTGACCGAGATGACGTTCGGTTTAAACCAAAGAAATTTGTGTTAGATATGAAGCATCGCGAGAATCTACTCGCGACACCATCTATTGAGGAGGCCCCAAAATTAGTGGTTAAGGCTCTACCACCTCATTTGAGGTATGTGTTATTGGGAAGAGATGACACTTTCGGGTAATCACTGCATTGGATTTGAATGTGGAACGAGTAGAGTGTTTGGTAGAAGTGTTAAAAAGGTTCAAACGAGCCATTGGTTCGACTACTGCGGACATTATTGGGATACCACCCGATATTTTTTCACACAAAATCCAAATCATGCCCGATCACAAGCTAAGTATTGAGCACCAAAGACGTTTGAGTCCACCTATTCAAGACTTAGTTAAGAAGGATATTATTAAGTGGTTGGATGTCAGAGTCATATATCCTATCGCAGGTAGTAGTTGAGTATGCCTTATTCAGTGTGTGCCCAAAAAGGGGGGGGGGGGGGAGGGCTTGGG